>NC_091984.1:207456259-207776801 GCF_044704955.1 Pristiophorus japonicus | reverse complement strand
TCTCTCTCTCTCTCCTGTGGGCGACTCTCTCTCTCTCTCTCCCTGTGGGCGTGTCTCTCTCTCTCTCTCTCTCTCTCTCTCTCTCTCCCTGTGGGCGTCTCTCTCTCTCTCTCTCTCTCTCTCCCTGTGGGCGTCTCCGGGCGTCTCTCTCTCTCTCTCCCTGTGGGCGTCTCTCTCTCTCTCTTCCTGTGGGCGTCTCTCTCTCTCTCTCTCTCCCTGTGGGCGTCTCTCTCTCTCTCTCTCTCCCTGTGGGCGTCTCTCTCTCTCTCTCTCCCTGTGGGCGTCTCTCTCTCACTCTCTCTCTCTCCCTGTGGGCGTCTCTCTCTCTCTCTCTCTCCCTGTGGGCGTCTCTCTCTCTCTCTCCCCTGTGGGCGTCTCTCTCTCTCTCTCTCTCTCTCCCTGTGGGCGTCTCTCTCTCTCTCTCTCTCTCGCTCTCCGTGGCCGTATCTCTCTCTCTCTCTCTCGCTCTCCGTGGCCGTATCTCTCTCTCTCGCTCTCCGTGGCCGTATCTCTCTCTCTCGCTCTCCGTGGCCGTATCTCTCTCTCTCGCTCTCCGTGGCCGTCTCTCTCTCTCTCGCTCTCCGTGGCCGTCTCGCTCTCCGTGGCCATCTCTCTCTCGCTCTCCGTGGCCGTCTCTCTCTCTCTCGCTCTCCGTGGCCGTCTCTCTCTCTCTCTCGCTCTCCGTGGCCGTCTCTCTCTCTCTCTCTCGCTCTCTGTGGCCGTCTCTCTCTCTCTCTCGCTCTCCGTGGCCGTGTCTCTCTCTCTCTCTCGCTCTCCGTGGCCGTCTCTCTCTCTCTCTCTCTCGCTCTCCGTGGCCGTCTCTCTCTCTCTCTCTCGCTCTCCGTGGCCGTCTCTCTCTCTCTCGCTCTCCGTGGCCGTCTCTCTCTCGCTTTCCGTGGCCGTCTCTCTCTCTCTCGCTCTCCGTGGCCGTCTCTCTCTCTCTCTCGCTCTCCGTGGCCGTCTCTCTCTCTCTCGCTCTCCGTGGCCGTCTCTCTCTCTCTCGCTCTCCGTGGCCGTCTCTCTCTCTCTCGCTCTCCGTGGCCGTCTCTCTCGCTCTCGCTCTCCGTGGCCGTCTCTCTCTCTCTCGCTCTCCGTGGCCGTCTCTCTCTCTCTCTCGCTCTCCGTGGCCGTCTCTCTCTCTCTCTCGCTCTCCGTGGCCGTCTCTCTCTCGCTCTCCGTGGCCGTCTCTCTCTCTCTCTCTCGCTCTCCGTGGCCGTCTCTCTCTCTCTCTCGCTCTCCGTGGCCGTCTCTCTCTCTCGCTCTCCGTGGCCGTCTCTCTCTCTCTCTCGCTCTCCGTGGCCGTCTCTCTCTCTCTCTCGCTCTCCGTGGCCGTCTCTCTCTCTCTCTCGCTCTCCGTGGCCGTCTCTCTCTCTCTCTCGCTCTCCGTGGCCGTCTCTCTCTCTCTCTCGCTCTCCGTGGCCGTCTCTCTCTCTCTCTCGCTCTCCGTGGCCGTCTCTCTCTCTCTCTCGCTCTCCGTGGCCGTCTCTCTCTCTCTCTCGCTCTCCGTGGCCGTCTTTCTCTCTCTCTCGCTCTCCGTGGCCGTCGCTCTCTCTCTCGCTCTCCGTGGGCGTCTCTCTCTCTCTCTCCCTGTGGGCGTCTCTCTCTCTCTCTCTCTCTCTCTCCCTGTGGGCGTCTCCGGGCGTCTCTCTCTCTCTCTCCCTGTGGGCGTCTCTCTCTCTCTCTCCCTGTGGGCGACTCTCTCTCTCTCTCCCTGTGGGCGTGTCTCTCTCTCTCTCTCTCTCTCTCTCTCTCTCTCTCTCTCCCTGTGGGCGTCTCTCTCTCTCTCTCTCCCTGTGGGCGTCTCTCTCTCTCTCTCTCCCTGTGGGCGTCTCTCTCTCTCTCTCTCTCTCTCTCCCTGTGGGCGTCTCTCTCTCTCTCTCTCTCTCCCTGTGGGCGTCTCCGGGCGTCTCTCTCTCTCTCTCCCTGTGGGCGTCTCTCTCTCTCTCTCCCTGTGGGCGTCTCTCTCTCTCTCTCTCTCTCTCTCCCTGTGGGCGTCTCCGGCCGTCTCTCTCTCTCTCTCGCTCTCCGTGGCCGTCGCTCTCTCTCTCGCTCTCCGTGGGCGTCTCTCTCTCTCTCTCCCTGTGGGCGTCTCTCTCTCTCTCTCTCTATCTCCCTGTGGGCGTCTCCGGGCGTCTCTCTCTCTCTCTCCCTGTGGGCGTCTCTCTCTCTCTCTCCCTGTGGGCGACTCTCTCTCTCTCTCCCTGTGGGCGTGTCTCTCTCTCTCTCTCTCTCTCTCTCTCTCTCTCTCTCTCTCTCTCTCTCTCTCTCCCTGTGGGCGTCTCTCTCTCTCTCTCTCCCTGTGGGCGTCTCTCTCTCTCTCTCTCTCTCTCCCTGTGGGCGTCTCTCTCTCTCTCTCTCTCTCTCTCCCTGTGGGCGTCTCCGGGCGTCTCTCTCTCTCTCTCTCCCTGTGGGCGTCTCTCTCTCTCTCTCCCTGTGGGCGTCTCTCTCTCTCTCTCTCTCCCTGTGGGCGTCTCTCTCTCTCTCTCTCTCTCTCCCTGTGGGCGTCTCCGGCCGTCTCTCTCTCTCTCTCGCTCTCCGTGGGCGTCTCTCTCTCTCTCTCCCTGTGGGCGTCTCTCTCTCTCTCTCTCTCTCTCTCCCTGTGGGCGTCTCCGGGCGTCTCTCTCTCTCTCTCCCTGTGGGCGTCTCTCTCTCTCTCTCCCTGTGGGCGACTCTCTCTCTCCCTGTGGGCGTGTCTCTCTCTCTCTCTCTCTCTCTCTCTCTCTCCCTGTGGGCGTCTCTCTCTCTCTCTCTCTCCCTGTGGGCGTCTCTCTCTCTCTCTCTCTCTCTCCCTGTGGGCGTCTCTCTCTCTCTCTCTCTCTCTCTCTCCCTGTGGGCGTCTCCGGGCGTCTCTCTCTCTCTCTCCCTGTGGGCGTCTCTCTCTCTCTCTCCCTGTGGGCGTCTCTCTCTCTCTCTCTCTCCCTGTGGGCGTCTCTCTCTCACTCTCTCTCTCTCTCCCTGTGGGCGTCTCTCTCTCTCTCTCTCTCTCCCTGTGGGCGTCTCTCTCTCTCTCCCTGTGGGCGTCTCTCTCTCTCTCTCTCCCTGTGGGCGTCTCTCTCTCTCTCTCTCCCTGTGGGCGTCTCTCTCTCTCTCTCTCTCTCTCCCTGTGGGCGTCTCTCTCTCTCTCTCTCTCTCGCTCTCCGTGGCCGTCTCTCTCTCTCTCTCTCTCGCTCTCCGTGGCCGTATCTCTCTCTCTCTCTCGCTCTCCGTGGCCGTATCTCTCTCTCTCGCTCTCCGTGGCCGTATCTCTCTCTCTCGCTCTCCGTGGCCGTCTCGCTCTCTCTCGCTCTCCGTGGCCGTCTCTCTCTCTCGCTCTCCGTGGCCGTCTCTCTCTCTCTCGCTCTCCGTGGCCGTCTCTCTCTCTCTCGCTCTCCGTGGCCGTCTCTCTCTCCTCTCGCTCTCCGTGGCCGTCTCTCTCTCTCGCTCTCCGTGGCCGTCTCTCTCTCTCGCTCTCCGTGGCCGTCTCTCTTTCTCTCTCGCTCTCCGTGGCCGTCTCTCTCTCTCTCTCTCTCGCTCTCCGTGGCCGTCTCTCTCTCTCTCTCTCTCGCTCTCCGTGGCCGTCTCTCTCTCTCTCTCTCGCTCTCCGTGGCCGTCTCTCTCTCTCTCGCTCTCCGTGGCCGTCTCTCTCTCTCTCTCGCTCTCCGTGGCCGTCTCTCTCTCTCTCGCTCTCCGTGGCCGTCTCTCTCTCTCTCGCTCTCCGTGGCCGTCTCTCTCTCTCTCTCTCTCTCGCTCTCCGTGGCCGTCTCTCTCTCTCTCTCTCTCGCTCTCCGTGGCCGTCTCTCTCTCTCTCTCTCTCGCTCTCCGTGGCCGTCTCTCTCTCTCTCGCTCTCCGTGGCCGTCTCTCTCTCTCTCGCTCTCCGTGGCCGTATCTCTCTCTCTCGCTCTCCGTGGCCGTCTCTCTCTCTCTCGCTCTCCGTGGCCGTCTCTCTCTCTCTCGCTCTCCGTGGCCGTCTCTCTCTCTCTCGCTCTCCGTGGCCGTCTCTCTCTCTCTCTCGCTCTCCGTGGCCGTCTCTCTCTCTCGCTCTCCGTGGCCGTCTCTCTCTCTCTCTCTCGCTCTCCGTGGCCGTCTCTCTCTCTCTCTCTCGCTCTCCGTGGCCGTCTCTCTCTCTCTCTCTCGCTCTCCGTGGCCGTCTCTCTCTCTCTCTCGCTCTCCGTGGCCGTCTCTCTCTCTCTCTCGCTCTCCGTGGCCGTCTCTCTCTCTCTCTCGCTCTCCGTGGCCGTCTCTCTCTCTCTCTCGCTCTCCGTGGCCGTCGCTCTCTCTCTCGCTCTCCGTGGCCGTCACTCTCTCTCTCTCTCGCTCTCCGTGGCCGTCTCTCTCTCTCTCTCTCTCTCTCTCTCTCGCTCTCCATGGCCGTCTCTCTCTCTCTCTCTCTCTCTCTCTCTCTCTCTCTCTCTCTCTCGCTCTCCGTGGCCGTCTCTCTCTCTCTCTCCCTCTCCTCCCTCTCACCCTCACCTTCACCCTCACCCTCATCCTCACCCTCACCCTCACCCTCTCTCTCTCTCTCTCTGGCCGTCTCTCTCTCTGTGGGCGTCTCTCTGTCTCTTTCTCTCTGTCTCTTTCTCTCTGTCTCTTTCTCTCTGTCTCTTTCTCTCTGTCTCTTTCTCTCTGTCTCTTTCTCTCTGTCTCTTTCTCTCTGTCTCTTTCTCTCTGTCTCTTTCTCTCTGTCTCTTTCTCTCTGTCTCTTTCTCTCTGTCTCTTTCTCTCTGTCTCTTTCTCTCTGTCTCTTTCTCTCTGTCTCTTTCTCTCTGTCTCTTTCTCTCTGTCTCTTTCTCTCTGTCTCTTTCTCTCCGTCTCTCTCTCTCTCTCTCTCTCTCTCTCTCTCCGCCACTCTCCCTCTTTCTCTCTGTGTGTGTGTCTCTCTCTCTGTGTCTCTTTTGGGAGGTGTGTGTGCGTGCGTGCAACTCTCTGGGTGCGTGCCTCGGTTCTGGTGTGTGGGTGTCTCTGAATGTATCTGGCTGGGTCGCCGGGGGGCGTCTCTCTTTGGTGAGGGTGGGAGCACGTCTGTCTGGGTGAGAGGGGGAGCGCGTCTGACTGGGTGAGGTGGGTGGAGCGAGTCTGGGTGGGGGGGGAGAGGGAAGCACATCTCTGGGTGGGGGGCTGGGGGGTGTGGTGGGTGCGCCTGTCTGGGTGAAGGGGAGAGGCGGTGCGTCTGCGTGAGGCGCCGTGGAGGCGTCTGTCTGGGCGAGGGGGGGCACTGTCTCTCTGGGTGTGGGGGGGGGTGCGTGTCTCTGGGTAATGGTGGGGGTGTCTCTGGGGGTGAGGGGCATGGGCGTCGCTCTCTCTTTTGGGATGTGTGTGTCTCTCTTTTGAGGGGGGTTGTGTGTGTGTCTCTTTTGGGGGGGGTTGTGTGTGTGTGTGATTGTCTGGTCTTGGTGCACGGGGGCCCCTCGCCCTCTCGGTGCGGGGGGGCTGTATGTGTGTTTCTGTTTGGGTGTGTGGGTGTGCGATCGTCTCTCTGTTGGTGTGTGCCTCGGTCGGGGTGCGTGTGTGTCTCTGAATGTATCTCTGGCTGGGTGGTGGGGGGGTGCTGTGTTCCTCTGGGTGGGTGGGGGGGCGTCCGTCTGGGTGAGGGGTGGGCGAGGTGTCTGTCGGGGTGAAGGGGGGTGGCAGCGGGGGCACCGTCTCTCTGGGTGAGGTGGGGTGCATGTCTCTATGGGTGATGGTGGGGGTGTCTCTCTGGGTGAGGGGTCTATCTCTGTGTGTGTGTGTGTGTGTGTGTGTTTGTCTCTCTGTCCCACTCTCCACACACTCCCGTCTGCTCGCTCCGCCTCTCTCTCCCCTCGCCCCACCTGCCGGCTTGCACGTTCTATCTCCCCCGGCTCGCCTGCTCAAAATTGTAAATTCTCATCCTTGTTTTCACATCCCACCATGGCCTCGCCCCTCCCTATCTCTCTAATCTCCTCCAGCCCCCAAACCCCGAGATATCTGCGCTCCTCTAATTCTGCCCTTTTGAGCATCCCTGATTATAATTGTTCAACCATTAATGGCCTTGCCTTCTGTTGCCTAGGCCCCATACTCTGTAATTCCATGCCTAACCCTCTCCGCTCTTTCTTCCTTTAAGATGCTCCATAAAACCTATCTCTTTGACCAAGTCTGCCCTAACCTTTCATGGCATAGTCCAGTGTCAAATTCTTTGTCCATAATATTCCTGTGAAGCGCCTTTTTACTACGTAAAGACGCTGCATAAATCCAAGTTGTTGCTCGTCCCCTCACTCCATCCCCACCCCTCCGCCTCCGCCTGCCGACTCATGTGCTCTACCTCTCTTTCCCCCCCCTTCCCCCCACCCCCCCCCCGCTCACGGCATTCCCTTTTTCCCCTTGTTTAATATTGAGATATGATATCAGGAAATATTCGCCATGTTTTCCATCAGCTGTATTCACTGCTCTAATGGGAGTACAAAGTAATAAAAAAACTGATCCATGCAGATTTATCCCCTTTTTTTTTTAATGAGCCCATACGCAGTATTTTTAATAAGAGAATGTCACAATTAATTATACCTGCCAGGCAGATTGTTCATCTTGATCCTTAATGTATATTTGGTTTACTGATATTGTTTCTTTTTCCATCTTCTCTTTCTGATCTCTGTAGTTCCATCTGAAACAGGTAATTCTGATGTTTACTTTGTTTTTATACCGTGTGTGTATATTAACACTCCCATTTTTTAAAACTGATTTTGAGCTTAACATCTGCTGCTTATGAACTACTTCAAAATGGCAGTAAACCTTAGAAAACATTACATGTTAAATTTGAATGACCCTCAAATTACTAAAAACTATTCAATAACTGCTTCAAGGACAATTGATTTGGATTTTTAGTCTGAATTGATATGATTGATTTAGAAACATAGAAATCTACAGCGCAGAAGGAGGCCAATTCAGCCCATCGTATCTACGCCAGCCGACAAAGCCACACAGCCCTCTGTCAGCAGCCCTGACGGTTATATATAAACCTCTGAACGATGGTGGAAAGGTAACGAGCACCCAGCCCAACCAGTCCGGCCCACAAAACTTGACACCCCTTGCACCAAAACATTCTACACTCCACCCCAACCAGAGCCATGTGATCTCCTGGGAGAGGCAAAAACCAGATTTAAAAAAAACCCAGGCCAATTGAAGAAAAGAAATCTGTGAAAATTGCTTTCCGACCCATCCAGGCAATCGAAACTAGTCCAGGAGATCACCCTGGCCGTATCCGATTCCCTGCAGTACTTATAATCCTATCTGCACCAGCCAACAAGAGGTTATGCAGTCTAGTCCCACTTACCAGCTCTAGGTCCGTAACCCATCCAAGCACCTTTTAAATATGGTGAGGGTTTCTGCATCCACCACTTTTCCAGGCAGAGAGTTCCAGACCCCCACAACCCTCTGTGTGAAGAAGCCTCCCCTCAAATCCCCTCTGAACCTTCCACCAACCACCTTAAAACTATGCCCCCTCGTAATTGACCCTTCCACCAAAGGAAATAGGCCCTTGCTATCCACTATATCCAGGCCCCTCAAAATTTTGTATACCTCAATGAGGTCTCCTCTCAGCCTCCTCTGTTCCAATGAGAACAAACCCAGCCTATCCAATCTGTCCTCATAGCTAAGATTTCCATTCCAGGCAGCATCCCAGAAAATCTCCTCTGCACCCTCTCCAGTGCAGTCATGTCCTTCCTATAATACGGCGACCAGAACTGCACGCAGTTTACTGGGAAATGTACTGCAGAGCCAACTTCACCTTAGTGACAATAACAATCTTCTATGAATACCCATTGACATTCATTCTAAATAAATAACTTTAGTTGTGGACAAAAATGTACACCTTTTATTAAAAAAAATTATACAATTGTATAAAATTGGGCATTTACTTGTATAAATGCCATAATTTCCAATAGTAAATTAGGTATTCGTATGAAGCAACTTGCATCTTAAAAAGAAGCTCCTTGTAATTGATTTACTCTGAATTCTTGATGATTGAATAACATTTTGTGTTGAGCAAGTTAATTCAATGAACTAAAAAGGGCTTTACTTTTAGGTTGCTGTTTTTTTCTCAATTTTCAAGTTTAAAAACAAATGAACAGATCATTAAAAACATTCTTGCATCAGTATAGTAGTTTTATACTATATTAAGATGGTAGTATTTATAAGCCCCAGTGTGGCATAATTTTGTAGAATTGTATTGGCTTTTTAAAAAAAGTTGATTTACTTCTAATTGTGATAAACTTATGAGCAATAAATTTAGTCGGGGAACATGGAAACAATATGGAATTTTTTTAATCATATAAAATCTTAATTAGAGATTTTCTAAAGCAATTGTTCTGGTCCATTGTAACGATTTAAAAGCTACACTTGGGGACAGGGAAACAGAAAATATACATAAGAAATACTGAAGCCTGTTTCAGCAAATTGCCCTAAAAGGATCAAGAGAATTTTTGGTATTTGTACAGCAATGCAATTTTTTAGAGCGGTGTTTGGGGGGCCCTGCGATGTTGCTGAAGTGCAACAAAAGGCTTTCAGCTTGTTTAGCATGTTCGGTGGTTTTACAAAGCACATGGCTGCGACTGTCATGATTCTAAAAGCCTTTTTCGTAGGAAGTGGCACACAATATGTTGTATGCTATTTTTATTTTATTGCAAAAACCAATTAGGCTTCTTCCTAAGCAGATAAAATCTATACCTGAGCTTCCTATTTTAAATTGTGTTGTCACAGCATAATTTTCAGAACTGTGACACACTATAAACCAAACAAATCCTATTCTAGTGACATTTTCACAGTTGTAAGTGATAGAGCCAGGCATATGAATGTCCCTTCACCCACCTTCCACACAGTCCCTTGCATTGCTTCTTTCGATCTCTATGGTGGACCTTGAGTTTACCGTTGCAGTACATTGACAACTTTAGATCTACTTGCATTTTGTGCAATTTAATTACCTGTCATTTAAGAATTACTTGCAGGAATTGCAGTGATTCCTATAATGTATGCAAAAACTTGCAATTGCTGCTTTAAGGGAAAAGTTGTTGAGGCAGAGGAAAGCACATGTATTGTTTTGATTATAATGTGAAGTTTGGTGAGGGAGAGGTTAATGTAGTTAACCTAAATGGGCTTATAAGCATAAATAGCACTCCCTGAGCACCACCTCTTGGTGATTTGTAAAGTAGTTTACGAATATGTGATTGTACCATACTGGATTAGATAAAACATTGAAAACATTCATGAGATTCTTTGAACCGTTGGATCATTTGATCGGTTGCATTCAGAGGAAGGGAAACATCATTGATTACAACTCAAATAATAGATGTCTTACAGAATTGACATTGCATTTATTGTAACACTGAGGCTTGGCTCCATTTGGGACATACTGTACTTTTCCAATTTTACTTTGTGCTCAGCAAGGTGATTGCACGAGTGTGTTTTGCCAACATGAAACAAATGATGGCTCCAAATGCATCGAACCAGGTATATAGTTGTGATTTTCTTTTTTAAAAAGCAACACATTGCAGTATTTTCTCCACACCACTAGGATAAGCTCAGATAAGCACTGAGGAAAATTCCAAAGAAATGAACCATGACATTGGGATGTTGCTTTGTGACCTATCCTCAGAATGCCATGTAAAAGGAGAAGATTCTTTTAATTAATTCTCTGCCAGATCTCTCTGGATTAGCCCTGTAGTATTTTCCCCTCAATTAACAGTGAAAAGAAAGAAGAACATAAGAAATAGGAGCAGGAATAGGCCCTACGGCCCCTCGAGCCTGCTTCGCCATTCAATAAGATCATGGCTGATCATCGACCTCAACTCTATTTTCTTGCCCAATCTCCATATCCCTTGATTCCCCTAGACTCCAAAAATCTATCTCCGCATTGAATATATTCAGAATCTCAGGATCCATAGCCCTCTGGGGCAGAGAATTCCAAAGTTTCACAACCCTCTGAGTGAAGAAATTCCTCCCCATCTCTAACTTAAATGGCCTACCACTTATCCTGAGACTGTGCCCCCTAGTTCTAAACACTCCACCAGGGGAAACAACCTCTCGGCATCTACCCTGTCAATCCCCTTCAGAATCTTGAATGTTCCAACATTTAAAACTTTCTCCCCATTTAAAAAATGTTCCATTTTTCTCTTCTTCCGACCAAAGTGAATAACCTCACATTTCCCTACATTATACTCCATCTGCCACCTTACCGCCCACTCAGTTATCTATATCCCTTTGCAGACGCTTTTGTGTTCTCCTCACAGCTTACTGCCCTACTTAACTTTGTATTGTCAGCAAACTTGGATACATTACACTCGGTCCCTTTATCGAGGTCATGAATAAAGATTGTAAATAGCTGAGGCCCCAGCACTGATCCTATGGCACCCCACTTGTTACATCCTGCCAGCCTGAAAAAGACCCGTTTATCCCTACTCTGTTTTCTGTCCTTTAACCAATCCTCTATCCATGCTAATACATTACCTCCAATCCCATGAGCCCTTATCTTATGTAATAATCTTTTATGTGGCACCTTATCAAATGCCTTTTGGAAATACAAATATGCTACATCCACTCATTTTCCCCTTTATCTACCCTAGTAGTTACATCCTCATAAAACTCTAATAAATTTGTTAAACACGATTTCCCTTTAATAAAACCATGTTGACTCTTGCAGAAGCTCTTACAATCTGTTTCTTTATTTCTTGCTTGTTTTCTCTGTCTATTTTTTCCTTTTTTATCAATTTTTTGATCATCCATTGCTAGTTTTTGAAACTCTTCCAATCCTCAGGCTTGCTATTATTCTTTGCAACATTATAAGCTTTTTTTTTCCAATCTAATGCTATCCTTAACTACTTTAGTTAGCCACGGATGGATCATTTTTCCTGTGGAGTTAGAGAGTTAGCAATTCACCAATAAATTTTGGAAGGTTTATTGGGCTGCCTTGTGTATTAATAGAGTCTCAATATCTTCCCAGTCTCATGTCAATTAATGACCTGACAGCCTAGAAACCAGGGAAAAGCTGACCAGAAGTGTGGTATGCTGATTGCATGCCATTTATGTGGTCAACTTAGTAGCATAATTATTCCATGCTCCATGTGAAACTTTGGCCATTGTCTGGGAGACAGCCGAATAGTGGTTGTGAAACATGAGATTTCAAGAGATCTGGACACTTAAAGGCAAGTGGTAGCATTGAGGGGGATTTTTTTAAGATCCTTTGGAAAGCAAATGCTTAAGAGGGAGAAGGGGAAGAAATGGCGGGCAAAAATGAAGTGAAAGGGAAACCAATATAGAGGCATATAATAGAAGTAAGTAATAGTGCAGCCCAGCACTGACTCATGTTTAATGGCTGGTGAAGTGAAGGTGGTGCTGCATGAGGTGGTTGCGAGGAGTATGGCCCTGTTCGACACTTTAGGGTATCATCCCCATATGCTGGTTTTGCAGCATGCCTGGAAGAAGGTAGGGGCAGATTTGTGGCTACTGTTCCTGTCTATGCGTGGCCTATAGTGCATATTTCCGGCACAGACACAATGGGCCTAATGGCCTCCTTCTGTGCTGTAAATTTCTATGATTCTATATATGGTGTAGATGTCCTTTAAGCAGATAACACAATTTTGCATCTGTGTCTCTGATATCGGCGTGAGTGGACAAGAATATGGCAGATGGAATATAATGTGGAGAAGTGAGAAGTTATCCACTTTGGTAGGAAAAATAAAAAAACTGAATATTTTTTTAAATAGTGAGAGAGAGGTGGGTGTTCTAGTACATGAATCACAAGTTAACATGCAGGTGCAGCAAGCAATTAGGAAAGCAAGTGATATGTTGGCCTTTATTACATAGGGATTGAGTATGAGTAAATATGTCTTGCTACAATTTTATAGGGCCTTGGTGAGACGGTACCTGGAATACTGTATACAGTTTTGGTCTCCTTACCTAAGGAAGGATGTACCGCAGAGGAAGTACAGGTTGAACCTCTCCTATCCGGGGACTCCCTTATCCGGCACCATTCCCGGGTGGTGCATGCGCAGAACTCTGACCACCTCCCAGGTTTCCCATTCCCTTTTTTGGCAGAACAGTGATACCTTTACTTTATGATTTAATTAACTCATTCAACTAAACAGAAAATCAAGATACTTGCTAGAAGAAAGTGATCAGCAGTAGCAGAAGCCCTCTCAACGTAGAACACCTTGGGACCTGGTTGGTCCATCGGGGCCCGCGGACGCCACGGGGCTTGCTGGAGCCGCCGACCTATCTTTTCTACCTAACCCACCGGGTGACACCTCCTTCCCCCTCCCCCCCTGCTCTGTTCCAAAGAAAACAACCCCAACCTATCCAATCTTTCCTCATAGCTAAAATTCTCCAGTCCAGGCAACAACATCTTAAATCTCCTCTGTACCCTCTCTAGTGCAATCACATGCTCTGTCGTTGACTATATTCAAGACAGAGATCAATAGATTTTTGGATACTAAGGGAACCAAGGGATGTGATGTTGAGATAGAAGATCAATCATGATCTTAATGAATGGCTGAGTGGCCTACTCCTGCTCCTATTTCTTATGTTCTTATGCGGATCACAGCAGGTCGCCCATGGTCATTGTCAGGTGGCTGTGCCAAGGGCTGCAGATATGGTTGGTGACATCATGCATGTGGCCAATCGGGCTTTGCTGGCAGTTATCACCCTAGCATGCCTTCTTTAATCTAGTCCAATTTAAAGCATGAAATATTGCGCTTGAGGTGCTTCCCCAAAAATGCATCCAGCAAAGAAACTGCGGTTGTTTTAATTAGAACAGTAAAGCTTAAGAGGAGATTTGATGAAGGTGCTCAAAACTGAGGGGTTTTAAGGAAGAACTTTTTCCACTGGTCAGTAACTAGAACCTATAAGTCTTAAGATCATCAAATGAATGATGGGAAAGGACAGGAAAAAATGTTTTTTAATGCAGAGTTCAGATGTGTAATGATTTAACAGAAACCATGGTGAAAGCAGAATCAGTGACACCTTTTAAAAAGGAAATGGATAAATATTTGATATTTAAAAGGGTATGGAGAAAAAGAAAGAAAATTGACTGAGTGAATAGCTCTTTTCAGAGAGCTGACACAGTCCTGATGAACTGAAAGGCCGCCTTCTGTGCTGTAAAATGTTGTGGAAGTTAGTCAGGCCTTCATGTATGTCATTCGTGCTGTCACTTTTTCGGTCAGAGCCTCCCTTGAGAATTGGAGCCTCCATAACAACAACTTGGTATTTATATAGCGCCTTTAACGTAGTAAAACATCCCAAGACGCTTCACAGGAGTGTTATAAAACAAATTTGACACTGAGCCACATGAGATATTAAGGCAGATCTCGAAAAGCTTGATCAAAGAGGTAGGTTTTAAGGAGCATCTTCGAGGAGGAAAGCGAGGATGAGAGGTTTAGGGACGGCATTCGAGAGCTTAGGGCCGAGGCAGCTGAAGGCACAGCCTCCATCGGTTGAGCATTTAAAATCAGGGATGCTAATGAGGCCAGAATTAGAGGAGCGCAGACATCTGGCGGGTAGGACCGGAGGAGATTACGATTTGGGAGGGGTGAGGCAATGGAGGGATTTGAAAACAAGGATGAAAATGTTAAAATTGACGAGTTACTTAACCAGGAGCCAATGTAGATCTTCGGGCACAGGGGTGATGGGTGCGAGTTACGAAACAGGCAACCAAGTTTTGATGACCTCAAGTTTATGTTGGGTAGAACATGGGAGGCCAGCCAGGAGTGCATTGAAATAGTCAAGTTTAGAGGTATTAAAGGTATGGATAAGGGCTTCATCAGCAGATGAACTGAGGCAGGCTCAGAGACATAGGATTACATAGGATATACGGCACAAAAACAGGCCATTGGCCCAACCAGTCCATGCTGGCGCTTATGCTCCACTCGAGGCTACTCCCGTCTTTGCTCATCGAAATCTATCATCATAATCCTCTATTCCCTTCTCCTTCATATGCTTCTTGAGCATCCCCTTAAATGCATCTGTACTATTCGCATCAACTACTTCCTGTGGTGGTGAGTTCCACATTCTCACCACTCTTTGAGTAAAGAAGTTTCTTCTGAATTCCCTATTGGATTCTTTGGTAACTATCTTATAACGATGGCATCTCGTTATGCTCTTCCCAACAAGTGGAAACATTCTCTCTCTCTACACTCCCTCAAAACCGTTCATAATTTTAAAGACCTCTGGTCACCCCTCAGCCTTCTCTTTTCAAGAGAAAAGAGACCCAGCCTGTTTATCCTTTCCTGATATGTATACCCTTGCATTTCTGGTATCATCCTTGTAAATCTTCTCTGCACCCTCTCCAGTGCTTCTATATCCTTTTTATAATGTGGCGACCAGAACTGTACGCAAGTGTGGTCTAACCAAGGTTTGATACGGGTTTAGCATAACTACCTACTTTTCAATTCTATACCTCTAGAAATAAACCCCAGTGCTGGGTTTGCTTTTTCAATGGCCTTGCTAACCTGTGTCGCAACTTTTAGTGATTTGTGTATTGTACTCGGAGATCCCTTTGTTCCTCTACCCCACCCAGACTCTCGCCCTCCAAGTAATAAGTGACCTCCCTATTCTTCCTACCAAAATGTAATACCTCACATTTATCTGTGTTGAACTTCACTTGCCAATTATATGCCCATTCTGCAAGTTTATTAATGTCCTCCTGTAATTTGTTGCAGTTCTCCTCAGTAATGACTAGCCCCCTCCCCCAATTTGGTGTCAAGGAGCTGTGGCCGGAAGCTCATTTCAGGGCCAAAAATGACACCAAGCTTGTAACAGTCTGTTTCAGTCGCGGGCAGATGCAGGGCAGAGGGATGGAGTCAGTGGCTAGGGAACAGAGTTTGTGGTGGGGACCGAAGACAATTGCTTCAGTCTTCCTCATATTTAATTGGAGGAAATTTCTGCTCATCCAGTACTGGATGTCAGACAAGCAGTCTGACAATTTAAGAGACCGTGGAGGGGTCAAGGGAAGTGGTGGTGACGTAGGGCTGGGTGTCACCAGTGTGTACATGTGGAAACTGATGCACTGTTTTTGGATGATGTTGCCGAGGGGGCATGCTGTAAATGAGAAATAAGAGGGGATCAAGGATAGATCCTTGGGGGTCACCAGAGGTAACGATGCGGGAGTGGGAAGAGAAGCCATTGCAGGTGATTCTCTGGCTACGATTAGATAGATAAGAATGGAACCAGGCGAGTGCAGTCCCACCCAGCTGAACAGCGGTGGAGAGGCATTTAAGGAGGATGGAGTGGTCAGCTGTATCAAAGACTGCAGACAGGTAGAGAATCACAAGGAGGAATAGTTTACCTTTGTCACAGTCACATAGGATGACATTTGTAACTTTGTTATGAGCTGTTTTGGTACTGTGGCAGGAGCAGAAACCTGATTGGGGAGGATTCAAACATGGAGTTCCGGGAAAGATGGGCATGGATGGCACGCCTTGAAGGCGACACCATTTTTGAGGATTTTGCAGTGGAAAGGGAGGTTGGAGATGGGGTGGTAGTTTGCAAGGCTGGAGGGGTGAAGGGTTGGTTTTTTGAGAGTGGTGACGGCAGATTTGAAGGAGAGGGAACAGTACCTGAGGGGAGAGAACCGTTAACAATATAAACTAACATGGAAGCAGAAAAGGAAGTTGGGTGGTCAGCAGTTTAGTCGGAATAGGTCGAGGGAGCAGGAAGGGGGTCTCGTGGACAAGATGAACGCTGAGAGGTCATGAGAGCAGTTGGTAGAGAAGCTGGAGAAAGACGCTCGGAAGTTTGGCCCTGTGGCCTCGAGGAAGGAGGGAACTGGCAGAGGCAGCTGATCGAATAGTCTCCATCTTGGAGAGACAAGTCCATGTGCTCCTCGCACTTGTTGGAGGGTGGAGGAGACAGGGGAGGGGTTTAAGAAGACGGTTTGCAGTAGAGAAAAGAAGCCGGGAGTTATCTTTGCATTTCAGAATGATCTTGGAATAGTGAGCAATTTTGGCAGAGAAGAGCAGGACCCTATAATGCTTTGTGGTCCAGCCAGATCTGGCTAAAACTAGTTGTCCGCCATATCCGTTCAAGTCTGTGCCCCTTAAGGGAGCAAAGATGAGAGCCATACCAGGGGTAACGGCCAGAGTGAGAGAGCGGGCAATGGTTTTAATAGGGATTAAGGCATCAAATGTACTCTATATGTGGAGGGGGTGTGTGTGTGTGTCTCGGTGCGAGGAGGCTGCCGCTTCCACCAGTCAGGCTCTGCTCGCAGCTTACACATGTACTGACGCCGGGAGTAGGATCGTGGGTAAGGGATGGCGTCTCTCCTTGACTTTATCCTCCACTTTATCTCCGATCTCTAGTTTATTTTGTGTGTGTATATGGGGTTTTTTGAGGTGTTGGTGTTCATTGAGGTCAGCAGGCCGGGCAAGGGAAGGGTAGACGGCTGACTGAGATGCCTGAGCCTGATGCCTGAGGATTTAAAAAAACGGAATGATTCTGGACGACTAAATGCTGCGCAGTAGGCTTCTGCACAGCGCATGCGCAGAACGCGTCTGGGTTGTTGTCAGCAGCGTTCTCACCAGTTGACCACCTGTGATTCGGAAAATTCTTCGGTCAGGTCCCAAGGGTGTCGGACCATCTTTTGTTGAAATGTTTATTGCTGATCCATTTAATTAATCCTGAATATTTCTGTCCTTGGGAATTATTCAGTCCTTTGCATATGTTTTTTTTTAACTGACCCAATCAATGCTGACTAGCATTTATCATTAAAAGCAGTCTATTTTCTATTTCAGATGAGAATTTTTTACTCTTTCGAAATACCTTGTAATGCTCAATGTGCATGCACAAAGTTAAACTTTGAGCTGCACACTGGTGCATCTCTGGTGGACTCTATACTTGATTACCTTTTCCAGTCACATACACAAGTGTTTTTTCTGCCAAAATTCTCCCTTCAGATCCTGAAGTCACTGACTCTTGGGTTACTGTTCCATTGGCGCAGGTGCAAGGAGGTATTTTTTTAATGTATGCTCCTAGATACAGAGTATTAGCAGTTTATTTGACCAGCTAAGTCCTGATGCTGACCTCCCCTGACTTTCTCTCACGTACGCAGTTTGCAGCATGGGTGATTAGACTGTGACCATGAGTATGATTCCTGGCTGACTTATTTCCTACTGTGCTCAGATTGTAGTACTCCAGTTACTGCTCTAGCTCAGATCAGCCGACTCAGCACTAACTGCATAGCCTGCATTGTGCCAAAACATGATGGAAATTTAGCCAATGGCTACATTTTCCTTCACAGTTTCCATCTCAGCTGTGACCTTTTGGGAACCAAAATGGAGTCCAGAAGCTTTCCCACTTTTGGGAAGATGAGGGTATGTCATCACAGGTTGCTTTTGCACCTCACCTGGAGCAGATTACAGAATGCCATCAGCACAGTTACGGAAACAGGTCACCACTGTCCTGTTATCTTGATTATAGCTTGTTTCTCCAGGGAGATCCACAGAAAGGAAATGGGGTGAAATTAATACTGTACAAAATAACTGACCATGAGCTTAACCGATCATTTGGTCTTCAGAGCTGAAAGGATCAAGTCAGTGACAGAGAATGCTTGACTGATTTTTGCCTCCATAATACAAGCTTTCATCAGTTAGTTGTTCAGCTCCTTAGCTTAATAATTATCTGTATGTGTGTGTGAGACTTTTAAATCACAGGTCTGGATTCTTTATCATGCACATGATGCTTTTAGTGTATTTCCAGCTTGCACTTAAACATTTTTCTGTTGAGAGCATTTATTACCCAATGAAGGGCCCATGCCTTCCATTTTCTTCCTGTTGTATTTTTAGGTTCCACTCTGCCATTGAAGACAGGTGGCCAGCTGGGTTTCCTGCTGCTTCCGGTCTTTGAGCAGTATGTGGGAAGCATATGATTGCAACAATGCACATTCATCTGATTACCCCCACTTTTCCCTACAGGGGTCCTGCCCAGAATTCCTTGCGAGAACTAGAAGAGATGAGGTTCAAACCTGTATATTTCCATTTGATAGTCTATGTTAATACCCCAATGTAGTATAGTATTACGCAGTCCCTCGGGGTCGAGGATGATCTGCTTCCACATCAAAAAATCAATTCTTAGGTGTTTCCATGAGGGACCTGATGTTCCAGGTCCCGAACTTCATTTTGAAGGTTGGAAGATGCCTGTGCGTGAATTATTTTAAAGTGGGGTGGCCGTTGCACATCAGCCACCACACGGGCTAGACAGAACAAAGCCTTGGTCCAGTGGCAAGGAGATCCAAGACAACTGGAGACCAAGCTCCGCTGCACAGGCCTAGTACACACACATACTCCTACATAGGACACAGTGTGGGCCTCACGGCCTCGCTGTTGACCCGTGCTGCACCTTCCCTGGGCCCCGATCTCGTTGCTGGTACACACTGCACTATTGCTCCTGGGCCCCCGACTCCGCCTCGTCATTCCTCCGCTCCACGCTGCCTCCGATCGCTGCTCCCTGCCGGTCTACTCCAGTGTAGTCGATCCACATTCCACACCATCCTGTAATCCACTTTCTAAATGGCCATATATGAGCAGATAAAAGTTATAAATCCAAATTTCATATTTGTATACAGTTTTAGACTAAAATTGCAAATGTCAATTATTCCCTTTTTGTAGTGACTTTTTATATTCAGTATCTACTTGTGTTTGCCCACTACAATGTTGTCATTGAATAATCTGTAATAAAATATTGGCAAACAAGACATAATTGCTTATAATCTTGGGCTGCAAATTTGTAATTGATCCTGTCATTTTCTGCAAAGATTGATATTTTCATGAATGCATTTACTGTGTACAGAATAGAATGGCTAAAACTATTCCCAGTAATTCAACTCCATACTAGTTTGGTGCACTATATTTGAAATTAAAATGTAATTGCTAAATTTGTAGACACAAGTACATATCTAACCATGGGCTTTAATTGATGTTTCTGTGGTCTCTAGCTATTATGTAGAAACAACTTGTCTCTGTGCAAAATATGAAGTACTATTTCCATAATTGTTTGTAACTAATACTTAAAATTGTTTTGATATAGCAGGTTAACATATGTGCTTTTAAAAACAAAATGTGTATATATATATAAAATCTGAATGTAATTAATTCATATTTCAGATGCTTTCACTGATGCTGCCATAGGCTCCAGACTGAATGGTGAGCACAAAGACAAAGATCTAGAACCATGGGATGGCGGTGATAGCACCAGTGAAGATTTGGAAGCTCTGGAATCAGATGTGGTAAATTTTTAATTATGCATTTTATCTTTCAGATCACTACCTAAAAATAGGCAAATTATATTTTAGATTATGTCTTACACTAGTTATATTGGGCCCAAGTTTCCACATGATTTGCGCCTGATTTTTAGGAGCAACTGGTGGAGAACGGACTATCTTAGAAATTGCAATTCTCCACATTTTTTTTCTGCAGTTCTAGTCAGATAGAACAGTTCTACTTTGGAACAGAATTTTTTTCTTCAAAAGGGGACGTGTCCGGCCACTGACGCCTGATTTGAAAGTTTCCACAGTGAAAATGTACTCCAAACTAAAGTAGAATGGAGCAAGTGAAGATTTTTGTAGAACTGAAAAAACTTGTTCTACACATTAAAAAATCAGGCGCAGGTTACAAATTAGGCGTCCAGAACGAGGTGGGGGGGGGGGGGGAAAGGGAAGTCATTAAATTCTATAATAAATCCTTATTTATACTTATACAAATATTATACAAATAAATCCAACCTGAATAAACATTTATAAGCAAAGAAAAGATTAAATAAACCATCTTCCTACCTGTGTGAAAGTGCTTCAGGCAGGCCTTTCGGGACCGAAGGCTGCCGGCCAGATTTACAGGTAGGTGGCATTGGGTTGGGTCGGGTCGGGAGAGGGGGGGGGGAAAGAGAGGGGGAGGGGGGGGAGGTCAGGTCGGATCCAGTCCGGGAGCGGGAGTCGGGTCGGGTCCAGTGGGGAGGGTCGGGGCGGGAGGTCGGGTCGGGCCCAGTCGGGGGGGCGGGGAGCGGGAACAGGAGCGCGGGTCGGGTCCAGTCGGGGAGGTGGGGAGCGGGAACAGGAGCGCGGGTCCAGTCGGGGAGGCGGGGAGCGTGAACCGGAGCGCGGGTCGGGTCCAGTCGGGGAGGTGGGGAGCGGGAACAGGAGCGCGGGGAGGCGGGGAGCGTGAACAGGAGCGCGGGTCGGGTCGAGGTGGGGAGCGTGAACAGGAGCGCGGGTCGGGTCGAGGTGGGGAGTGTGAACAGGAGCGCGAGTCGGGGAGGCGGGGAGCGTGAACAGGAGCGCGAGTCGGGGAGGCGGGGAGCAGGAACAGGAACAGGAGCGCGGGAACAGGAGCGCGGGTCGAGTCGGGGAGCGGGAACAGGAGCGCGGGTCGGGTCGGGGGGGGGGGGGGTGGCGGCGCGGGTGTCTGGTCTGGTCCGGAGGCGGGGGGGCGCAGGTGTCGGGTCTGGTCCGGAGGCGGGGGGGCGCAGGTGTCGGGTCTGGTCCGGAGGCGGGGGAGCGGGTGTCGGGTCTGGTCCGGAGGCGGGGGAGCGGGTGTCGGGTCTGGTCTGGTCCGGAGGCGGGGGGGGGGGGGCGAGCGGGTGTCGGGTCTTGTCCGGAGGCAGGGGGGGGCGGCGGGGAGCGGGTGTCGGGTCTGGTCCGGAGGCAGAGGGGGGGGGCGGGTGTCGGGTCTGGTCCGGAGGCAGGGGGGGGGGGGCGGGGAGCGGGTGTCTGGTCTGGTCCGGAGGCGGGGGGGCGCAGGTGTCGGGTCTGGTCCGGAGGCGGGGGGGCGCAGGTGTCGGGTCTGGTCCGGAGGCGGGGGAGCGGGTGTCGGGTCTGGTCTGGTCCGGAGGCAGGGGGGGGGGGGCGGGGAGCGGGTGTCGGGTCTGGTCCGGAGGCGGGGGAGCGGGTGTCGGGTCTGGTCTGGTCCGGAGGCAGGGGGGGGGGGGGCGGGGAGCGGGTGTCGGGTCTGGTCTGGTCCGGAGGCAGGGGGGGGGGGCGGGGAGCGGGTGTCGGGTCTGGTCCGGAGGCGGGGGAGCGGGTGTCGGGTCTGGTCCGGAGGCAGGGGGGGGGGGCGGGGAGCGGGTGTCGGGTCTGGTCGGGAGGGGAGCAGGAGCTGGCCGTGGGAGGAGCCTTATTCACGCAGCCTCAGTGAGGCCATTGGGCCAGGGCTAGGGGCTGCGTGCTTCGGGCCCCTCCCACACAGTTCGGGCGCCTGGAGCTACTGCACTTGCGTGCCCACTGTAGCGCGCATGTGCAGAGGTCCTGGCACTGTTTTCAGCGCAGGGACCTGGCTCTGCCCCCCACAGCTTGTGCTGGCTGCGCCGAGGGCCAGAGGACCTGCAAGTAGGTGGAGAATACTGAGGATTTTTTTAGGCGCACTTTGTGGCGCGAAAAACGGGCGTCCAGGTCGGCACTGCGCCGTTCTAGGCGCGTGTGGAAACTTGGGCCCATTCACTCTGTTCTCCAGAAAGGAAATAAAAGTACATTACTACAGCAGCCAGTTTGAGTTGCCACTGCGGGACTGGAGAGGCAATGTGTACTTGCCTATGATCTCCCACATAGTCAATTTATGATCTGGTTTGCTGCTCAGAAGATACCTTGGTGCTTTCCACAGAAGCAAAGGAAAATCAAAGGAATCAGTACCATTATAGTACTTTTCACAGCAGTGAGTTCAAGATTGGCTTGGATGCAGGCAAATCAATTGATTTTAACTTGGCTGGGGAAATATGGCCGAAAAGAGGATATTGCATGGTAAGCGAAGACCTATAAAAAGGCTTTGAAGAAAAAGGTGGTTTTGTATTCCAGGGATCAAAACAACCAGTTTGCCATGTCCAGATAGGGAAAGTATGCATTTATTGTTTGTTCTGGATCAAAGTACTGTATGTTGTTTGAATGTAAAGGCAAGCTTACTATCTGGTAGCAATATTGGCATTAATATACATTGAGAAAGGAACCATGTTCTCTGGTGAATCTGGGACCAAAAGAATTTAGCTGGAATTAGTGCTGATTTTCTGCAAACTATTTTGAGTAATGTACTCTGCCTTTTACACTTAAAAAAAAAACTAAAAGGAATTCAATAAATATAAGATGGTAATGAAGGATTAATTTCCTTCTGTATTAGTAATTGGTTTTTGCAGTATTCGTGCATACTTCTACAATGTAAGACTGTATATTCCAACCAAGCAAGATTCAGAATACAAGATTTGTGTGGTTAAACCAATAGGAAGACATCAGAGAATGTTTTCAAGTAAAATGCTCTTGAGTTTTAAAAAGATTGGTCCAGAGGCAAGTGTTAGTGAGGAATTTGGAATATATTTTAATTTCCCTTTTTATGTCTGTCAACTGAATTATTAACATTAAATGTCATGGGGAACTGCGAGTAGAGAGAGCTGATTCTGGCAGCCAGTTGTTATAGCCCCCACCCCCCCCCTTTCATAATTTAATCTGTGATTAGAGGAATCTTGAGTGTTGATTATACACACAATGCACCTTTTGGAAAAAGTTGAAATTTAGGAATAGGAGATAAAGAATGAGAGGCCAGTTTGCAATTCATGGCCCTAGCAACCAAGAAATAACTAGTGCCATGTGCTTATTGCATAATCACATTTGACCAATGGTTTTCATATTTAAACTTTCAAATTGATAAACATTAACTTCTAATGTTGGGTCCAGAGAAATAACTTGTCTTCCCATCCTGGGATAGTTGGATTTAAAGTTTCTAACTTGTAGGTCATGGTGCTGAAACAAACAGCAATACTGCAGTAAAGCCACTCAAACTCTCAGGAGTAGCCATGAGACAGCTGCCTGTGTGAGTGTCTTTACCTTTTATATGAAGAAAAGGTTATATTTCTCTTGGGTATCCTGAAGGGGTAGACTTCCATTTGGGGATTACTTTTTGGATACATTTAAGTATTCAACTTGTACTTGTTGAGAACAAAAAATTATTGAAGCAGTGAATTATGAGTTATCTTTTTGTGTTGAAAAATTAAGCTGTTGGGAAGGGATTTTTTTTGTTGCTGGTTAAAATCTTATCTTTCTTCCCCCCGCCCCCACCCCGCCCCTCAGTCTAATGGTTGGGATCCCAATGACATGTTCAGATTTAATGAAGAAACTTATGGAGTGAGATCAACCTATGACAGCAGTTTATCTTCGTATACGTAAGTATACAACTTTCAATAAAGACGTTGGGTATTTTCCGCTAATTTATAAAACTATAAAAGCCTTCTGTATAATTTTGTTAATATATTGTGACTCAGCTCTTTGTCTTCAGGTTGAAAATTGGATGTGAATAATTCTGTACAGATAATTGGCAGTAAATCTGCGGTGTTTCTTCATGATTTGTTTTTTTTAAATCAAATGGTAAAGCTGCTCAGTATTTTTATTTCATGCTGCCCAGTATATCAGTTATAATTTCCAAATTGTAATTATTAATTGCGAGTTAAGTTTTTGTCCCCAATGTCTGCTTTACCACAGTTTTAACTTTGTTAATGCAAATATTATGTCCTCCCTCTTAGCTTCCTTCCTTTAATAATAACATTTTACCCTGGTGTTACTTTTACTTTTTTGTTAACTTTCTCTCCTCACTTCCTTTACTTAGCATTCCTTTACACCTTTTTAATGTATTTTTACTTCACCTTATTCACATTTAATTGGTCTTTCATTTTTCATTGTTTTTATTTGCTGTGGTTTATTCTAACTTGTTTTTGATTCTCTTATTTCTCACAGGGTACCTTTGGAGAGGGATAATTCTGAAGAATTTTTACGACGGGAGGCTAGAGCAGCTCAGCTTGCTGAAGAAATTGAATCAAGTGCCCAATATAAGGCACGAGTTGCATTAGAAAATGATGAAAGGACAGAAGAGGAGAAATATACTGCTGTACAAAGATCTCCCAATGAAAGAGAGAGCCATGGTGGCAACCCCAGGTACTGTCACACTTCTAGTCTGGAATATCTAAATATAGTCTGGAATATTTAAATATAGCGTCTGCTCCAAATTGTTCAAACACTTTTATAAAAGAGACAATTTAAAGGGCGAGCTGGGTATAGTTTATTTAATTAATGATCTGCCTGCTAAGATGGGCAAGATTTGCCATAGTATGTATGTGTGTTTGTGTGAGAAATGGCTAGGAGAACACACTGCACAACTGAGCAGAATATTGTGTTGATAAGCTAAAACAAGGCATCGCTGGGTCACCAAAAGCAACATTACTTTAGTTTGCCAGGATCATTTTAACAAACTGGATGTTTCCACTCTCGTTGTGTAAGGGTTTCATCAAAATGGTGTATGGCTCACAAAATAAATATTCAATTCTAGATCTGGTTTTCAGAAAGAAAGACAATGAAGCAATCTGAAGGTATGAGAACACTAGGGAGATAGTGACAGCTCAATTTTTTCTTTCTGTAATTGATTAAACGGTTAAGGTAACATAAAAGGGTACCTATCCCAGATTGATTTTAAGAGTCATGTAATGAATATAAGGGAAAGTAATACACAAGAAAAAAATGAGACTTTTCAGTAGATTTTCTACTGAAAGAAGACCTTCTAGTAGCTTGGTTCATCCAGTGGACAATAAAACATCACACATTGACTACCCAGCCATAGTAGGTATAACTCCTGGTAGAAAGTATACTTAAAGAGGGAGTAATAAATTTATACAAACATTGGTTAAACCACAGAGCACTCTAGAGTTTTGGGCACCAGCTTATAGAAATGACATTAAAGATTTAAAAATTAGAGACCATACAACATAGATTGCCAGGGATAAGAAACTAGTTATGAGGAGAGACATGAGATACTAGGATTATTTTCACTGGAGTAGAAAGGACATTTAATAGAAGATTTATTAAATTATGAATGTTTTTGATTGAATGAATAGGGAAGAACTCTATCCTCTAGTTGGGAATTGATGTTGAGGGGTCATCAATTTAAAATTAACACGGAGGAGAAGGTTTAAGAAAAATGTATTTCCACAGGGTTGTTGGAGCACAGAATATTTGGCCCAGGAAATGGTTGCAAATTGGATACATATTTTAATTAGAGGTTAGTAGAAGGCTATGGGAGAGAATAGGGCCTTGGGATTAGTTTTGCATTGTTGTAGCAAAGAATTGGCACAGACATGATTAGCCAAATAGCTGTCTCCTACACTATGAACTTCTGTGGTTCTATGGAATTGAATCATTATATGAAAAAGAATTATCAATGATATAGGGAAAGTGCAGGGAAATAGGGTTTGAGTGGATGTCTCCTGTTGATGAGCTAGCACTGACACAGCATAGGCAGGACCGGAACCAATGTCCTAGGAGGAGTGTTTGCTAGTGCTGTTGGGGAGGAGTTAAACTAATATGGCAGGGAGATGGGAACCAGTGCAGGGAGACAGAGGGAAACAAAATGGAAACAGAAGCAAAAGACAGAAAGGAGATGAGTAAAAGTGGAGGGCAGAGAAACCCAACGCATAAAACAAAAAGGGCCACTTCGCAGAAAAATTCTAAAGGGTCAAAGTGTGTTAAAAAGGCAAGCCTGAAGGCTCTGTGCCTCAAAGCGAGGAGTATTCGGAATAAGGTGGGCGAATTGACTGTGCAGATAGCAGTTAACAGATACGATGTGGTTGGCATCACGAAGACATGGCTCCAGGGTGACCAAGGCTGGGAACTCAACATCCAAGGGTATTCAACATTTAGGAAGGATAGACAGAAAGGAAAAGGAGGCGGGGTGGCGTTGCTGGTTAAAGAGGAAATTAATGCAATTGTAAGGAAAGACATTAGCTTGGATGATGTGGAATCTATATGGGTGGAGCTACGAAATACCAAAGGGCAGAAAACGCTAGTGGGAGTTGTGTACAGACCTCCAAACAGTAGTTGTGATGTTGGGGAGGGCATCAAACAGGAAATTAGGGGTGCATGCAATAAAGATGCAGTGGTTATCATGGGTGACTTTAATATACATATAGATTGGGCTAACCAAAATGGAAACAATACGGTGGAGGAGGATTTCCTGGAGTGCATAAGGAATGGTTTTCTAGACCAATATGTCGAGGAACCAACTAGGGGGGAGGCCAACTTAGACTGGGTGTTGTGTAATGAGAGAGGATTAATTAGCAATCTCATTGTGCGAAGCCCCTTGGGGAAGAGTGACCATAATATGGTGGAATTCTACATTAGGATGGAGAATGAAACAGTTAATTCAGAGACCATGGTCCAGAACTTAAAGAAGGCTAACTTTGAAGGTATGAGGCATGAATTGGCTAGGATAGATTGGCGAATGATACTTAAGTGGTTGACAGTGAATGGGCAATGGCAGACATTTAGAGACCGCATGGATGAACTACAATAATTGTACATCCCTGTCAGGCATAAAAATAAAAAAAGGGAAGGTGGCTCAACCGTGGCTATCAATGGAAATCAGGGATAGTATTAAAGCCAAGGAAGTGGCATATAAATTGGCCAGAAATAGCAGCGAACCCGGGGACTGGGAGAAATTTAGAACTCAGCAGAGGAGGACAAAGGGTTTGATTAGGGCAGGGAAAATAGAGTACGAGAGGAAGCTTTCAGGGAACATTAAAATGGACTGCAAAAGCTTCTATAGATATGCAAAGAGAAAAAGGTTAGTAAAGACAAACGTAGGTCCCCTGCAGTCAGAATCAGGGGAAGTCATAACTGGGAACAAAGAAATGGCAGACCAATTGAACAAGTACTTTGGTTCGGTATTCACTAAGGAGGACACAAACAACCTTCCGGGTATAAAAGGGATCAGAGGGTCTAGTAAGGAGGAGGAACAGTCGGGAAATTGTGTTGGGGAAATTGATGGGATTGAAGGCCGATAAATCCCCAGAGCCTGATGGTCTGCATCCCAGAGTACTTAAGCAGGTGGCCTTGGAAATAGCGGATGCATTGACAGTCATTTTCCAACATTCCATAGACTCTGGATCAGTTCCTATGGAGTGGAGGGTAGCCAATGTAACCCCACTTTTTAAAAAAAGTAGGGAGAGAGAAAACAGCGAATTATAGACCGGTCAGCCTGACATCGGTAGTGGGTAAAATGATGGAATCAATTATTAAGGATGTCATAGCAGCGCATTTGGAAAGAGGTGACATGATAGGTCCAAGTCAGCATGGATTTGTGAAAGGAAAATCATGCTTGACAAATCTTCTGGAATTTTTTGAGGATTTTTCCAGTAGAGTGGACAAGGGAGAACCAGTTGATGTGGTTTATTTGGACTTTCAGAAGGCTTTCGACAAAGTCCCACACAAGAGATTAATGTGCAAAGTTAAAGTACATGGGACTGGGGTAGTGTGCTGACGTGGATTGAGAACTGGTTGGCAGACAGGAAGCAAAGAGTAGGAGTAAATGGGTACTTTTTAGAATGGCAGGCAGTGACTAGTGGGGTACCGCAAGGTTCTGTGCTGGGGCCCCAGCTGTTTACACTGTACATTAATGATTTAGACGAGGGGATTAAATGTAGTATCTCCAAATTTGCGGATGACACTAAGTTGGGTGGCAGTGTGAGCTGCGAGGAGGATGCTATGAGGCTGAAGAGTGACTTGGATAGGTTAGGTGAGTGGGCAAAAGCATGGCAGATGAAGTATAATGTGGATAAATGTGAGGTTATCCACTTTGGTGGTAAGAACAGAGTGACAGACTATTATCTGAATGGTGACAGATTAGGAAAAGGGGAGATGCAACGTGACCTGGGTGTCATGGTACATCAGTCATTGAAGGTTGGCATGCAGGTACAGCAGGCGGTTAAGAAAACAAATGGCATGTTGGCAAGGGGATTTGAGTATAGGGGCAGGGAGGTGTTACTACAGGGCCTTGGTGAGGCCACACCTGGAGTATTGTGTACAGTTTTGGTCTCCTAACTGGAGGAAGGACATACTTGCTATTGAGGGAGTGCAGCGAAGGTTCACCAGACTGATTCCTGGGATGGCAGGACTGACCTATCAAGAAAGACTGGATCAACTGGGCTTGTATTCACTGGAGTTCAGAAGAATGAGAGGGGATCTCATAGAAACGTTTAAAATTCTGACGGTTTAGACGCGTTAGATGCAGGAAGAATGTTCCCAATGTTGGGAAAGTCCAGAACCAGGGGTCACAGTCTAAGGATAAGGGGTAAGCCATTTAGGAACGAGATGAGGAGAAACTTCTTCACCCAGAGAGTGGTGAACCTGTGGAATTCTCTACCACAGAAAGTTGTTGAGGCCAATTCACTAAATATATTCAAAAGGGAGTTAGATGTGGTCCTTACGGCTAAAGGGATCAAGGGGTATGGTGAAAAAGCAGGAATGGGGTACTGAAGTTGCATGTTCATTGAATGGCGGTGCAGGCTCGAAGGGCCGAATGGCCTACTCCTGCACCTATTTTCTATGTTTCTATGTTTCAAATGGTCTTCCTGTGATTCCCTACTTTCAGATTATTACTCATAACTGTTTTCTGTGAAAGAGCTACCTAAATTTAAAGAATACATTTTTTACTTCCCCATATGGGGTTTCCTTTCTTTTTAAAGAGTCAAAACCATGTGAGAAATTTGGTTAATTACTATAAAGTTTAACTTTTAATTTTTTTTTCTGTACAAAAGACACTTGCTTATAACTGACAAATTAACAAAGCCATTTGACACGAATATAACAAACACTGAAGAGGTACAATCTTGGCAATTCTAGATTGTACTTGATATTTGCATATCATATGATTCCTTTACAGTCAGATCAGTAGGTGCAGATGCTATAATTGGTTTCTGTGCAATAGGTTGGAGAAGGATAACCATTCAGGATCTTGATTGCTGTTCAGCAATCTCTGCTGGGAGTGTATGTGTGCGAACATTGGGTGAGGGCACAATCTGTCTCACTTGTGATGCTTCCAGTGGTTGAATAACCACTGTCAATAATGGCAACTGGAGGGCATTTGTTGCCTGTGGAACTATTGGCTCTCTGTTGAAGTTTACCTTCATATGTACGTATTTTAATTGCTTTTCAATTTGTGCAGTTGCAGTACTTGTTAAATTGATCTAAAGATAAAATGCATTTTTTTTTAGAGAAAATAAGTACATTCCACCAGGGCAAAGGAACAGGGATGGAATGTCTTGGGGAAGTACACGGCAACATTCACCAAGGATTGGACAATCTGGTTCGGGCCCACCACCTTCCCGGGCTGGATCTCATACACCGGATTACAGTCCTAATTCTGGAACAGACCAAAGAGTTGTTAATGGAGGCAAGTATTTATATTTAATTTAAGAAGGAGGCACTTGGTCAAATATGTTACTTGTACATGAGGTCAGTATAATGGAAAATGTTAGTATTGTAGTTGTCAGCAGAGCTAAAAGGTTGGCCAAATTCATAAATGGATCTTTTACGTCTGGTTCAGTTAAACATCCTGTGTCCTTTTAAAAATGTGTGTATCAGTATGTATTGAAATTCTGTTATTAAAAACACATTAATGCACTTTAGGTTTGCAGTGAAAATTGTGCACTCTTGCAATGTTGCACTGCTCATGCAGTACATCGTATAATTCTAATGATGCTTTGGTGTATGTTTAAATCTGAATCAGCCTAAAGAAAAGAGCTTGTTTGGTTTTCACTTGGTGGGTTCAGTCCAACTCCATAATAGGCACCTTTTATTGTTTGGAATGTAGGTTTCATGGTGCCAGAAAGAATTAAACGTGTGGATACATCAGAGAAAAGTTTATTTTTAGCAAGAATATTTGTAATACATAAGATGAACATAATTTTTTTTTGTAAATGTATATTTTTTTGACACATGGGCTCTTTGTTTGCAAGATGAAAGTTCTCCGCAGTTTTTCTTATTGATTATTTGCGAGTTCTTTTATATCCTAATATTTAACATTGAGCTCATTTGTATTCAATTATTTAAAAGTGGATTCTTCCCTCCCCTCCTTTCCCTTCCATAAAACTGCTTTGTTACTTAATGTCCAATCATAAACCACAAAGGAATTTTAGCTATAGTCTTCAGGTATAAAAGCACACATGGATTCCTCTAGTAAATGTAGATTATTTTACTGCCCACAAATGTAACATGCTGTGAAATATTTCAATACCAACTGTTTGGATTACTCAACAGTTGAGGGTTGGTTCGCATGCATAACTAGAAGTTTGTATTGACCAGGGTAATTGCTGTACAACTTTTCTGCACAGCAAAACACCACACCTCCATTTATCCGACAGCTGATTCCATTTGATATGAAGATCAGTGTGAGTTGTAGCACAGCTGTTGGTATAGCTCAATCTTAAGAGCAGGTAAAATTTCCTAACAAAATTTGCTTTTAATTAGATTGAATATGAAGGCAACAGCAGAAATTCTTCAATTAAGTTGAAGTACATATTCAGGCTTTTACTTCTTTGAATATTATAAAGGAACTATATTTTTGTGAATTTTAAATTTGCAGTTAATAATTTAAATCTTCAGTTTCTGTTCTAATATTCGAAAATAGCTATCCGCATCTGTATATAAAAATATCTCATTTATATCAGACTTTGAGGCAGTATGGCGTCCATCCCCAGAGTAAGAATCATTTTATTAAAAAAATAAACACACCTATGGATTCATTATAGTAGTCCACTCCCAGTAAAAGGTGGCACAGTAGGCTAACTCACTGTCATTTCATCTCGGAACTGCATTTCATCCAATCAGGCCAAAGGGATGAAAAGCTCTTGTGAGCTGAGCATTTCTTGAACCAGTTCCCACTGGCTATAGACCAATAGACAGTACAACACTATAACAAGAATTTGGCCATTTTATTTGTGTTCCACAATTGTGTGATTTGGGAAATAGAAAAAATACCAATTGTGCATTTCTGCAGTTGGAGTTAAGGTATATTGAGAAAGAGAAGTAGATGGAGCTTTTCTTTGCATTTGGTTATGCCAGGGAGTGCTTTATGTTGATAAGATCCTGAAATAAGGTGTTCAATTCCCCCAGCTGGCATTCTTGGCCTTGGTGAGCACAAAATTCACAGTGACTATTGACTGAGTTTTTTCTTCCCCTCCTTTTTTAAAGCTTATAAATATTCCTTTTTAGCAAAACAAAAAGAAAAATGTAGATTCATCACTCTTGCAACTTACACTAAATTAACCTTTTTGCTTAATTTTTTGTAATTCTACTTTTCCAGTCAATTGAAGGAACTAGGCAGTCACTATTCTTTAATACGCATCTAGAGAGAGCATTTCTCAATAATTCCCCCCCAATTCCTGTGTTGGACTCTACTTACCAAAATTATAAATATCTTCACTAAATTAAGAAACATGGATTTATTTTTTACAAACCTGCAGTGACTATTTTGTTTCACAATTTGTAGATGCAGCATTTCTGAAACTTAACTGGTATGAATATAGTGCATATTTTAACGCCTCACATCAAGTGAGTGGTGAAATACCTTTTATGGAAAGTGCCTCATAGCAGGGAACAAATTCAGATTATGACCAATTTATTAAGTATGCAAGTCTGAGTCTTGATGCACATCAGAATTGATATGATTGCTTTGAAGTCATATCTGAATTCTTCCATTTTAAAAGAAAAATCCTGATTTATTTTTAACCACATGAAAAGCCTAGCTGAGAGATATCAATTTCTACGAAATGCTAGCTGCTACTTTTTTGTCTTGTGCCAGTACACTATATTGGAGTGCTTTATTTTCTTTAAGTGTGCAAAATGTTTTTAAATGTAGCTTGTGAAAATCTTAATGCAAAGTTTATTATAAATATTTACAGTCTTGTATAGTGAATATAGTTTGTCATTTTCTGTTACTTGTATTCCCATATTTTTCTTTAGTTTTTACCTTCCTTCATATCATTTGTCCTGTCAGGTGTTCCCTGGCCATCGCCTTGCCCATCTCCTTCCTCTCGCCCTTCTCGCTACCCGTCAGCTCCCAACTCTCTTCCACCTCAGGCAGCCACTCCTACCAGGCCGCCCTCCAGGCCCCCCTCACGGCCTTCAAGGCCTCCGTCTCACCCCTCTGCTCATGGTTCTCCAGCTCCTGTCTCTACTATGCCTAAACGCATGTCTTCAGAAGGTACCACAGTTAGTCTGTCCATATATATGTTTGTTTAATTTCTTTGTTATATAATACAATTGTGCTTTTGTTTCTTAACCTGCAACATGTATGATGTTTGACAACTAAACAAATTTAATCCTTCTAACTTGCCAGTTACATTATGCTTAACCAGTTTTCCTTAAATTTTTATTATTGCAAGTAAACAATTGTATAAACTTGTATTTGAGAAGCTTGAGATGATCAATGATGCATGGAGGTTACACAAAAAGTGACTTTGACAAGTAATTTTCTGAAATACAAAGGGATACTTCTGATATACAAGTGGTATGTAAGATTGTTATTGTTGTGTGGCACTGATTCTGAGACATTGCCATTCACACCATGTGCAGGTTAGTTTGTTGGTTGAGAGGTGGGGTGGAATAACACTAAACCTTAAATGTCACAATTGCAAATGATCTGAGATCATGGCATTATAGATTTATAAATGACCAATCCGCAATCGCAGACAGTTTTAACTTTTTAAAAGGTGTTGCCTTGGACATTTTATTTTCAACAGAATTAGCCAATGTTTAGATATTGTGGAGAAAAAAAATCAAAAGAATTTAAATAAAAAGTTGTATTTCCTCAGCACCTTTCTTGTATCTCCTAGCACTTTATGTAATGAATTACATTGTGAACTACTCTGACTGTTATGTAGGTGTTTTGGGAAAAAAACACTTAACGGGATCCTCCACTGTAGGAATCTGAACATTTTCTCAAGCTGGGATGAGGATGTTAACTGGCTGGCTGTCTAAACAGGCCTAGTTTCAAATCAAATCAGTGAGCCCAGGCAACATCCGGTCAGTTACATACAGAATATAATACACGAGGGAGTGCATGTTAGATAGAATTGCCTTAGTTGTAATTACTTTATAGGGATTTGGGTGATGTTGTCAACTTTGAGCTAAAACTGCTTTCAATGCATTCCTTGCTGTTTTTACTGTGTGTAAAGCTGCATTCCTTTTAAAATTGATTTCTTGAGGCATTGCTCTTTGGCTGCTTAAGGGGCCAATTTGTATGGCAGCTTCATCACTGCATGTTTTTGGCTGTTTGAAGTTGACACATTTTAATGTAAAACGTTTATTGAAACAAATGACTTTCAGAAAGTTAGTGTTTAAAGAGTCTAATGATATATGTTTTGAGTAATAAACATTTGAAGATGGTTAATTTGCCCAGAGAAGGTTTTAAAAAAAAAAATAACATGCAGATGTAGGGTTGTGGGTCTGTATTACAGCAATTGACATTTGTACTTTTTAAAAAAAAAACAAAGTAAAAACCTTGAACAGTACCACAATATAACAGTGATGTTTCAGCAGATTGCTGAGGAATAAATCAGTGTGTGTTGTAAATCATTTAACAGTATCCTTGCATGTAAAAATCTAATACCCCATGTAATTGGTCATGGGGCTACGCTTGGCTTGGGAAGGGAAAATCAGTCAGGGTTTCCTGGTCCTGATCACTACCAAGTAGCACTTGCTGGAAAGTGCACACGTGTGCAGTAGGTGAGCATAGAATTGGGCTCAACTGGGAATGTAGCTATCCCAGCTTCAAACAGACCTCTGCCACTCGCTAGCGAGGTTCACACATGAAGAATGGTTTCTTAGGTGAGGTAGCAAAAGGCTGCTGACATTTGTGGAACTTTCCCAATGTAAATGATTGCTTCTGGCAGAAAAATGGGGGAAAGGATGCAAAATCCTCTTGTCCTGACCTTTTGTGCCACAGGTCTACTCTGTGTGGGTGTGGAGTGCTGTACAGTGTCCTGATTAAATCTGGTGGTTTATTTTTCCATGTACTTACATGTCCCCCATTTTTCTATATATGTGTACTAATTGAAGTTACCTATTCTTTTTGTAAAAGTACCATATCTGTTCTTTCCATATCATTTTGTTTACTTTAGCTCCGTGGATTAAATTTGGTACACTGTTAAATGAAATGAAAAGTCCAGATCTAATTTTAGCAGGTGCCAAAATGAGATTGCATTTTATCCGAACACTTGTTTTGGAATGTGACGTATAGACAGCTATGCAGAGAGGAGGGGCTATTGACTATGCTGATTGATAATTATGATAATATTTGTGTGGTACAGGATTACATTTAATGTAGTTAATGTTGGTATATGGTTGACTGCACGCACTACAAGCTGGCAGTCGATCAGTTTATAAATGGATTACATTACTCATGTAATCACCTATCCTAATACTCTATTGATGTGTAATTAGCAAACCAAAAGTTCCATCCATCGATGCCAGTGCATAGGTCATTGAATTTGACAAGGATCGGATGATCACATTTTGTGGAATTTATGTTGCACAGACTCTATCCTTTATCAAGTACATATGCTAACACATTATATCCTCACGCGGGGCTGGGGGGGGGGGGGTGGGTGAGGGCGGGCGGGAGTGAAAGAGAGACGGAAGGGGGTCATTAAATATATTGGTGAGGTGTTTTACTGAATTACTATACTTGTAACACTATGTTATGACTCAGGGTTCGGGCACAGCATCATGATTATAGTACTAACCATGATTACAAAATGGTTTGAAAGCTCCAAGTTGCATATACCAAATGCCTTGCGGAAGCAACAAGAAAATCTTGTATTTGGTGTGTTGCGGTTAAATTCAGAAGGCAAGTAGCGTATTCAAAACTACCTCAAGTCTATGAGAAGGGCTAGAGCCTTAACTCAAGTTTAATTTATTTTGCTGGCTATTTGGCTTGCGAGAGATTACATAATTTCCAATTTTTAACATTGCATATCATGAGATCATGCTCGGAGTGCATATCAGTTGCAATACTTGCTGACTACTTGTTGGTGCTGTGGCTAAATGCTCCCTCCCCTCCTGAATGAGTTGATTCTTAAATTGAGGCATAGTTCACACATTTCATGTTTTGAGTCTTGACGGTTAGCTCTAGCCAGCTTTCTGGAGAACATCTCAGTCGAGCCTGATCTTCTCGTCATTCAGTGTTCATGTGTACTTTCAGTAGAGCTAACCGTATAGCAAGTGAGAACCCTGTTTTAAAAAATATATATATTCTCTTCCCTGTCGCCTGGTCTCTGGCCAACTGTAGCATCCTATCTCCATACTAACTTGAGGATTGAACCTGAGGTGTTCATGACCTGTAAGACACACTTAACCTCTCAGGGTTAGCTCCCTGCTGCAATTTTTATGAGCAGCCTAAAAGTTGAAGAATAAGTGGGAAAAATAGTAGCTGAATCCTATTTGGTTATAAGTATAAGATTTTAATCTTTTTGTTCAAATTGACATTGGCTTTGCAATTGTATGTCTATCATCGAGCACTTAAAAGCATCTTGAACTGTGTGTTACATTTGTGGACTGATACCACAGCGTGGCCTGTGATTTACAGACAACAACTTGCATTTATATAGCGCCTTTTAATGTAGTAAAATATCCCATAGCGCTTCACAGGAGTGTTATCAAATAATAACTACATATAAACAAAGAGTGAACATCATTGTTTAAAACCATTTAAAATAAGGTAAGAATGATGGTTCCTTTAATCTATCTAGGTTGATTCATTGTTTAGGTCCCTATAACAGAGCCATCCCGACCATTTTCACCTCCCCCTTTCCCTCAATGTAAAGTTCACATCCCTCTACTCCCTGCTGACGGTTAGATGAAGTAGGGCAGGAGGAGGCACGTGTGGAGCATAAACACCAGCATAGACCAGTCAGGTTGAATGGCCTGTTTCTGTGCTGTACATTCTATGAATTAGGAATTTGTCTATTTTTGAATGCTTCAGATGAATGAATTCACAGCACCAGGTAGCAGTTTCCTAAGAATTAAAAATGGCGTAGGCCATAAAATATCACTTAACTCCACATTTCCTTGGCTTATAATGTGTTCTGTTTTTCTGGTTCAGCACAACAGAGTTACAACGTACTGATCCTCTCTAAGGTGGAAAGGCTCTTTTCATCAGTTCTCAAACACAGTTTAGAATTCCCATTTTCAAGGAAGCTAGATGGATTTACTATTGGCAGTCTGGTGCTGATCATTTTCCCATGGCAAAAATTTATTTAAAAAAAATGCATGCAGAATATAGTTAATAGTTGTCTAAAATGAATAAATCATTCCACTGTGAATGCTCAGTGGGGATAGTTTTTAGCAGACAAAAATCAAATTGTCTGACCCATCAGAGCAGAGTAAAGAACTCCATTATTTAAAAGCTCACAATATAAATTCCTAAGGGGTTTAAGTTTTCACCTCTATCTTATCCTCCAGTATTATTGACAGTTGTACATGCATAGAGCAAAGAGTGGCTGTAATCTTATGAACTACAGTAATTTGCTATCTTTTGAGTACACAACTACAGGTCACATGTCTCTATGAAAAATCAATTTGCTATGATTGCAAAGGTATTCAGAAGCTCGCTGTATAACCTAAAGTTGGAGATTCAGTCTCCCGATTTTACTTGCCAGCTGCAGTGTACTGACGTTTATTCATTGTTTTGTTTTGTCATCAAGGTCCTCCACGGATGTCTCCAAAGGCACAACGTCATCCTCGACATAGGGGTCCCTCTGGTAGAGCTGGAATGTCTTCGGGTTCAGATTTCATATCCCACAGTGTATCTGGAGAAATTTCTGCTCCTGTACCTCGAAACAGTCCTTCAGGAGGGACTTGGTCATCTGTAGTTAGCGGAGGTAAATCTATTCAAGCTTAAAATGTTCAACTTCAATCTGGTGTTTTGGGCTTTTTAACAAAATCCTGAGATTATTTGATCACAATAACTACTTGCATTTAGATCGCACCTTTAATATAGAAGAACATCCCAAAGCATAATCAGGCAAAAATGGAGGCCGAAACATAGGAGGTGGTATTTGGAGGGGTGATCAAAGGCTTGGTTTTGAGGAGGGCCTTGCAGGAGGTGGGGAGATGAACATGTTTAGAGCCAATTTCAGTGCGTGGGGCAGAGACATCTCATGGCATGGGAAGAGAGTGGGAATGTACCAAAGGCCAGAGTCGGAGAAAAGAAAGTTCATGGAGGGGGGGCTTGTCGAGCTTGCGGAGGTTACAGAGATAGGGGCATAGTTGTGAATGGATTTAAACATAAGGATTAGAATTTTATATTGGAGGCACTAGGAGACAAGGAGCCAGTGTAGGTCAGCAAGGACAGGCGTGATGATTGGAGTGGGACTTGGTGTGCCATAGGATATGAGCAGCAAAATTTTGGATGAGTTTACGGAGGGTGAAGAATGGGAGGCTGGCTAGGAGAGCATTGGAATTATTGAGGCTGGAGAAGATAATGGCATGGATGAGCATTTCATTGGCATGTGAGCTGATGCAGAGGCGCAGACAATGTTGCGAGGCGGTCTTTGTGGAAGTATATGGACCGGGAGCTCAGCTCGGCACTGTATTTGACTGTGAGATAGCAAACAGTCTGGTTCAGAATAGGACAATGGCAGGGGAACCGATTGGGATCATAGCAAGAGTACAGAGTTTGTGGCGGGGGCTGGAGACAATGGTTTCAGTCTTCCCGTTTAACTCCTCAGTTAATTGCAGCTCATCCAAGGTGGTTTAGAGGGAGAGCTGGGTGTTGTCAGCATACATATGGAAGCTGACCCCATGTCTGAATAATGTCACGAAGAGGCAGTGTGTAGATGAGGAATAGGAGGCAGCCTCAGGTCTCGTGAGGTAATGATGTGGGGGTCTGGAAGAGAAGCCTGGCTTTGATTGGATAGCTGAGTGGGATCAAGTGAGGGCAGTCCCACAGAGGCTGACCAATGGAGGAAAGTGGTTGGAGGAGGATGGCTTTGTCAACCATGTCAATGGCTGTAGAAAGATGGAGGGCAAGGAGGGATGTTGCAGTAATGACATTTAGTGCCATTTAAGTGCTTTGGGAGAGATGGAAACCTGATTGAAGAGATTCAAACATGGAGTTGCAGGAAAGATGGGTGTGGATTTAGGAGGCAACAACACAGTCAAAGACTTTGGAGCTAAAAGGGCGATTAGAGATAGAGCAATAGTTTGCAAGAACAGAGGGGTCAAGGATTTAGGAAGGGCGAAGATGGCAGTTTTGAAAGAGAAATGGATATTACCTGATGAGAGGGACCATTTTACTATTGGCTGGCATTGGGGGCCAGAAAGGGAATTTGGGTGGTCAACAGTTTAGTGGGAGTAGGGTCAATTTAAAATGTTCTGTTCTGTAAAAAGTGAACTTCCATCCAATACTGGACGTATGTTTCTGTGAACATTGCAGTGTTTTTTCCCCCCCAGAGTGCTTGTATAGTGCATTCAACAGCACATTAAGCTCTGTAAAATTGTGGACCTATTTTAGTTTTGTTCTTCACCATGTATTTTAAAATTCAGGGATTTTCTTTTTCAAATTAAATGGCTGTGTAGTACAATTGGTTATCACCTGAATTTTATTGCAACCTAGACTATTGAGATGAATGCCCCAAATCAGCCACTCCTAAGCTATGTGGAATCAATTGGGACAGATTAAGCCTAGTCCCTACTTCTGTATAGCTTTTAGAACAAAGCTGCCTACAGTAAAGCACTAAATTGAGCATTGCACTGTGATGTTATACGGTTGCAATATCCAACCTTTTTCCCTCATGGGTGTGTACTGTGGAGCCTCAGGGATGGGGGCGATTTTCCCAATTATGCTTAAAAACTGGGCCATAACCAAAGTTGCGTGGGAAGGAAACCGCTGACTTTACCACTGGCTGTCTGTCTGTTCCAATGTTAGGAAGGACCTCAATTTAAATTTAGAAACGGTCAGCGAATTTATTTTTATATTCATTTATTCTATCCACTTATTTTGACAAACTACTTCTGTTGGAAAAATGAGAATAGTCCCCAACATGTCCACATGAATAGGTGCACTGTATTACAAGTTGATTTTAATAGAATGAGATGTTCTGATTTAGAATTTATCCATGAATGAGATAAGTGCTTAAAAACCTCCCTGGCTAAAGATCCAGATCCACAAAATTCAAACCAGACAAGTAATCAATACAAATGCAAATTGCAGTGAGTTCCTTGGAATTTGAGAGCTTGGTAAATTAGACACCCCTGGCATAAATGAATAAATAGTTCTGGTACGTTCGGCAATTTGCATTTCGGTAGCACCCAACTAAGGAAGCTTATTTTTTGGACCATTTTAATCGTTACCATCATCTTCCTCGTGAATTTAAGATTGGTTTAGTTGCAGGCCACTCAATATAGCTGTGCATGCTGCATTAAAGTAAACGGGTGCCCATTTCATTGGCTCTCTGCTCCTGTTTTTCGTTCATCGGATTTCACTCCTCACTTTGTTTTATTATAATTGCTCTTAAACTATTGTAATCTAGTTATTGAAAACGCCATTTACTGTTTGAACTGTCATTAATCTCATTGAGTCTAGAATACTTTTTTGTAATTTAGATGCACCTTGTTACTTATGGTACAAATGTAATTTGAAACTAATATTCTTTCTTTCAAACTTCAGGGTCAAGCTCCCGTTTATCTCCCAAAACACACAGACCACGATCTCCCAGACATGGTAACCAGCCATCCCAGTATAATCCTGGAAATGCTTCAAGTGGGATGATCCTATCTTCTCCTCAACCTGGCAGTGTCCCAGCTGAACCTTTAGCTATGCCTGCTACTGCTGTATCACCTACACCAGCTAGCCCCGCTGCCAATAGAGCTGTCACCCCGTCAGCTGAAGGCAGGTCATTTATTTTCCTGTTCTGCATGTTTTGTGATTATTCTTCCATTTGTAGTGTAATATTATATATCACTTCTGCACAGTGTTGGATTTTGTAAATTTATTTGGATTGAGTAAGGAAATGTGATAATTTTAGTAATTGATATGTTTTTCTATTGGCAGCAGGGCTAGCCTTAGCATATGTACCAACTTGGAAACTAGCAAAAGCTGACCCAACAGCTTTAGAAAAGGTGACCACTTCAAAATGGCCCTCAATAACATGTGAAAACAAGTAATTCTGCTGGAAAGATAATGCAAAACCTTGGCACCTCCTTCAACCCAGAGATGAGCTTGAAACCCCACATAATATCCGTCACCAAGACTGCTTGCTTCACCTCTGCAGTATTGCCTGCTTCCTCTCCTACCTCAGCCTCAGTGCCACTGAAACCCTTATTTGTGCTGTTGTTGACCTCTGAACTTGGTAACTCATAACACCCTCCTTGTCAGCCTCTCATTTCTCCACCCTCCATAAACTGTAACTTGTCCAAATCTCAACTGTCTGTATCCTGTCCCTCACCCCCATCCTCACTGACCTATGCATTGGCTCCCTGTGCCCCAATGTATTGCATTTAAAACCTATTTCTTCACATCATCCTACGGTCTTGCTCACTAATCTTTACACTCTCCAATCGTATCCCCTTTAGCCCTTTAACTCTGGTCTTCATTTAACCCCACCATTTGTGGCCTAAACTTCTGTCTGGCACCATTCTACATCCTGGAACTCTCCCTAAACCCTATCGCCTCTCTGCTTGTGTTCTACCCTTTTAAAAACATCGCAAAACACATCTTTTCAACTGTGCTTTTGGTGATCTCTTGCTCTCGCGACATGGTTCCGTATTGTTGCTCTATCCTCTCTTATTTCCGTCCCCTCTGTAAAGCGCTTTGAAATGGTTTCTATGTTGAAGGCGCTATATAAATACCAAATTGTCGTGGTGAAGGGGTACATGGGCTTGTAACTTGAGCTGCAGTTATAGCCAACATTTCTTCACTCATTCACTCACTGAAGGGCCATACAAGTGTTGAAAGCACAAGATTTATTTTTGGAGTGGTGGGGTGGGGATTATTTTCCCTGCATCCTAATTACCACCAAGTCCCATTCACCCATCACCCCTGCGCTCGCTGACCTACATTGGTTCCCAGTCCAACAGTGCTTTGATTTTAAAATTCTCACTCTTATTTTCAAATCCTCCATGGTCTTTCCCCTCCCTATCTCTATAACCTCCCTCAGCCCTACAAACCTCCTGAGATCTCTGCTCTCCTCCAATTCTAGCCTCATTCATATCCCCGATTTTAATCTTTCCTCTATTGGCAGCTGGGCCCTAAGCTCCGGATTTCCCTCCCTAAGCCTCTCCACCTCTCTAGCTCTCCCTTCTCTTTTAAGATGCTCCTAAAACCTTTGTTGGCCAGGCTTTTGGTCACCTGACCTAATATCTCCTTGTGTGTTTCGGAGTCAGATTTTGTTTGATTATGCTCCTGTGAAGCACCGTGGGACATTTTAGTATGTTAAAGGCGCTATATAAAAGCAAGTTATTGTATTTAGGAATCTACAATGAACATGGGTGTTGCATTTCTTGCCTCAAAAGGAAAGGGCCTTGCTTAATTTCATTGAAAACTATTCTCTCCTTACCATTTGAGAATGAACTATTTTTCTTTGTTTTAAAACGTTTCCCCAATAGCAGCAAATAATCTAGAAATTTCCTAATATCCCCTCCTTTGGCTTGGCGTTCATTCCTTGATTATGTTTTTGTGAAGCACCATGGGAAGTTTTCCTACATTAAAGATGCTGTATAAATGCAAGTTGTAGTATTACTGGGAGAACAGTGCTTTAATTAAATTTCCGTTTTTGAAAAGAAGTCCAATAGCACATGGAGATTTGAAACCATTGAATGTAGGATTGTTCCAGTCAGGGCTGTAAGCACAATTAGTCCTCACCCCCAACCAATGGTGCATTTCTAGGGAAGTGCAAAGTGATACATTTTAGTAGAAAGAACAAGAAGAGGCAATATAAACTAAAGGGTACAATTCTAAAGAGGGTGCATGAACAGAGAGACCTGGGGGTATATGTGCACAAATCGTTGAAGGTGGCAGGGCAGGTTGAGAAAGCATACGGGATCCTGAGCTTCATTAATAGAGGCATAGAGCACAAAAGCAAGGAAGTTATGATGAACCGTTAGAAGACACTGGTTCGGCCTCAACTGGAGTATTGTGTCCAATTCTGGGCACTGCACTTTAGGAAGGAAGTGATGGTCTTGGAGAGGGTGCAGAAAAGATTTACAAGAATGGTTCCAGGGATAAGGGACTTCAGTTACGTGGATAGACTAGAGAAGTTGGGATAGTTCTCTTTAGAGCAGAGAAGGTTGAGAGGAGATTTGACAGAGCTGTTCAAAATCATGTGGGGTCTAGACAGAGTAGATGGGAAGAAACTGCTCCCATTAGCGGAAGGGTCGAGAACCAGAGGACACAGATTTAAGGCGACTAGCAGAAGAACCAAAGGCAACATGAGGAAAAAATGTTTTAAACTGAGTGAGTGGTTAGGATCTGGAATGCACTGCTTGAAAGGGTGGTGGAGGCAGATTCAATTGTGGCTTTCAAAAGGGAATTGGATAAGTACCTGAAGGAAAAAAAGGCAGGGAGCGGGACTCGCTTAGGTGTTCTTGCAGAGAGCCAGCATGGGCTCGACGGGCTCAATGGCCTCCTGTGCAATAACCATTCCATGGAGGTATATTTTCCTGGGAAAATTTGAATTTTTTACATTTAAATTTGTTTTTTATATTTCCAATTTTTTTTCTTTCTTGGGTTGTGGGTGTCACTGGCAAGGCCAGCATTTATTGCCCATCCCTAATTGCCCTTGAAAGGATGATGGTGAGCCACCGCCTTGAACCACTGTATTCTGTGTGGTGAAGGTACATTGATAGGATTTTACTTTTTTTGAAAAGGAGGTAAAACACATTAACATTTGGATTTTTAACAGACCGACCAGAATCACCTTTCCCAAAAATCCTTTCCTTCTCTTTCCACCTGCAGTTCACTTTCTCTCCCTCGCTCCAAACCTCCCTGTTTGTTAGCACTCTTGCCCCCTTCAATTTAACTAGGCACTCCTATCCTTCTTTCCCACTTTAAGCAGTCATTCAACTTTCCCCCACTCCACTCCAGTTCAGGCTAACAATATTTTTCCATCTTCCCCAGTTAATGCTGCACACTCCCTCCTACCAAGTGCGTTTCCCACTTTCAATGTTTTTCTCCTTCCCCAGCCCCCCACCCCCAAAACCACTGCTCTCTGGTTTTACCTGTCCTTGCTGAAAATTTCACTCTCGACTTTTCTTCTTCCCCCTCCTCATTCCCCTTCCTTCCCCCTCCATACTATAAGTGTTGCATCTGGGCTTCTCTTTATGCTCTATTTTTCTTCCTTCTCGCCCCAAAGCACTCCTTTAGACCTTCCCTTTCTTTTTCTCTGCCCATATGAGCGCTTTGCAAGTGCAGCTTTATATGTGGAATTCAATGGGTAGGAATCCATTTGCACTCTTATCCTTAATTTCAAGTTCCAATACTCATTTTGGTTATCTCGCACCTTTTTATTCACAACTGTTGCTCTTTGTGCCAGGAAGATGGGAAGTGAGCTGCTCCAGACCCCTGTCCAATGTCATAGTGACACCTCATGATTTCAGTCCCTACTTTATAAACTCTTTATTTCCTCTCTTCCTCGGTCAGTTGCTTTGTTTGCCCTTATTTATATCCTCTCTTCTTCTAGTTGCTAATCTATTTTTTGAAAATATTTTCTACCATTGGCTTAACCTGGAAATTCTTATTTTGGCATAACTAATGAGAAGTGTTTTTGAGAGTAATAATATGCCACCTCAGACCAGGCAATTTGAAGTAATCTAAAATTAATCTTGCTATATTGTGGCTCTTCTTTTCAGAGATCACGTTCTCCAGTTTAAAAAATGATAAACATTTTACATATGGACTAAATGTTAGGATTTAAATACTAAATCTGTATCATGTTTTTATGATTTGTTCCAGCTGTTAAACTTGAACTGCACCAAATGCAACAGTAGCCCCACTAACATGACTTTCTGTCCATAGCTTAAACAAAAAACCGGGTTGAATCCAAAAAACAAGCAATAGTTTTAGCAGCTCTAATAGTACTACTTCTGAACTATTTTCCAGCCAATGGTTACATTTTATGGTTTAAAATTATGTGGCAGAGCCTGGTCTCCAGTCATCTTGGATCCCCTTGCCACTGGATTAAGACTGTGCTCCGTCAAGTCCGTGTGGTGGCTGGTGTGCAATGGGAGAGTTAATTGCAATCAAGTTGTTTTATTTTCATTCAGCACCCCACACCCCCATTTTTCGAGTTCGGACAACTCCACAGATACCTATTACTCAGTTTCTTGGCATGGTTTATTACACAACTACTTATACTTGTACAACACCTTTAACCTAGAAAAATCACCCAAAGTGCTTCAGAGGTGTAATCGGACAAAAAAAACTTGTCAATATAGCTGGTTGGACTGTCTTAAGCTGCAAGGATGAAACATTGAAAATGGTGTTTGTTTGTTTAACAGCAATAATATTGCCATCTTTGCCACTTTGATTAGCTTATATCCTTTAGTACACACCATTGAATTGTGGCTAGCTGCACTGGTGGATCCAACATTTAATGCATCCTGAAGAAAGGAGTTGAAGTTCTTTTCATTGAGTGAGTGTTGTGATGAGACAAGTTCTAACCATTCTGGCAATTATCAGTATGCATCCCACATAAAGTTGTGTGTACACAGAGAAGTGTGGGAGTTGCACCTGGTGTAGTGCATGGCCCTTTTAATGAAATTGTAGTTGAGGCTGTATTGTTGGACACTTCATGGATGACTTTTATTGCTGTTAAAGCTTCATGTGGATGGATCGTCACTTAATGCAGTAGAAAAGCCTTGTCTGTTCTACAATATTTGTATTTATGCACACACATTTATTTTAAAAGTAACTGATTATCTTTGTGTGTCTTTACAGCTAAAGAAACCAGGCTTCAGGAACAGAAGCAGAGTTCACCTTCTGCAAACAAAGAGAATCCCAAGCCTATTGAAACTTGTAGTACTTCCCCTAACTTAACCAAACCAGGGATCAAGGGTCAGTATATAACTGTGTCTCTATCTGTATCTGTAAGAATTCTTGTGTGCAGTTTGTCACAGCCTTTCTAAAGGGAGATACTCGCACTCTATGAAATATTTTAACATTACACCCATACAATTTAGAGTTGCTAAAATTATTTCTAATTGTTGTCAAATTTTGTTATCAGTACATAATCTTGAAGGCCACATCATTCATCAGCTTCCAGCCATTATTGGCAGTTAATACCCTGCTACGTTGTGAAAAATACCAGACTTAATTAAATTAACCCAGACGTGTAATTTTCAAAAGGCTTTTGTTATGTCTCGATACCTAGTTATTATATAACCATAGTTTATTGAAAACTACATTCATTAGCTTCTTTTATTTAAAAAACACTTTTAAAATACCATAAATTGTCTTCATTTCAAGCTTGTGCAACTAACACTTATTTTCCATGTAATTTTGAGAGTTTGTGTTTTCTTTCCAGCTACATCTCCAATGGCTTCGGATCATAAAAAGCAGATAGCAGATTTAAAAAAATTCAGGGAAGACTTTAGGGTGAGTACTTTTTCAGTAGTAATACTTTTCACAGTCTTAAATGCATGTGTGCTGTAGAACTGAGGACAGACTTCCCAGATTCCCTTATCGCAGTGTTTTATTTGATGTCAGAATATTGTGTAGGGAAGAAGATTAACTCCTTTTGAAGGGGGGGGGGAATAAATGACCAGTTTGACACCTGCCACTGATTCCATTCCCCTCCCACTTGCACCTTTTTAGCGAGTTTTAAAAAAAAAACATTATTTGAACATAATCTTTTGTTTTTACTCGCCAGTTGTGATGTGCTTTGAGGAGTTCTCAGCCCTGTCTTTTTCCAGGCTGCTGATGCCTTTCAGGTCATTCCTAGAATGACTTTTCAATTTGTTTCTTGGGCCCAGCTTCTTGTACTGGTTTTTAGAAGAACATTTTTGTAATTTTCTTCACCTGTAGTGTCTACGGTGTTTTCCTCACTTTTTGCTTCAGTTGCCCGTTACATAGCGTTATGCTCACATTGTCACCTACCGTTGGAATGTTGCAATAGATGATGGCCAGGGCTGAATAAGTAACAATTGACTATAATAAATGTTGGGACCAGTGAGTATGTTAACTAGGCTTTTCCTAGGATAGACTTGGCTGACTTGTGACTAATGTTGAGAGGTTATTAATGTTAGTTTGTGTATTTAAACTTAATTTGCTGTTCTTAGTTACAGACTACTCCAACCCCTGATGCAGTTGTGGATCAGTTTAACAAGTCCAGAGAGGGTATAGATAACCAGTCTAAGGATTCAATCAAGGAGAAAATAACAGTGATTGAACCAAGCGGCAAAGAATCTGTCAGTGAGAGCAGCTCAAATGCTAACACCAGCAGTGGCAGTAGCAAGCCGAGCAGCCCCAGCACTTCTCCTAACATCATCAGCTCTGAGCAGAAGAGAGGACCAGATGTGACCTCCCAGGCAGTCCAGACTACTGGCCCAAGTAGCAAGCCAGAAAAGGAGGAAAAGGAGGATAAAAAGGAAAGCACACCAGAGTACGTATGCACACCAGAAGTAGTATACTAAAAATGATTCAACACTGATTACCAGGGCAGGTGAATACTATGGAAATCTGCAGGCCATAAACTCAACTTTTAATCCCCCCCAATTAAAACATTTATAGGAAGCATCTGATTTCCTAATTTGGAGACATCACAAGATCGAGTGCTGAACATGTTACAGCTTCACTAAAGGCAACAAGGAGAAGGGAATGCACAGTGTTTTTGTAGGACCGTGGCAAAATTATTTTTTATTAATATGGAATGTGTGGCCTTATCCTTGCTAAATATTCTTACCAAAATCAAAACTATCTTCCAGTAAGAGCCCCATTGCAATTTAGTGATTTGCATTTTAAAATACTTTTCATTTCTGGTAGCTGCTAAGCTTGACTACTGTATTTATTTTGAAGCACAAACATTTTGTAACTTTAAACTTCACATTCAGTCTACCAGATGCTGTTCTTGGCAGCAGCTATTTTGGGGTATATAGAATGGCAAGACTGCTCGTAACAAGGGGCTATATAGACTGAGGATTTTCACAGGAACGATGAGACGAATGCTTCGAAGGATTTTCCCCCACACGCAGTTATTTGAACGTGGAATGCTTTACAACGTTATTGAGTCAATAACAGCGTTGAAAAGGGGTTTGGATAAGTACAGTATTTAAAAAAGAATACAAAAGGATAAAAAACAGGAAAGTATTATGGAAGATAGCTGTTGTTGAAGAGATGGCACAGATGCGATGAATCGAATGACCTGTGCTGTAGATTCAATGTAACAGAATGATCATATGACCCAGTTTTCTCTTGGATCGTGTCTTATTGGAAACAGCAAAAGGGGTTAATCTAATAAGCAATGAATTCTACGAACCTTATTAACTGCTGTAGCCTTGTGTTTGACATATGGCTGACAGCTGTTTTAGACTGTATAAATAAACCATGTGAGACAGTTGGAGATAAAATTGGAACCAAATTGCAAAAATACATATTTAACAGTGCAAAATGTTTTTGCTATAAACTAAATTTATAATTAAGCATAATTAATTATAATTAAACTAATAATTAAGCATAATTTTTAGACTGGATTGGCTACATATCTATCCATGCTATGTAAATTAATCTATAGGCTGTGTGAACTGATGGACAGGCTGGGTCTCTTTTCTCTTGAAAAGAGAAGGCTGAGGGTTGACCTAATGGAAGTCTTTCAAATTATGAAAGAATTTGATAGAGTCGACTCAAGGAGAGTGTTTCCATTTGTGGGGAAGAGCAAAACTAGAGTCTATCAATATAAGATGGTCACCAAGAAATCAAATAGGGAATTCAGAAGAAACTTCATTACCCAGAGAGTGGTGAGAATGTGTAACTCGCTACCACGGGGAGTGATTGAAGCGAATAGTATGGATGCATTTTAAGGGGTGGTTAGATACGAATATGAAGAAGGGAATTGAGAGTCATATTGATAGAGTTAGATGAGGAAAGATTGGAGGAGGCTTGAGTGGAGCATAAATGCTGGCATGGACTGGTTGGGGAGAATGTCTTGTTTCTGTGCTGTGTAGTCTATGTAATTCTATGTAAACACCAGTGAATATTGTAATTAGAATGCTGGATGAATGGGTTATTTGCCTCGAGGAGGAATAAAAATTAGATTGTAATGACTGGAAAAGAAAATGTAGCCGATATTGATGCAATTCCAACAAGCTGCAGGCATGGGGAAAATGTATAGCCTTATAAATGTTTTAATATTTATTTTGTTTTCCAGACAAGTTAGAAAATCTACATTGAATCCCAACGCTAAAGAATTCAATCCCAAGACTTTCTATACACCTGTAAGTTATTGCACTCCTAATTTGGTTTCCCCACCCCCTGTATTGTTGGTGAAGTTTAAAGGGGGACGGAAGTTTCTCCCAACCCCAGATTCAGGGAAGGCAAGAACCCAGCCCCAAGTTCTTCCCTTTTATGGAAGGAAAATAATGGTCTTGCCTGATTATTATCTTTAATTTATTGTTGATATGGAGACTCTTATAGGTCCTTCATCCCTCCTAGACTTTTCTAGTTACATCCATTATGGGAAGATGTCGCCCATTCCAGAGTGGGTCAATTGCAAACAGCAGGGGAGAAGGGGAGAAACACTACCAATTAGCCAGAGAGCCAGGAGAATCCCGACCGATTACTCTGAGAAGCTGCCTGATTCCAGGAAACCATGCTACATACTGGTAAATTTTCTGTCTCAGTTGTAACTTGGTTTCCTAAGGCCGGGGGCTCTGAGGTAGTCGTTGGGGGCCCTGCTATTTTCAGTGGAGGCACTCTGTATTAGACGTTACCAGACCAGATCAATCGGGAGGGAGACATTACTTTGGTCCTGTTTTGTCAATACAAATGTTGAAGAATAATGTGGTAAGACAATTATTTTATTCTATTATATATACTCTATACTTCCTCCAAGATGTATGTTTTTGTTACTCTATAGTAACCAATTTCAATGCATTCATATTTATTGCTTTTCCATAGTAACTGCCAGGGATTACACTAGTTCTAGACAATATGAAAAGGGTTTGTATAAAGATTACGAACCTCAGTGACTGTCCCAAAATAACCAGTTCTGGTGCCTGTACATTGGTTTGTTTTGCCTAAGCTGTAGTTCAGTTGGTTATTGTAACCATCTGTTTTGTTAGTATGTAGCTTTTGAGTGACAGTGTCTTTTCTGTGAGTTTGCAGTTGAAAAAAAAAATTGTCTTTGTAAAGAATAATTGATTCTATTTGAAGTGCATACTGAGACATACAACTTTTAGCTGAAAAAAAGGTTTCCTTAAGTTTTAGTGAGTTGCTTGCCTTGATTAGCAATCAAGCATGTTTCTTTTCTCTCAACTGAAGACACCACTTTTGACAATTTACTGTAAAGGTTAGGTGTAATAATCTCACATCTCTGTAGACCTATTTTCTGTTCAGTGTTTAGATAGTAATAAGCCAAATATGTGCCACAATTTTCTTTTAGTTTTCAGTGGAAATTGGTGTGAATTTCTGTAAATTGAGACTTGAATTGCTGCTCTTAAAATTTAATAGCCTAAGCCAACAACTACACCAACACCACCACGTCCTCAGGCCCAGCCTAGTCCATCTATTGTGGTACAGCAACATCCTCCTACAGTGTACAATCAGCCAATGTGTTTTACACAGAACATGGTGTACCCAGTTCCAGTCAGCCCAGGAGTACAGGTAACCAGTCAGAAATCTAATTGTTTTTTTCCCGCTTAGATTTAAGCTTATTAAATATGGAAAATTCGTTGCCGCAATTGATGTCTAATTTATAGCTTAATAATGGATGTATTGAAAAATTTTTAAAATAATCTACTCCACAAGCTATTGCTGGTAACCCTAATGTTAATCAGTTCAATGCTCATATATCTGTACTTTTATGTAACAGCTTAATTCTCAATGTCCAGATTGACTGCATTCACTTTCTTTTAACTTTAGACTACTCACATGTACCATGTCCCAATGGCCCCCATGCCAATCAACCAAGCCAAGTCATATAGAGCAGGTAAAGGTGAGAGAATGTGGTCTTGTCTTGTCTGATGTATGATTCTGTTTCGATGGAATTATGCAGGGTGATCTCTACATAATATTGAAAATACCTGTAAATGGCACTCATTCCATTTTTGGCTTTGATATATTTTGAGATCACTTGTATTTCCAGCATGTTTTGAAAGTTGGTATGAGCTGACCAGAGATGCATGTTTTGAGCAACTTTAAATCATTACAATGTAAAGATTCAAATCAATTCTCAAGTGTAAAATAGTAGATATTCAAGTGTATGGTTGTTAAAAAAGTCTGGTGTGGAAAATAATGTAATTTTCTATGAGTGGCTCCAAGGCCAATCTGGAATCCTCTCTCTTTCTCTTCCCTCTCCCCCCACCTTTGGTGTTTTATAATGGAGTGACTCAGGAGTTGCACAAGGATCCTCCTGCCATCCCCCTGCCATATTAAACTAATATGGCAGGGGGATGGGAACCAATGCAGGGAGACAGAGGGAAACAAAAAGGAGACAAAAGCAAAAGACAGAAAGGAGATGAGGAAAAGTGGAGGGCAGAGAAACCCAAGGCAAAAAACAAAAAGGGCCACTGTACAGCAAAATTCTAAAAGGACAAAGGGTGTTAATAAAACAAGCCTGAAGGCTTTGTGTCTTAATGCAAGGAGTATCCGCAATAAGGTGGATGAATTAATTGTGCAAATAGATGTTAACAAATATGATGTGATTGGGATTACGGAGACGTGGCTCCAGGATGATCAGGGCTGGGAACTCAACATTCAGGGGTATTCAACATTCAGGAAGGATAGAATAAAAGGAAAAGGAGGTGGGGTAGCATTGCTGGTTAAAGAGGAGATTAATGCAATAGTTAGGAAAGACATTAGCTTGGATGATGTGGAATCTATATGGGTAGAGCTGCAGAACACCAAAGGGCAAAAAACGTTAGTAGGAGTTGTGTACAGACCTCCAAACAGTAATAGGGATGTTGGGGAGGGCATTAAACAGGAAATTAGGGGTGCATGCAATAAAGGTGTAGCAGTTATAATGGGTGACTTTAATATGCACATAGATTGGGCTAGCCAAACTGGAAGCAATACGGTGGAGGAGGATTTCCTGGAGTGCATAAGGGATGGTTTTCTAGACCAATATGTTGAGGAACCAACTATGGGGGAGGCCATCTTAGACTGGGTGTTGTGTAATGAGAGAGGATTAATTAGCAATCTCATTGTGCGAGGCCCCTTGGGGAAGAGTGACCATAATATGGTGGAATTCTGCATTAGGATGGAGAATGAAACAGTAATTTCAGAGACCATGGTCCAGAACTTAAAGAAGGGTAACTTTGAAGGTATGAGGCGTGAATTGGCTAGGATAGATTGGCGAATGATACTTAGGGGGTTGACTGTGGATGGGCAATGGCAGACATTTAGAGACTGCATGGATGAAGTACAACAATTGTACATTCCTGTCTGGCGTAAAAATAAAAAGGGGAAGGTGGCTCAACCGTGGCTATCTAGGGAAATCAGGGATAGTATTAAAGCCAAGGAAGTGGCATACAAATTGGCCAGAAATAGCAGCGAACCTGGGGACTGGGAGAAATTTAGAACTCAGCAGAGGAGGACAAAGGGTTTGATTAGGACAGGGAAAATGGAGTACGAGAAGAAGCTTGCAGGGAACATTAAGGCGGATTGCAAAAGTTTCTATAGGTATGTAAAGAGAAAAAGGTTGGTGAAGACAAACGTAGGTCCACTGCAGTCAGAATCAGGGGAAGTCATAACGGGGAACAAAGAAATGGCGGACCAATTGAACAAGTACTTTGGTTCGGTATTCACTAAGGAGGATACAAACAACCTTCCGGATATAAAAGGGGTCAGAGGGTCTAGTAAGGAGGGGGAACTGAGGGAAATCTTTATTAGTCGGGAAATTGTGTTGGGGAAATTGATGGGATTGAAGGCCGATAAATCCCCAGGGCCTGATGGATTGCATCCTAGAGTACTTAAGGAGGTGGCCTTGGAAATAGCGGATGCATTGACAGTCATTTTCCAACATTCCATTGACTCTGGATCAGTTCCTATGGAGTGGAGGGTAGCCAATGTAACCCCACTTTTTAAAAAAGGAGGGAGAGAGAAAACAGGGAATTATAGACCGGTCAGCCTGACCTCAGTAGTGGGTAAAATGATGGAATCAATTATTAAGGATGTCATAGCAGTGCATCTGGAAAATGGTGACATGATAGGTCCAAGTCAGCATGGATTTGTGAAAGGGAAATCATGCTTGACAAATCTTCTGGAATTTTTTGAGGATGTTTCCAGTAAAGTGGACAAAGGAGAACCAGTTGATGTGGTATATTTGGACTTTCAGAAGGCTTTCGACAAGGTCCCACACAAGAGATTAATGTGCAAAGTTAAAGCACATGGGATTGGGGGTAGTGTGCTGATGTGGATTGAGAACTGGTTGTCAGACAGGAAGCAAAGAGTAGGAGTAAACGGGTACTTTTCAGAATGGCAGGCAGTGACTAGTGGAGTGCCGCAAGGTTCTGTGCTGGGGCCCCAGCTGTTTACATTGTACATTAATGATTTAGACGAGGGGATTAAATGCAGTATCTCCAAATTTGCAGATGATACTAAGTTGGGTGGCAGTGTGAGCTGCGAGGAGGATGCTATTAGGCTGCAGAGTGACTTGGATAGGTTAGGTGAGTGGGCAAATGCATGGCAGATGAAGTATAATGTGGATAAATGTGAGGTTATCCACTTTGGTGGTAAAAACAGAGAGACAGACTATTATCTGAATGGTGACAGATTAGGAAAAGGGAAGGTGCAACGAGACCTGGGTGTCATGGTACATCAGTCATTGAAGGTTGGCATGCAGGTACAGAAGGCGGTTAAGAAAGCAAATGGCATGTTGGCCTTCATAGCGAGGGGATTTGAATACAGGGGCAGGGAGGTGTTGCTACAGTTGTACAGGGCCTTGGTGAGGCCACACCTGGAGTATTGTGTACAGTTTTGGTCTCCTAACTTGAGGAAGGACATTCTTGCTATTGAGGGAGTGCAGCGAAGGTTCACCAGACTGATTCCCGGGATGGCGGGACTGACCTATCAAGAAAGATTGGATCAACTGGGCTTGTATTCACTGGAGTTCAGAAGAATGAGAGGGGATCTCATAGAAACGTTTAAAATTCTGACGGGTTTAGACAGGTTAGATGCAGAAAGAATGTTCCCAATGTTGGGGAAGTCCAGAACCAGGGGTCACAGTCTGAGGATAAGGGGTAAGCCATTTAGGACCGAGATGAGGAGAAACTTCTTCACCCAGAGAGTGGTGAACCTGTGGAATTCTCTACCACAGAAAGTAGTTGAGGCCAATTCACTAAATATATTCAAAAGGGAGTTAGATGAAGTCCTTACTACTCGGGGGATCAAGGGTTATGGCGAGAAAGCAGGAAGGGGGTACTGAAGTTTCATGTTCAGCCATGAACTCATTGAATGGCGGTGCAGGCTAGAAGGGCTGAATGGCCTACTCCTGCACCTATTTTCTATGTTTCTATGTTTCTATGTTTCTATGTAATTGCATAGCTGATACAATCCCCACTGCTTAAAGTGGGTGTATTTGCCAGGTATAAGCAGTAGATGGTATACCAGGAACCAAATGGGGAACAGGCTATTTTAGATCTGGTATTGTGTAACGAGACAGGGTTAATTAGTAATCTTGGAGGAAAAGATCCTCTGGGGAAAGAGTGATTATAATATGATAGAATTTCATGTTGAGTTTGAGAAAGATGTGGTCAAGTCTGAAACTATGGTCTTAAAAGCCAATTACATAAGTATGAGGGGTGAGTTGGCTGAGGTAGATTGAGAAATTGGATGAAAAGATATGACTGTAGATAAGACATGGCGAACAAATTAAAGAAATAATTCATAATTCTGAACGCACATACATTCCCTTGAGGAATAAAAACTCCACGGAAAAGTGGTCCAACCATGACTTAACTAGAGAAGTTAAGGATAGTATTAGATTAATAGAAGAGGCATACAATGTTGTCAAAAAGAGTAGTAAACCTGAGGTTTTAGAAATCAGCAAAGGATGACCAAGCAATTGATAGAGGGAGAAAATAGAATATAGCACATATTTAAAAAAAGAAAAGATTAGTAAAACACTGGTCCCTTAGGGGCAGTAAAAGGAAATGGCAGAGACGTTAAACAAATATTTGTATATGTCTTCACAGTAGAAGACACAAAAAACAGAAATAGTGGGGAACCAAAGGTCTAATGATAGTGAGGAACTTAAAGTAATTAATATTAGTAAAGCAAAATTAATGGGGCTAAAAGCTGACATCCCTGAACCCGATGGCCTACATTCTAGGGTTTTAAAAGATGTGGCTTCAGCGATGGTGGATGCATTAGTTTTGATCTTCCAGAATTCGCTAGCTTCTAGAACGGTCCCCGTGGATTGGAAGGAAGCAAATGTAACCCTGCTGTTCAAGAAAGGAGAGAGAAACCAGGGAACTGCAGGCCAGTTAGCTTGATATCAGTAGTAGGGAAAATGCAAGAATCTATTATTAAGGACATGGTAACAGGGCACTTGGAAAATCATAATGGCCCAGAAATTGCAGTTGGAGGCATCAGTGGATGCCTCTGATCACAAAAGTATTGACGAATATACCTGGTGGTCCCGGAGGAATGAAGCACTTGCACTATGAGGCCTCCTTGCGCAGCCCAGTGCAGAGGCACACGTATTCCAGGGGCGCATGTGCACTCTGGAATCACGTGGCCCGGACCAACCAATGAAAATGGCGTATCCTCATTCACAGTAATAGTGAGTTCTGTTTGAGATCACCATTTCTATGGGCCCAAGTTTTGAGCCGTGCCTAGAACGGCGCAGTCCTGACCTGGATGCCCGTTTTTCGTGCCACAAAGTGCGCCTAAAAAAAACCCTCCAGATTCTCCACCTCCCTGCAGGTCCTCTGGCCCTCGGCGCAGCGCAGCAAAAGCTGTAGGGAGCGGAGCTAGGTCCCTGCACCGAAAACAGTGCCGGGACCTCTGCACATGCGCGCTACAGTGGGCACGCAAGTGCAGTAGCTCCAGGCGCCCGAAACTGTGTGGGAGGGGCCCGAAGCACGCAGCCCCTAGCCCTGGCCGAATGGCCTCACTGGGGCTGCGTGAATAAGGCTCCTCCCACGGCCAGCTCCTGCTTCCTCCTGATCCGACCGGACATCCCCCCCGGACCCTCCCTCCGCCCCTGGATCCGACCTGACCTCCCTCTCCCTCCCTCCCCCCAACCATAACCGAACCGACCTCCCTCCCACCACCCCCCCCGACCTACCTGTAAATCTGGTGCTGGGACCCCCCCCCCCCCAATCTCCTCCTCCCCCCCCCCCCCCAATCTCCTTCCCCCCCCCCCCTCAATCTCCTTTCCTTCCCCCCCCCAATCTCCTTTCCTTCCCCCCCCCCAATCTCGTCCTCCCCCTCCCCCCATCTCCTTTCCCCCCCACTCTCCTTCTTCCCCTCCCCCATCCCTCCCCCTTCTCCCTCATCCCTCCCCCTTCTCCCCCATCCCTCCCCCTTCTCCCCTTCCCTCCCTCTGCTCTCTCCCTCTACCTCCCCCTCCCCTCGCTGTCAGAAACACATACACTAACAGACAGAGAATGAGAGACACACACAGACAGACAGAGAGATAGAGACACTGACAGAGACACACTGAGGGGGGATCCCAGCACGCTGTTGAAGGGCTCCCGGTGCTGCAGTCGGTAAGTAGAAAATGTTTTATTTACTGATTTAAAAAAAAAAAATTATTTCTTATTAATTTTTTTTGATTTATTTATTGGTTGATTTATTGATGTATTTATCATTTATTATTGATGATGACTCTTTATTTGTAAAATTGAAGTGTTTAATGTTTGTAAACTTCCCTTTAAACACCCCCCCCCACCATTCCCAACGCCTGATTTGTAACCTACGCCTGATTTTCTAAAGTGTAGACAAGGTTTTTTCGAGCGTACAAAAATCTTCACTTACTCCATTCTAAGTTAGTTTGGAGTAAGTTTTCACTGACGAAACTTTGAAAACAGGCGTCAGTGGCCGGACACGCCCCCTTTTGAAAAAAAAATTCTGTTCCAAAGTGAAACTGTTCTAACTGACTAGAACTGGAGCAAACTAAGTGACGAGAATTCCGATTTCTAAGATACTCTGTTCCACACCAGTTGCTCCTAAAAATCAGGAGCAAGCCATGTGGAAACTTGGAGCCATATATGAATGGGGAAACTACCAAAAACACACACAACATTTTAAATAAATAAGAAAAACACTTCACATATTTAAAATTAATTGAAATTGAATTTAATTAAATGTTTTAGACAAAAAAAATTTACAAATTTAATTTTTTAAATTGTTTCAATAGGGATAAAAATTAAACCAAACCTTAATGGACAGGGTTTTTAATATAAAAGTGATAATTTTATTTTTCTATCTTTTAAAACTCTTACGCCGGTAAAAGCAGGTGTAAGAGTTTGAAGGGCATTCGTTTGAGAGTTCCCAATTGCTGGATTTTGGCGCATGCACTTTATGCGCTTAAATGGGTCCTTTTTGGGTTGGAAATCGGTGGTTAGTGGTGTGCCACAGGGATTGGTGCTGGGACCACAACTGTTTACAATATACATAGATGACCTGGAAGAGGGGACAGAGTGTAGTGCAACAAAATTTGCAGATGACACAAAGATTAGTGGGAAAGCGGATTGTGTAGAGGACACAGAAAGGCTGCAAAGAGAGTTAGATAGGTTAAGCGAAATGGGCTAAGGTTTGGCAGATGGAATACAATGTCGGAAAGTGTGAGATCATCCACCTTGGGGGAAAAAAAACAGAAAAAGGGAATATTATTTGAATGGGGAGAAATTACAACATGCTGCGGTGCAGAGGGACCTGGGGTTCCTTGTGCAGAATCCCAAAAAGTTAGTTTGCAGGTGCAGCAGGTAATCAGGAAGGCGAATGGAATGTTGGCATTCATTGCGAGAGGGACGGAGTACAAAAGCAGGGAGGTCCTTCTGCAACTGTATAGGGTATTGGTGAGGCCGCACCTGGAGTACTGCGTGCAGTTTTGGTCACCTTAATTAAGGAAGGATATACTAGCTTTGGAGGGGGTACCGAGATGATTCACGAGGCTGATTCCGGAGATGAGGAGGTTACCTTATGATGATAGATTGAGTAGACTGGGTCTTTACTCGTTGGGGTTCAGAAGGATGAGGGGTGATCTTATAGAAACATTTAAAATAATGAAAGGGATAGACAAGATAGAGGCAGAGAGGTTGTTTCCACTGGTCGGGGAGACTAGAACTAGGGGGCACAGCCTCAAAATATAGGGGAGCCAATTTAAAACCGAGTTGAGAAGGAATTTCTTCTCCCAGAGGGTTGTGAATCTGTGGAATTCTCTGCCCAAGGAAGCAGTTGAGACTAGCTCATTGAATGTATTCAAGTCACAGATAGATAGATTTTTAACCAATAAGGGAATTAAGGGTTACGGGGAACGGGTGGGTAAGTGGAGCTGAGTCCACGGCCAGATCAGCCATGATCTTGTTGAATGGCGGAGCAGGCTCGAGGGGCTAGATGGCCTACTCCTGTTCCTAATTCTTATGTTCTTAATCCGGAACATGCGGCACATTGTACGCACCCGGAGAGGCCGCAATTTCAGGGCCAAAATGATTAGGCAGAGTCAGCACGATGTTATGAAAGGCAAGTCATGTTTGACAAATGTATTAGAGTTTTTGGAGGATGTAATTAGCAGGGTAAATAAGGGAGAAACCAGTGGATGTAGTATATTTGGATTTTCAAAAAACATTCAGTAAGGTGCCACACAAGAGGTTGTTACACAAAATAAGGGCTCGTGGGATTGGGGGTAATACATTAGCTTGGATTGAGGACTGGTTACTGGACAGAAAACAGCACGAATAAACAGGTTATTTCCCGGTTGGCAGGTTGTAACTAGTGGGTTTCCGCAAGGATCAGTGCTTGGCCTCGGCTATTTACAAACTATAATCAATGGATTAGATGAGGGGACCGAGTATAATGTATCCAAGTTTGCTGATGATATAAAGCTAGGTGGGAAAGTAAGCTATGAGGAGTGTGCAAAGGGATTAGTGACCTGTTAAATGAGTGGGCAAGAAGGTGGCAGATGGACTATAATGTGGGGAAATGTGAAATTATCCACTTTGGTCGGAAGAATAGAAAAGCAGAATTTTTTTTAAAAGACTAGTAAATGTTGGTATGCAAAGGGATTTTGGTGTCCATGTACACGAATCACAAAGTTAACAAGCAGGTACAGCAAGGAAAGCAAATGGTATGTTAGCCTTTATTGCAAGAGGGTTGGAGTCAATGTACGCTTTAAGTGGCTATAGCTCCTGTGCAGCCGGCTCATTGGCTTTTAAATGCGAAAACTGTGCATGTGTGGATTTAGAATGGGCCTTGCAGCCCCCCAAAAAGGAAGTCTTGCTGTAATTCTATAGGGCCTTGGTGAGACCACACCTGGAGTACTGTGTACAGTTTTGGTCTCCTTATCTAAGAGAGGATATACTTACCTTCGAGGGGATGCAATACAGGTTCACTAGATTGATTACTGGGATGAGAGGGTTGTCCTATGAGGAGAGATTGAGTAGAATGGGCCTATATTCTCTGGAGCTTAGAAGAATGAGAGGTGATCTAATTGAAATGTATAAAATTCCTTGGGGGCTTGACTCGGTAAATGCTGAGAGGCTGTTTCCCTGGCAAGAGAGTCTAGAACTAGTGGTCATGGTCTCAGGATAAGGGGTTGACCATTTAGGATTGAGTTGAGAAATTTTCTCACTCAGAAGGTTGTGAATCCTTTGAATTCTCTACCCCAGAGGGGTATCTGAGATAGATAGATTTTCGGACTCTAGGGGAATTAAGGGATAAGGGGATAGGGTGGGAAAGTGGAGTTGAGGTAGAAAATCAGCCGTGATCTTATTGAATGGTGGAGCAGGCTCTAGGTGCCTTATGGCCTACTCCTATTCCTATTTCTTATGTTCTTATAATAGGTTGGAGCCATGAAACAGCATGAAATACATCTGCATCTTTTGAGTGTAGCTTGTAATCTCAGTTCCTGGCTTCTTTGAAGGCTAATAGTGCAATTGTCGTCTCTTATTTAGTGCATTCTGTTATGAAACATGAGCTAAACTGTCCATTTTGAACAGAAGCATTCATCAAGCGGTAATAACTCAAACATTGCCTGTATTGATGTCTACAGTGCTTTTGTCGATGTTCAAAACTCATCTTTTATTCCAAGTAAGCCATTCATATCCATTAGTGCAAGCTGAGCAGTTTAATATTGATACAGTCCCCTTTGTGATATAAAGAAAATCAGGAAGTTTGTTACTACGTCAGTAAGTACAGGTGATTAACAAGGTGAAAAGAACTTATTAAACTACTCTAAACAGCTGCGGTCGATGTTCCCGTTAAATTGCGCAGCGCTCTGCAGCTCCTGCGCAGCCGGTTCACCAGCTTCGAAATAGGAAAACCCGCGCATGCGTAATATTTTGGATGGGCCACATAGCCAACATTTCTTTTTATGGGAACATTGGCTGGCATGTTCAGACATTATTAGTCCTGCCTTTGTAATTGACTCCTATGGTACTGGCAAATGGTTAGCACTATTTGCCCGACATAGGCATTGCCCGTGATCTCACGGACAGTGCAAATGGTGGGGACTGTACTGTCTTTTTGGAAGTTAACCACTATCATACATAATAGAAGTGTTGGGCCCAAGTTTCCACAAGAAAAAAAACGGGCGCCCCTCCGAGCTGGGCGCCCGTTTTTCACGCCTAAAACGGCGCCTAAAAAAAAAACCGCGATTCTCGAGCGTTCTGCAGCTCTTTGTCTGCCTGGCGCGGCGTGCAGGGGGGCGGAGCCTACACTCGCGCCGATTTTGTAAGTGGGAGGGGGTGGGTACTATTTAAATTAGTTGTTTTCCCTGCCGCCAACGCTGCGTGTGCGCGTTGGAGCGTTCGCGCACGCGGAGTGTGAAAAAAACATTGCCTGCCCCTCCCTCTCTCTCCCTCCCCCCACCTCTCGCTCCCCCGCTCCCCCTCCCTCCCCCCCCACCTCTCCCTCCCCCCCACACCTCTCCCTCCCCCTCCCCCCACCTCTCCCTCCCCCTCCCCCCCCACCCTCCACCTCTCCCTCCCCCTCCCCCTCCCTACCTCTCCCTCCCCCTCCCTACCTCTCCCTCCCCCTCCCTACCTCTCCCTACCTCTCCCTCCCCCTCCCTCCCCCTCCCTACCTCTCCCTACCTCTCCCTCCCCCTCCCTACCTCTCCCTCCCCCTCCCTACCTCTCCCTCCCCCTCCCTACCTCTCCCTCCCCCTCCCTACCTCTCCCTCCCCCTCCCTACCTCTCCCTCCCCCTCCCTACCTCTCCCTCCCCCTCCCTACCTCTCCCTCCCCCTCCCTACCTCTCCCTCCCCCTCCCTCTCCCCCCTCCCTCTCCCTCCCCCTCCCCACCTCTCCCTCCCCACCTCTCCCTCCCCCTCCCCACCTCTCCCTCCCCCTCCCCACCTCTCCCTCCCCCTCCCCACCTCTCCCTCCCCCTCCCCACCTCTCCCTCCCCCTCCCCCTCCCCTCCCCTCCCTCCCCCTCCCCTCCCCCCCTCCCTCCCTCCCTCCCTCCCCTCCCCCCTCCCTCCCTCCCTCCCTCCTCCCCCCTCCCCCCTCCTCCTCCTCCCCCCTCCTCCTCCTCCCCCCTCCCCACCTCTCCCTCCCCACCTCTCCCTCCCCACCTCTCCCTCTCCCCCCCCCCCCCCCCCACCATAATATTTGTATAAGTATAAATAAGCATTTATTGTCGAATTTAATGAGTTCCCTTCCCCCCCCACCTCGTTCTGGACGCCTACTTTGTAACCTGCGCCTGATTTTTTTATGTGTAGAACAGGTTTTTTCAGTTCTACAAAAATCTTCACTGGCTCCATTCTACTTTAGTTTGGAGTACATTTTCACTGTGGAAACTTTCAAATCAGGCGTCAGTGGCCGGACACGCCCCCTTTTGAAGAAAAAATTCTGTTCTAAAGTAGAACTGTTCTACCTGACTAAAACTGCAGAAAAGAAAATGTGGAGAATTGCGATTTCTAAAATAGTCCGTTCTCCACCAGTTGCTCCTAAAAATCAGGCGCGAATCATGTGGAAACTTGGGCCCATTATCTGGTCTTTGAGGGTTTTTTTTCCCGTGTACAGTATCTGCATTCTTGCTCATTTTTCTCTCTCTTTTTCAGTACCAACCATGCAACAGCAGCGACCTGATCAGCACCACCCCCAGGGCACGCCAACTATGATGCACCCAGTTAGTGCGGCCGGCCAAATTGTTTCTACTGCTCCAGCTTATTCACAATATGTCACTTATAACCCTCAGCAGTTTGCTAACCAGCCCTTAGTACAGTCTGTAGCACATTATCAATCACAGGTAAATTGTGAAGCTTGTTTTGCATGTAGGTGCTTCTCGAGTAACTCAATGTTTGAATAATTTTTTGCTAAACTGACACTGCCAGTTGCAAGTAGGTAGTGTCAGATTTTATTAAGTACATTTGGGCAAAACTCTGAATAGAGAAAATGGTGTCGCATTTAAATCATAAATCAATGCATTGTCCATTGAGTTAAACTCAATGTAGTGACTATTTCAGCTGATGTATTCTGGAAAACACTGAAATTTGTAGTACTTAATCTTCATTATTAAAACATGAGAGCAATACCACAGACACTTGGGTAATGCAAACATTGTTATTTTGTCTCCATTTGCATACTTTATTTTACTGGTGCTATTTTCACCATACAGCCTCAAATGTACAGCCAAGTAATGCAGAGTAATGCTCGAATGATGGCACCACCTGGTCATGGACAACCGGGAATGGTCCCTTCATCTACAGCACAGTATCCTACTGCTGAACAAACACATGCTATGTATGGTAAGTCATCATGGCAGTTTTTACTATTGGTATTTATTAGTTAAAACCACCACTTTAATGGTACTTTTTTGGTCATTTGTATTGCACAGGGGTCTACGGTGCTATGGAATGTTGGCCTTTATATCTCGAGGAGGTTGGAATAGAAAAGTGAGGGAGTGAGGCTACAGTTGTACAGAGCCTTAGTCAGATGCCAGCTGGAGTACTGCATTCAGTTTTGGGCAGTGCACCTCAGGAAAGATTGGTCTTGAAGAGGATGCCATGCAGATTTACCAGAATGATATGGGGGTTAAACAATACTGGTGACACTGCTATAGTGTGCGTCAGTTCGTGTTTATTACAATATTTTTTTCTGTCGCCTCAATGACAATGATACAGCGGAACAGTATCAACTAATTTTCTTGGGGTACAAAAACATTCAGATTTTTTTTCCTAGTTAGAATGTCTGTTAATAGTACTATAAATAAGAATTAGGAGAAGAAGTAGGCCATTCGGCCCCTTGAGCCTATTCTGCCATTCAATGAGACCATGCCTGATCCTCTACCTCAACTCCACTTTCCTGCATTATCCCCATATCCTTTGATTCCTTTAATATCCAAAAATCTTAGTAATCTCTCTCTTGAATATACTCAAAGGCTGAGCCTCCACAACTCTCTGGGTTAGAGAATTCCAGAGATTCACCACCCTCTGAGTGAAGGTTTCTCCTCATCTCAATCCTAAATGGCCGATCCCATATTCTGAGACTGTGACCCCTGGTTCTAGACTCCTCAGCTAGAGGAAACATCCTCCTTGCATCTACCCTGTCAAGCCCTGTTTAAAAAAAAAAAATTGTATGTTTCAATGAGATTCTTCTAAACGCTAGAGAATATAGGCCTAGTCTACACAATCTCTCCTCATTAGGACAATCCCCCCCCCCCCCCCCCACGCCCATCCCAGGAATCAGTCTGGTGAACCTTTGTTGCACTCCCTCAATGGCAGGTATATCCTTCCTTGGGTAAGGAGACCAAAACTGTACATAATACTCGAGACGAGATGTGTGGGAAATCTTTCCACATGATTATCTGGAAGTGTCATTAGGGGAGATAATTCTTGTAGCATATGATCTATCTATATACTGCTGCTGTAAAGGAGTAATTATATATCATGGCTGTAACACACCACTGCAAGCACCTCATAACATTGGGTAATTTGACTATCCTAATTACCCAATCTTGATAATAGGCCCAAGAGTAATAGTTAGCCAACGTTGAATGTGTTACCACAGCATAAAGCAGCAGTCGTAAAAGTAATTGATTTTAAGTGTGTAAGATCCATTGTATCCCTCCCTTGGAGTTGTAATTCTAACCTTAAAAGACATTAATGAAACCTGAATGGAGTATTTTGTCCAGCTGTATTCACCATTCTTAAGGATAAATGCAGTGTAAAGGATTCAGGGAAAACCAACATAGATGATTCCAGGTTCTAGAGTACATAACTGTAAAGATAAGTTATAAAAGCTAAGTCTCTTCTGGAAAAAATTATGGGGACAAGGGACGGACATGATCCAAGTTATTAAAATAATGAAAAAAGTAATGTGAATGCAGAGTCATTTGTGGAAGAATAGTCTCCGAGAAATAGGAGTCATAGAAACATAGAAAATAGGAGCAGGAGTTGGCCATTCGGCCCTTCGAGCCTGCACCGCCACATTCAATAAGATTAAGGCTGATCGTTCCCTCAGTACCCCTTTACTGTTTTCTCTCCATACCCCTTGATCCATTTGGCTGTAAGGGCCATATCCAACTCCCTTTTGAATATATCTTAATGAACTGGCTTCAACAACTTTCTGCGGTAGAGAATTCCACAGGTTAACCACTCTGAGTGAAGAAGTTTCTCCTCATCTCGGTCCTAAATGGCTTACCCCTTATTCTTAGACTGTGACCCCTGGTTCTGGAACTCCCCAGCAACGGGAACATTCTTCCTGCCTCTAACCTGTCCAATACCGTCAGAATTGTATATGTTTCTATGAGATCCCCTCTCATTCTTCTAAACTCCAGTGGATACAAGCCCAGTTGATCCAGTCTCTCCTCATATGTCAGTCCTGCCATCCCAGGAATCAATCTGGTGAACCTTCGCTGTAGTCCCTCAATAGCAAGAACGTCCTTCCTCAGATTAGGAGACCAAAACTGAACACAGTATTCCAGGTGTGGCCTCACCAAGGCTCTGTACAACTGCAGTAAGACCTCCCTGCTCCTATACTCAAATCCTCTAGCTATGAAGGCCAACATGCCATTTGCCTTCTTCACAGCCTGCTGTACCTGCATGCCAACCTCCAATGATTGATGTACCATGACACTCAGGTCTCATTGCACCTCCCCTTTTCCTAATCTGTCACCATTCAGATAATATTCTGGCTTCCTGTTTTTGCAACAAAGTGGATAACCTCACATTTATCTACATTACACTGCATCTGCCATGCATTTGCCCACTCACCTAACCTGTCCAAGTAACCCTGCAGCCTCTTAGCATCCTCCTCACAGCTCACACCGCCACCCAGTTTAATGTCATCTGCAAACTTGGAGATATTACATTCAATTCCTTCATCTAAATCATTGATGTATATTGTACATAGCTGGGGTCCCAGCACTGAACCCTGCGGCACCCCACTGGTCACTGCCTGCCATTCTGAAAAGGACCCCTTTATTCCGACTCTCTGCTTCCTGTCTGCCAACCAGTTCTCTATCCACGTCAATACATTACCCCCAATACCATGTGCTTTAATTTTGCACACTAATCTCTTGTGTGGGACCTTGTCAAAAGCCTTTTGAAAGTCCAAATACACCACTGCCACTGGTTCTCCCTTGTCCACTCTACTAGTGACATCCTCAAAAAATTCCAGAAGATTTGTCAAGCATGATTTCCCTTTCATAAATCCATGCTGACTTGGACTGATCCTGTCACTGCCTCCCAAATGGCGCTGCTATTTCATCTTTAATAATTGATTCCAACATTTTCCCCACCACCGATGTCAGGCTAACTGGTCTATAATTCCCTGTTTTCTCTCCCTCCTTTTTTAAAAAGTGGTGGTACATTACCCTCCAGTCCATAGGAACTGATCCAGAGCCAATAGAATGTTGGAAAATGATCATCAATGCATCCACTATTTCTAGGGCCACTTCCTTAAGTACTCTGGAATACAGCCTATCAGGCCCTGGGGATTTATCGGCCTTCAATCCCATCAATTTCCCTAACACAATTTCCTGACTAATAAGGATTTCCTTCAGTTCCTCCTTTTCGCTAAACCCTCGAACCCCTAGTATTTCCAGAAGGTTATTTGTGTCTTCCTTAGTGAAGACAGATCCAAAGTATTTGTTCAATTGGTCTGCCATTTCTTTGTTCACCATTATAAATTCACCTGATTCTGACTGCAAGGGACCTACGTTTGTTTTCACTAATCTTTTTCTCTTCACATATCTATAGGAGCTTTTGCAGTCAGTTTTTATGTTCCCTGCAAGCTTCTTCTCATACTCTATTTCCCCCCTCCTAATTAGATCCTTTGTCCTCTACTGAATTCTAAATTTCTCCCAGTCCTCAGATTTGCTGCTTTTTCTGGCCAATTTATATGCCTCTTCCTTGGATAAACATATCCCTAATTTCCCTTGTTAGCCACGGTTGAGCTACCTTCCCCGTTATATTTTTACTTCAGACAGGGATGTACAATTGTTGAAGTTCATCCATGTAATCTATAAATGTCTGCCATTGCCTATTCACTGTCAACCCTTTAAGTATCATTTGCCAGTCTATCCTAGCCAATTCACGTCTCATACCATCGAAGTTACCTTTCCTTAAGTTCAGGACCCTAGTCTCTGAATTAACCGCGTCACTCTCCATCTTAATAAAGAATTCTACCATATTATGTTCAACTCTTCCCCAAGGGGCCTCGCACAATAAGATTGCTAATTAGCCCTCTCTCATTACACAACACCCAGTCTAGAATGGCCAGCTCTCTAGTTGGTTCCTCGACATATTGATCTAGAAAGCCATCCCTAATACACTCCAGGAAATCCTCCTCCACCGCATTGCTACCAGCTTGATTAGCCCAATCTATATGTAGATTAAAGTCGCCCATGATAACTGCTGTACCTTTATTGCACGCATCCCTAATTTCTTGTTTGATGCCATCCCCAATTTCACTACTACTGTTTGGTGTTCTGTACACAACTTCCACTAGCGTTTTCTGCCCTTTGGTATTCCACAGCTCCACCCATACAGATTCCACATCATCCAAGCTAATGTCCTTTCTTACTGTTGCGTAAATTTCCTCTTTAACCAGCAACGCTACCCCACCTCCTTTTCCTTTCTGTCTATCCTCCTTGAATGTTGAATACCTCTGGATGTTGAGTTCCCAGCCTTGGTCACCCTGGAGTCATGGCTCTGTAATCCCAATTATATCATAATCGTTAATAGCTGCCTGCACAGTTAATTCATGCACCTTATTACGAATACTCCTCACATTGAGGCACAGAGCCTTTAGGCTTGTCTTTTTAACACTCTTTGTCCCTTTAGAATTTTGCTGTAATGTGGTCCTTTTTGATTTCTGCCTTGGGTTTCTCTGCCCTCCACTTTTACTATTCTCCTTTCTATCTTTTGATTAGCTTCTTAAGCTAATAAATTTAACTTCAAAATGGATAATTAACCCATGGAATAGACTGACACCTGGTGTAGCAAATATTTACTCCACTAAAGCATTCAAGAGGTAAACTCTTGAGTTCCCAATGCAGCTGGTATACACGGATTTTGATTTGCATGGGGAAAAGATGAGCCTTTTGTCTTGGGATTTTGATCGTGGACTGAATAGTTTTCTCTTATTTCTACATTTTGTTTTTTGATTAAAGTCACTTCAACCACTGCAGCTCATTCTTTTCACACTTCAGCCCATTTCTTTACAGCAATATTTAACATTTTCATTAATAGGAATGTTGCAGTAAGTTCGTGATGTACAAGATGTATTTTGACAGAATTGAAATTTTCTTGAATGCCGTTCTAAAGTTACCAGCAAATGAAGGTAGCATTATAATTAGAAAAGTGGATAACAGATTTATTTCTTTTATCTCTAGTTTCCCCTGGCCCAATTCATCAGCAGTATGCACCCCACCCAACTGCCACCCTACACCCACATCCTCAACACCCACAGCCCTCTGCTACCCCGACTGGACAGCAACAAGGACAACATGCTGGCAGTCATCCAGCGCAAAGCCCAGTCCAGGTAAGGAACTCTGACTGCATCTAGTTAATTTACTTCTGTGTTTTGAAAAGTGGTGGTAGACAAAAAGGAAAAGCTAAGTTAGAACTATTAATTTTGCTCTAAATTCAGATCTAAAACTCTTAAAAATGAAGTAGAAGTGACTGATAACCTTTGCAGGCTGAATTGAGCTTCCCTTGTAGCATTTGGCAGCATGTTCAAGAGGAATAATGTTCCTTTCAGCTAGGTTTGGGGTTTTGCTAGTCGGACCACGGGTTCAGTCACTCTGTAGCTGTGCAGTATAAGGGTAACATTTGATAAGTTATTTAGAAAATCAGTCACAAAACTTCAAGGCTGTTTTTTTAGCAAAGAATCAGGAGGAGAGTTTTTTTTATATTGGGGTTTACATCATTGTTTCTCTATCTGGCAAGATCTCTATTCATCCAGAGATATACTATTGTATCCTCATCAGTGTTTGGTGTATCATTGTGCTGCACCATGGACTGGTACGATGTACATTGTATGGGGGGCAATGAGAAATGCTGCTAAATATTGTTTTTTATAGCCTTGTCACTTCCTGATGATAGAACCTAATTCATAGTCTAGCATCTCCCATCATCATCATAGGCATAGGCAGTCCCTTGGAATCGAGGAAGACTTGCTTCCACTCTTAAAATGAGTCCTTAGGTGGTTGAACAGTCCAATACGAGAACCACAGTCCCTGTCACAGGTGGGACAGATAGTCGTTGATGGAAAGGGTGGGTGGGACAGGTTTGCCACACGCTCCTTCTGCTACCCGCGCTTGATTTCTGCATGCTCTCGGCGATGAGACGCGAGGTGTTCAACGCCCTCCCGGATGCACCTCCTCCTCCAAGGGCAGTCTTTGGCCAGGGACTCCCAGGTGTCAGTGGGGATGTAGCACTCTAATAGGTTTAGCAGCCACTATGTTTGCTGTACTTTGTATTACTGAGATAAGGAACAAACTTTTGGGATTGAGCAGCAATACAGTTTTGTAATCAAGTATTAACTTGTTTTCCAGAATAATTCTTTGACTTTCAAGTATTTCATTAGATTTTTTTATTCCAGCATCCTCAACATCAGGCTCCTCAAACTCTTCACTTGGGCAACCCTCAACAGCAGCAGGCAATTTATCATACAACTCTTACACCAACTCCGCCCTCTATGACACAAGGTCCCAATCCACAGTCTCCTCAGACCAGCTTCCCATCAGCGCAGCAGACAGTCTACACTCTTCACCCTCAGCAGGTTCAGCACGGATATTCTACTCCACCACATATGGCACATGTACCACAGGTAAGCAAATGTATCAAAGGGCTTTTGGACAAAACCTTGTAAGCAGTGTAGGATTCCTTTGTATGGTTTGAAAGGTTTTTTATTTTAAATAATGAAACTGCTAAATACTTCTTTGTTTAATAGTAAGAATGATTTTTTTTTGAGGGTCCCGGTTTGGGGAGGGGGCAGTATTAAAAGTGCCTCCCATCATCATCATAGGCAGTCCCTCTAAAAGTGAGTTCTCAAGTGACTGTACAGTCCAATACGGAAATTACAGTTTCTGTCACAGGTGGGACAGACAGTGGTTGAAGGAAAGGGGCGGTGGGGAGTCTGGTTTGCCGCGCGCTCCTTCCGTTGTCTGCGCTTGATTTCTGCATGCGCTCGGCGGTGCTCAGTGCCCTCACGGATGCTCTTCCTCCACTGGTCTTGGGCCAGGGACTCCCAGGTGCCGGTGGGGATGTTGCACTTTATCAGGGAGGCTTTGAGGGTGTCCTTGAAACATTTCCTCTTCCCACCTGGTGCTCGCTTGACGTGTAGGAGTTCCGAGTAGAGCGCTTGCTTTGGGAGTCTTGTGTCTGGCATGCGGACGATGTGGCCCGCCCAATGGAGCTGGTCGAGTGTGGTCAGTGCTTCGATGCTGGGGAGGTTGGCCTGATCGAGAACACTGACGTTGGTGCGTCTATCCTCCCAGTGGATTTGCAGGATCTTGCAAAGGCATGCTGGTGGTACTTCTCCAGCGCTTTGAGGCGTCTGCTGTACATAGTCCACATCTCTGTGCCATATAGGAGCGCGCTATTTGGGGAGGGGGCAATATTATGTGCCTCCTAATCAGATGGTGGAGGGTTCAAAGACGAGGGAAGTTTATCAGTAGGAGAGAGTTTCAGCAGCTTCATGTTGGTAGAATGTGCTACTTTTGGGGAAAAAGCTGGTTACTTTTGCTGCAAGAATATTTCTGTTGACTGATTGCAAAGTCGAATATAAGATTTGTATTATTTTATAAGATTATTCATGGGATAAATTATAGAATTTGTGTCCAAACAGGAAAAATCAATGGAGGAAAATGGGATGTTTCTAAACACAACAAAATCGAATTCTCTGGATCAGTTCAAAGCTTAGTTTATTTGTATCATCTTGATGGTTGCTAAATATGAAACAAAACAATAGAATGCCTTAGCTGACTTTGGAAAACTTGTTGGAAGTCGGGGGTAGGATCTTGTATGAAATCAGACCTGGTGCTGTTCACAAAGAATGTGTTTCTGCACTAGGTCACACAATGGTACAGCACTGAAGTAGCACAAGGATAGCAAAAGCTGCTGAAGCATTAAATTCAATTGCTATGCATCAATTGCAGCAACACTTTTAATATGCCACACTTATTTTTTGCTGTGAAGAAGCTTGTATTACCAAAACCACTCCCTAAATGCAATTAACACTGCCAATACTGTTCAGTATAGTTTGGGGAAATGTGTATACTTGAGCTATTGCCAATTTATTTATTCAATGAAAGTAATAATTTTTGCTGCTTTATTTTTCTTTGCAGGCACATGTACAGTCTGGAATGGGCCCTCCACACCACCCTGCTGCTACCCATCCTCCTATGATGCTGATGCCAGCGCAGCCACCAGGTGGTCAAGGTGCCATCCCACAGAGTGCACTGCCTCCCATTCCAGTTTCCTCAACTACACACTTCTCCTACATGGCACACCCACAGGGTAAGCAATGGCAAAATCAGGAGTAGAAATTTAGCATTCCGTTCACAACTTGTAGCAAAGGCTTGACTTGTCGGCTTGGGTATAGCAAATGTAAGAAAATTAATCCTGTGGAATTTGGTACATCTTTACTGAATTTGTGTTCTTCATACTCTGCTACTAATGTGCGTGTTAATTGTAAAAACAAAACAACTGGATTTGAACTCTGCATTTTAAAATTCTTTATTTTTCTCCCAGGCCACACACCAGCTAGGACTGGGCAGCTAGCATCCTCCTAATTCTGCACCCATGCTGCCTTTAACCTGGGGCTGTGCAAGAAATTCCCTCCCTTAGTATGTAAATACTTGGGCTTTACTTGGCACTTCCCACAGCGTATAGCTGGAATTACACTTGCAAATTGCTGTTTCACTTGGAAGGAGTGTTTGTGGTCCTGGATAATGGTGTGGAAAGAAATGAATGGACAGGCCAAATAAAATATCTGCTTGACTGTATTTATGGAGTAAACTTGATGATTTGCAACTCTTTCTCCTCTTCATCTCCCATTAGTACAAGCTCACCATCAGCAGCAGTTGTAGTCCTACAATAAGCAACAGGCTGGCCAGTTGATGCCATGTATCCTTTCCCGCCCCAAGACCTGGAACCAGAAGCACAGAGTACTCGAAATTGTCTTCTCCTGCTAAACCATGCGCTGTCACATAACATCCAGTAGGAATGTGTTACCGAGTGATTCAATGGCTGCTCTTGTGAGGAAGGCAAAATGGACTGGAGAGAAGATGATGAGAACCAAGTGGAAATTCTGGAATCAGTGTGTCCTATCAACAACCCTACAAAATGCCCCAAATCTGCTTTCTGATAACTGGAATGTATTTATTTTGCCTGACCCTTCTAAGTTATGAACTTCTCCTGGTGAAAGAACTAATTAAATTGTTTGTTCCTGCTGCAAGCCATCCAGATTTGGCAAACCAGAACCCTCTGCTTCTAACCAAACTTGAACTCCATCTTATAACAAAATCCGGTTGTGAACTGGTGGATTATTTATGAATAGAGGTTGCTGGAGGAGAGCGCTGTCACCAGACAGTGATGTAACTTTTAAGTTAAAAACTTTTACTTTGTAGATAATATTAAAAAAAATAAAACAAAAAAATAAAAAGTTTTAAAAACTGATGATGCAGTGCAATTGTGACTTTTTCCACATCTTTAATGGTAAGCGACATTGAATAGAAGATAAACACAAAATTGTGGGATAAAAGGCCGTTGTGACTATTTGAATCCTTTCTTTTAAACAGATCATATACAGTTTGCTCTGTAATGGCCTTTTTCCATTTATCTCCTTATCTCCTGAGGATGATTCATAATGCAGTTTGGCACTGAGATGGGAAAATGAGCTTCAGTTGGCCAAATGGCCTTTTTTATCTTTATAATTTTCTTTATGATGTTTAACCTTCTGAAGGGAAGTGGGTAACCAAAGGTAAAACTTCTCCTTGACACCTGTGGGTAATCCTGGAATTTACTCGATTATAAATCTCAACATTACAATCCACCGATTAAATCCTGGCCTATGGCAGACGACATTGCTATTGATTTGACGCCGTGTTCTGTAGTCTCCACCAATTACATAGCTGGTGCGTTGGTGTTAATGTGATTTACCCGTTATAAAAGGTGGCTGGTAAAAACCAAAAAGATAAGTTTTTAAAAAAACAGGAAATCTTACTTAGCAACTACCTCTGTGATTGTTAGCAATTGCACTCAGAATCTCATTGCTAAGGTAATCCCACTTTAACCAGATGTGAACAGCTCATTGAAACTGCTTGAAAACCTGACTTTGCCTGAAATCAGCGCAGCTTTTTGAATGGGTGAGTACAATGCAGAACATTAACGAGGAAATCTGATTGAAACGTCTTGACGACCTAACTTTGAAATCGGCAGAGCTTTTTATATCGGTTAGTACAGGGTAAATACTTAGTGAACTACCTGAAATAGTTGGCGTGCTTAATACGTTGTAAGCAGCACCTTTGTAATTGACTCCTACAGCAATGGCAAATATTTGGTGTCATTTGCTCGATATAGGCCTGTGTTGGGGTCTAGTTTATTGGGAAATAGATTCCAAAAAATTGGGGTGGTGAAAGGACAGGAAACAGAAATGTGGATGGCTGTTTATTCAGTTTAACTTTATTGCTCTGAAGTTATGAGGACTTTGATGTTACAACTGTTTTTTATTCCTACTGTTCTTCTCTATTTTCTGCATTAAAATACTTAGGCTCCTGTAGTTATCCTTGTGATGGTGGTTTTCCGTTTCAGTGGCTGAGTTTAACCTAACTTAAACTAATCTCAATAATACAACATATATTTTCAAATTAAATTTTAATCTAAATGATTAAAGAATATACTATTTATAAACATCAAAAAGCTAAGCATCTCATTTGTGATTTACCAGAAGTATTGTCTGTGGAATATTTGGGTGCCTCAGTATTTTGAGGGTGGGATTTAAATTACAAAACTCATTCCATTTGTCAAAGCTTCCCTAAATTTATATATATTGCCTTTTTGCATTAAAAAGGGACACAAATTCTGTTACTGTAAATTACTGTTACTTGTGTGGATCCATGTAATATATTTTAAGGAATGAGTGTTTCATGAAGTGGAGGGGGCAGGGGGAAGAAAGCTGAATTTGCAAGCAAAAAGGTAGATCTGATGGTAAATTAAAAGAATGGGCCTACAGCATAGGCTCAGAACTGCTCTGCAGGGCCTTTGATGGCAGTGTTCCCATTTTAAGAGTGTCTGACCCAAATGTCAACCTGACTTGCTGACACCTCTCTCTGGAAGTGTGACTCGCCACTTTAACTCTCTGCTCTTTCCTACTTTGACATCTGTCTTTGGTCTCCTATACTGTTCCAATGGAGCTCCGTGCAAGCTTCATGAACAGTACTCGTCTTTCTCCTGGGCATTCTGTAGACTTCTGATCTGAACACTAACTTCATAACTTAAGACCTTAGCTACACCCTCCATTCTCATCACAGCAGAGGGTGCTTGTGATGTGAGGAGGGTCTGTGTCAAGAGGGCAGTTGACATTTGGATTGGTGACCCTTTGTCCAAGTGCAGTGTTGGTATGGGTCAGAGTCCATGATTTTGAACTATTTGTTACTTTCTCGCAATTGGTTGCATTTTCAATTAAGTTCATGTTGCACATTTACAGCTATATTCCTTCGTTCTTTAGGGCGTTTCTGTATTTCTCATTTTTATTGTACATGAGTTCTTCTGGTCCCTAATAAATCCAGTAAGAAATTTGGGAGATAATGCTTCACATGCTACCACATAATATTTCTAGTATATAACCATATGAGGGAGAAAGGAATAGCAGGCGATGCTGATCGGGTTAGATGAAGTAGGGTGATGAGAGGAGGCTTGTGCGGAGCTTTAACACTAGCATAGATCAATTGGGCCGAATGGCGAGTTCCTGTGCTGTAAATCTGTGTGAAATAGGCTCAATGGTTTCAATGCATAGTTCATTGGTGATTACTTTTTGGCAATGATTTTGTTTCTGACCTGGGTTGGGAATCTTGGCTGTATCTCTTCAGTTGAAGTATGCTGCAATGGCCCTCATCATCTGTAGGTGGTGCAATAAGAATGGCCATACTAAAGTTTCATTTCATCTGTGGCGAATCCTGTACAGCAACTGCAAAATGCAGTACAGATCTGCCATGTTTCTGATATCTTAAGATACACAAGATGATTCTGTAAAGTTATTTTAAATGGAAACTACTACTCTGCATACTGAAGGCATGTCATGCAGGTGACACCATATTATGGAGGAATCTGAGAATTCAAGAGCCAATTGAGGGTGTTGAACAGAGGCAAAATGTTTTCCAGGTGCTGGCCTCGGCTCAGTTGGTAGTATTCTGTGGAGTCAGAAGGGTGTAGATTCAAGTCCCACTCGAGAGACTTGAGCACATGCAGGACGGGCTGACACTACCGTGCAGTTCTGAGGGAGTGCGACACTGTCAGAGGAGCCATCTTTTGGATGAGACGGGTGGACGTAACCATAGCACTATTCAAAGAGCAGGGAGCTTGTCCTGGCCAATATTTATCCCTCAGTTGTGCTGCATCACCATGCTACAGCTTCTCACTTGATAGGTGGGAAGCAAGTTGAGGAGGACACAGTTTACAAAGAGATATAGATAGGTTAAGTGAGCGGGCAAAAATTTGGCAGATTGGAGTATAATGTGGGAAAATGTGAGGTTATCCACTTTGGTAGGAAGAATAGAAGCGCAAAATATTATTTAAATTGAGAGAGACTACACACTAGCGTGGTACAGGGGGATCTGGGTGACCTTGTACATGAAACACAAAGTTAGCATGCAGGTACATCAAGTAATTAGGAAGGCAAAGAATGTTGGCCTTTATTGCAAGGGGATGGAGTATAAAAGCAGGGAAGTCTTGCTACAACTGTACATGGCGTTAGTGAGACTATGCCTACAGTACCGTGTACAGTTTTGGTTTCCTTATTTAAGGAGGAATATACTTGCATTGGAGGCTGATTCCTGGGATGAAGGGGTTGTCTTGTGAGGAAAGGTTGGGCCTGTACTCATTGGAGTTTAGAAAAATGAGGGATGATCCTATTGAAACATTCAAGAGTATGAGGGAGCTTGACAGGGTAAATGCTGAAGTTGTTTCCCCTCGTGGGACATAGTTTCAGAATAAGGAGTCGCCCATTTAAGACGAAGATGAGGAATTTCTTTTGAGGGTTGTGAATCTTTGGAATTCTCTAACCCAGAGAGCTCTGGAAACTGAGTCATTGAATATATTCAAGGCTGAGATAGACAGACAGATTCTTGAACTATAGGGGAGTCAAGGGTTTTGGGGAACAGGTAGGAAAGTGGAGTTGAGGCCAAGATCAGATCGGCCATGATCTTACTGAAAGGCGGAGCAGGCTCGAGGGGACAAATGGTCTAGTGTTTTTATTCTATACTATTCCAATTATTCCAACATCACCACCAGAACTCATTTGTGATTGTATCGAGTCGTTTTAACTTATTTCAACCATTTGCAAACTGCTGCGCATCCAAATGTTTAAAATGACTCCCAATAATGGACCAGTTCTGATGGGGATTGTTTCATCTTCATTAAGACAAAATTGTAAGATTTTATTGACCCTCAGAAGGCGTTCGACAAGGTCCCACACAAGAGATTGATGTGCAAAGTTAGAGCACATGGGATTGGGGGTAGTGTACTGACATGGATTGAGAACTGGTTGTCAGACAGGAAGCAAAGAGTAGGAGTAAATGGGTACTTTTCAGAATGGCAGGCAGTGACTAGTGGGGTACCGCAAGGTTCTGTGCTGGGGCCCCAGCTGTTTACACTGTACATTAATGATTTAGATGAGGGGATTAAATGTAGTATCTCCAAATTTGCGGATGACACTAAGTTGGGTGGCAGTGTGAGCTGCGAGGAGGATGCTGTGAGGCTGCAGAGCGACTTGGATAGGTTAGGTGAGTGGGCAAATGCATGGCAGATGAAGTATAATGTGGATAAATGTGAGGTTATCCACTTTGGTGGTAAAAACAGAGAGACAGACTATTATCTGAATGGTGACAGATTAGGAAAAGGGGAGGTGCAAAGAGACCTGGGTGTCATGGTACATCAGTCATTGAAGGTTGGCATGCAGGTGCAGCAGGCGGTTAAGAAAGCAAATGGCATGTTGGCCTTCATAGCAAGGGGATTTGAGTACAGGGGCAGGGAGGTGTTGCTACAGTTGTACAGGGCATTGGTGAGGCCACACCTGGAGTATTGTGTACAGTTTTGGTCTCCTAACCTGAGGAAGGACATTCTTGCTATTGAGGGAGTGCAGCGAAGGTTCACCAGACTGATTCCCGGGATGGCGGGACTGACCTATCAAGAAAGACTGGATCAACTGGGCTTGTATTCACTGGAGTTCAGAAGAATGAGAGGGGACCTCATAGAAACATATAAAATTCTGACAGGGTTAGACAGGTTAGATGCAGGAAGAATGTTCCCAATGTTGGGGAAGTCCAGAACCAGAAGTCACAGTCTAAGGATAAGGGGTAAGCCATTTAGGACCGAGATGCGGAGGAACTTCTTCACCCAGAGAGTGGTGAACCTGTGGAATTCTCTACCACAGAAAGTTGTTGAGGCCAATTCACTAAATATATTCAAAAAGGAGTTAGATGAGGTCCTTACTGCTCGGGGGATCAAGGGGTATGGCGAGAAAGCAGGAATGGGGTACTGAAGTTGAATGTTCAGCCATGAACTCATTGAATGGCGGTGCAGGCTAGAAGGGCCGAATGGCCTACTCCTGCACCTATTTTCTATGTTTCTATTTCCATGACAATTTATTATTTAAGAAAAATGCAACAATTTACAATAAGTTACAACTAGAGAATAGACATTAGTTTGCAGAGTATGCAAAAGGAAATAATGTGAAAATGCAGTTTCTATAAAGATAGCAACCATGCATTTAATAATCTAGCAGCTGAGTATCATCTTCATATGCAAATTACTACAAATCCATTAAATTTCCAGTAGAATCAACTATGTCGAGAATTACTAATGCTATGGTATAGGTACAGTATACCCAGTCTTCGAATGTACAATAATCTGAACATTAATTTATTAAAATTGGCCACAGCGCATTTCTGTATGATGATTGTCCATATACATTTAAGGGCAAACGATCTAGAAGAGTCTGGAAAATGCATCAGCATGGTGTAATCCTCTAATTTCAAACAACGTTTGCAATCGTATGGAGCAATCATTAAAGGAAATTTGGTATTTGAATGATTAATGATTTGAATTTTAAAACATCTCATTATGGTCTATTCTTTTCCATGCTAGTATTTGTATTTTTCAATGGTGAATTACAAGATTATAACTAAGTATTTTTAAATTCAAATCAACCATTTCACTACTAAATTTCCTTTAAAACTTGCTGTATAAATGCATTCTTTACATTAAATATTTTCAAGAATATTACAATCATTGGCACTAAAGCACATTATCCTGATGTATCATTTCTGTGATTTGGTTTGAAACCAAATCTATGGTGCCACTGAAAGTCAATTTTAAAAATGCTAATGAAGCCCTTTGTACAATGTTTGGAAATGTAGATCATTATCAGTTCTCTGGAACCGAAAGCAAAAAGCAAGATGAACCTTTAAAAAGAAAGAAATAGTGTTTTGTGAACCTACCATTGAAATTCTACAATCACTATGCAGTGTTCAAAGCAAATCTATTTTCTCCAACACTTAATGGAATATCCAAAACAAGCGAAGCAAATATACCAATAAAAATACTTGGCACATGCAACCTAGTTGAATCTGCTTTATTGGGATAGGAATAGCTTTTGCTGTAGATTTAAGCCGTGTCAACATATTAGTTAGTGCAGAGAGAGAGAGAGGGGGAAAAAGAACAATGGAAAGAAAATAATTTAACATTTTTAAAATCTCCTACAACAATTCATGACCTGAAGGAATAAGACTCCACAGTCCACACTTTCTGGACTAGAGAGGTTGATTGGCAGTTATTAACAATTATCACAATTAAAAGGGTACTTATGCTATTAATTACTTCTGTGGCAAATTTATTTGTCAATTAATGTGCAAATACAGCAACTTCATGAAACTCATGGGGAGGTTGCGATACCGTTTATGCAAAGATAACAGCGGAATGGTGCAAATTATCCAGCAACTTGTATAGTGAATCGCAATTCACAGGGTATCCTTGCTACAAGTTACTGAGCAATTTGCACACTAATAACTGTTCATCGTGTGCATCGTTCACGTGGTTATTTTTTTCAGTAAATTCTAGCCCGTTAATAATTTATGATAAAGGATAAAACTACTGAGGTTTAATGCTACTGTCATTAACTAACAAGTTGAAAACGCTAGAGTTTTTCTTTTGGTCTTTACCAATTTTCTCTTTAAAGTAGTGACTTCTTGGCAGTATTGACTCATCTAAGTAGCCATTGCCCCAGAACTTGCGATAGTAATTACAGTGAGGCTGTTAGCGTCGCCATTATTACTGGGTAAATCTGACACCAACGTGTAGTTAAACGTCGAAATCCAGAAGTTGCTGTCAGAGATGCCCTGCTTCTCCACACTGCACTGTTGCAGTCTTCGCCGATAGAATCAACACAGAATCACTGATCTGGCATGACAAACAAAACCCACTACTCACTGTAAAGATTGATGACAAACTTGAGCCTTGTTCAATCGGGAGTAACTGGGTTTTTAATGGCGTACTAAGTCATAATTACTGCTGAACAACCTCTGCAAAATTAATTTTATAAGTGTGGAGTCTCATTGCCTCACAAGAAAATTTAAATGTAAATTGTACCTTTTTAAGTTTGCAGTTTTCTATGTTTCTCCCTTAATCCCATGTGTAGATCCTAATTTTTGATTTATTTTCCGTATAATGATTTGAATGTAATTTATATTTCTGGCTTTGTCATCTGTGAATTCTTCAATCGGATCAGGCTCCCTGCTGCCTGCCATGTTCACAGACCCAACAGATCTCCTGTAGCAAGTGCCAAATCAAAATGATGTCAGAAAAGAGAGTCTGCGATTTGAGGTGAACGATGAGCACCATTCCTTTGCTGCTGACTGCAAAATCTGGGCCAATATTCGTGTGAGTTTTGACAGTCGTGGCTCACCTTCTGATGTTCACATATGCCCTCTTTTCAATGATGGTGCTCAGGAACAGGAATCTATGTGCATTAAAGCCACCCTAGCAGAGATCAGCTAACTGAGCAATTGTGTAGTTAGATTTTTTCCAACTTGTGTATACTGTGACTGACATGACTCAAAGTGGAACATCAGTACCGTGAATACTTTACAAAATCTCAGTATTAATATGCCACTTAGTTTGCACTTTTTTGGTTCCGTTGGTTAGCTCATAGGATTGGTTGCAAAACTTTTGAAAACATTTAATTCGATTTTGCAAAAAAGAGTGATTGGTTCAATCTGCTAAACTACAATTTGATCGATTGCCAAGTTGATAGCTTTTGAGCATCCCTGAGTTCCTTACCTTGCTTATCCAGAGGTCTTTACCTACCTGCAGAATTCTACACTGACTACAGGCAACCAACTATCGCATCTTGGAATATCCAAACAGGATTTTTGACTGACCTAAAAAGTCCATAACATGATTGAATTTTCACCAAAATGCACCATCTGGTTACCTTAAATTGTAATTTTGACCAGAAGAAAATGGCACTTGTGAATAAACATTTTGCTCATAAGATTCAGCCAGATAGCTGTTTTCTCACTGTAACACTACAATTGATGAACTGCTTATGCTTTTTACATATATTAGCAGATAAGCATTATTATGTTACTGCGCACAGCAGAATCAGAGAATATGCTGTTTTAAAAGGACAATGAGGATTAAACCATCAATACATTATATTCTGCTGCTGAAGTGTAACTTAATATGTTCCTCTAAGACCACAAGGTGTAATTGCTTTGCCTTTGAGTCAATGAGAAGCTAATTGATAGGCATGTAGATCATCGGGTCACTTAAGAGTTACTGGCTTTCTTTCTTGACAGAAATTTGAATATGTGACATGTGACTGATATTATAATTAGTCATACATTTCCTGTATCACTCCAATCATAGGCAAATCTGTCCCACCACGTGACTAGATCATTCTTCCTAGATGATTGGCTCCCAGCCCTGTTCTCCACTTTCTCACGAGCTCCCGCAGATCATTGAAGGAACTAAAAAAAAGCTCCAAGATAGGTATAAATGTAGGAAACCAAATATTTTGAAACAATGATTCTTATAATTAACACTTTTTAACCTTTGCTTTGCTCCTTTATTTACAGATGCCAAACTATCTCTCCCAAACAACAGATCAGTTCCATGTAATGTCTACAAATTCTTAATTGATTTGTCCAAGCAAAGAAAGCCAGACTTGATGAAAGGTCATCGACCTGAAACGTTAACTTTGTTTCTCTCTCCAGATACTGCCTGCCTGCCCTGCTGAGTATTTCCAGCAGTTTGTTTTTAATTTCATATTTCCAGCATCCACAGTATTTTGCTTTTGCAAACCAGACTTCTGTCTGCAACCTCACCTCTAGTAATCCTACCATTCTTTACACCTTCTTGCCTTAAGAGACATATACTCACATTCTATATTATAGGTGTAATATTCCTGCCTTTATAAAACACCCTGACTTGCTGAGTGCAGCACTACAAGGGATTTGTTAATGTAAATATATGCAAAACTATGTACCTAATCCCACAATGGGAAATTCTCTGCAACTATCATAATGGAGGATAAGAAGTCAGGTTGCAGCCTGTAATTTACAGCAAACTTCCAAAACTAGATCACGTTAGTGTTCACAATCCCACTCAATTACTGAAATCACTTGACCACATACCTGAACTGTCAGTTAAACTTTTAAGTGAAGAGGCAAAAGCAGAGAAAAATGAGGAGCTCCTAATTAGACCTAGAAACATAGAAAATAGGTGCAGGAGTAGGCCATTCAGCCCTTCTAGCCTGCACCGCCATTCAATGAGTTCATGGCTGAACATGAAACTTCAGTACCCCCTTCCTGCTTTCTCGCCATACCCCCGAGTAGTAAGGACTTAATCATCTAACTCCCTTTTGAATATATTTAGTGAATTGGCCTCAACTACTTTCTGTGGTAGAGAATTCCACAGGTTCACCACTCTCTGGGTGAAGAAGTTTCTCCTCATCTCGGTCCTAAATGGCTTACCCCTTATCCTTATAGACTGTGACCCCTAGTTCTGGACTTCCCCAACATTGGTAACATTCTTCCTGCATCTAACCTATCCAAACCCGTCAAAATTTTAAACGTTTCTATGAGGTCCCCTCTCATTCTTCTGAACTCCAGTGAATACAAGCCCAGTTGATCCAGTCTTTCTTGATAGGTCAGTCCCACCATCCCGGGAATCAGTCTGGTGAATCTTCGCTGCACTCCCTCAATAGCAAGAATGTCCTTCCTCAAGTTAGGAGACCAAAACTGTACACAATACTCCAGGTGTGGCCTCACCAAGGCCCTGTACAACTGTAGCAACACCTCCTTGCCCCTGTACTCAAATCCCCTCGCTATGAAGGCCAACATGCCATTTGCTTTCTTAACCGCCTGCTGTACCTGCATGCCAACCTTCAATGACTGATGTACCATGACACCCAGGTCTCGTTGCACCTCCCCTTTTCCTAATCTGTCACCATTCAGATAATAGTCTGTCTCTCTGTTTTTACCACCAAAGTGGATAACCTCGCATTTATCCACATTATACTTCATCTGCCATGCATTTGCCCACTCACCTAACCTATCCAAGTCACTCTGCAGCCTCATAACATCCTCCTCGCAGCTCACACTGCCACCCAACTTAGTGTCATCCGCAAATTTGGAGATACATTTAATCCCCTTGTCTAAATCATTAATGTACAATGTAAACAGCTGGGGCCCCAGCACAGAACCTTGCGGTACCCCACTAGTCACTGCCTACCATTCTGAAAAGTACCCATTTACTCCTACTCTTTGCTTCCTGTCTGCCAACCAGTTCTCAATCCACGTCAGCACACTACCCCCAATCCCATGTGCTTTAACTTTGCACATTAATCTCTTGTGTGGGACCTTGTCGAAAGCCTTCTGAAAGTCCAAATACACCACATCAACTGGTTCTCCTTTGTCCACTTTACTGGAAACATCCTCAAAAAATTCCAGAAGATTTGTCAAGCATGATTTCCCTTTCACAAATCCATGCTGACTTGGACCTATCATCTCACCATTTTCCAAATGCGATGTTATGACATCCTTAATAATTGATTCCATCATTTTACCCACAACTGATGTCAGGCTGACCGGTCTATAATTCCCTGTTTTCTCTCTCCCTCCTTTTTTAAAAAGTGGGGTTACATTGGCTACCCTCCACTCCATAGGAACTGATTGAGAGTCAATGGAATGTTGGAAAATGACTGTCAATGCATCCGCTATTTCCAAGGCCACCTTCTTAAGTACTCTGGGATGCAGTCCATCAGGCCCTGGGGATTTATCGGCCTTCAATCCCATCAATTTCTCCTCCTTACTAGACCCTCTGACCCCTTTTATATCCAGAAGGTTGTTTGTGTCCTCCTTAGTGAATAGTGAACCAAAGTACTTGTTCAATTGGTCTGCCATTTCTTTGTTCCCCATTATGACTTCTACTTTAACTGGGACTTGTAAACCCAGACAAGTGGTTGTAATCTTGCCTTTAAATGCAATGAGCAATAATGCCTGTATTGTAAATCATGGAACATTGCTGCATTTTAGCAATTGAGTTAAAAGTATTTTCCAGAATAATTTTAGAAAGGTTAATTGAAATAAGATATTATATAAAGAAATATGCTTTAAACATTATATTCAATCAATATACAATTTGTACAAAAGCAAAATGAAAGTAAATAAAAAGCTTTGTGTATTTCCAATCATTAGGAAACAGTCCTCTTTTCGACAAGCAAAGACACCTATTTTAAGAGAAATCGAAAACAAAGCTATACAACTTACTGTGTAAACAGGCCCTTCAACAGGCCTAATAGTCCAAGAGACACATTTCAGAGCAAACACATTTACCCCGAAGGTTTGTCTCCTGCCTCAACTCAAACAGCAATACATTCACGTTTTCGTGGGAAACCTGAAAACGTTTCAATGTTAAAGTAGATTTAATTATGGAACAAGAGACTTGTCTTTTGTAATTAAATCAAAGAAACATATACTGATTATCAATGGCCCGTGAACGACCTCTGGCAGCAGATCCCATTTCATAGTCCGAGTCACGTTGGCGCCTTGTTGGCACAACCACTGAGCCGCTGCGCCGCAGGCCAGCAAGAGATTCCTCGGGAGGGGGCACTGTGTGGAACACCTGTTCTGGTGCTGGTCTGGAAAGAAGAGTTTCCGATATATTGCAGTTGGAAGGAGCCATGTGGGCAAGACTGGGTTCTGAGTTCCAGCGATGGACAGAAAATGGCAACACTGATGCACTGGTTGGAGAATGGGTTCCTTTGAAAACAAAACAAAGTAATCTTTTAGGAACTGCTAATGTGAATCTTCAAACCACTTCTGGCAAAACCTTGCACTTAAAATGACAAGACTTAACTTTCTGCAGCGAGTTTAATTCATATCTACCGTTCAAATACAGCGACTTCACAACAGTCGATGTATATAAGAGAAGAGATAACCATCCGTGGCTAAGGAAATAAGTGATGGTATCAAATTGAAAACAAGGACATACAATGTGGGAGGCTAGAGGATTGGGAAACTTTTAAAAGCCAGCAAAGAACAACAACAAAAATGATTGATAGAGAGGAAAGATAGATTATGGAAGTAAATTAGCACAAAATATAAAAAGATAGTAAGAGTTTCTACAGGTACATAAAAAAGGAAAAGAGTGGCTAAAGTAAATGTTGGTCCCCTAAAGGTTGAGAATGGGGAATTAATAATGGAGAACTGGGAAATGGCAGAGACAATGAACAAATATTTTGTATCGGTCTTCGTATTGGCACGTAACCGTCAATCTGCTCCTCACCTGAAGTTACTGTACCATTTATGCATAAATAACGGAGCGGATCATTAGCCTTACCGCTATTTTGACAGAAATCAGACCTTTCATCGTCCTTGCCTTGCTCCTTGAAACTTTTAAAGTATGATTTTGGGTGCAAATATCTCAGTGAAGTAAGTACTAATAGAAAAAACTGGTAAGGCTAGTTACTTCTATATTGTCTCTATGAAAAGACTTTTACTCGTTTTTTGAACATGAACAAGAAATCCCCCTAATGAAGTGCATCTGAGTGTCCTTGAAATAAGTGTCGTCATATGCAATAAAACACAAAGATGGTGTTAACTTTCATTATCTAATGCCAGTTACTTTATCTTTGAAGATAAATTCAACTCCTGGTAGCAAAATTGTGAGTGTGCCTCATATTACAACTGTTCACCTTCATGTTCTGCTTCCTCCAAAACAGAAAATAGGAATAAACGGGTCATTTTCAGGTTTTCAGCCTGTTACTAGTGGTGCCTAAGGATCAGTGGTGGGGCCTCAGCTATTTACAATCTATTAATGACTTGGATGAAGGGTCCGAGTGTAACGTATTCAAGCTAGGTGAGAAAGTAAGTTGCGGGGGAAACAAAAATAGTCTGCAGAGGGATATAGACAGGTTAAGTGACTGGACAATAAGGTGGCAGATGAAGTATAATGTGGGGAAATGTAAGGTTATTCACTCTGGTAAAATATTTTTAAATGGGGACAAACTATTAAATGTTGGTGTTTAGAGGGATTTAGGTATCCTTGTGCACGAAACACAGGAAGTTAACAGGAAGCAGTTAGGAAGGCAAATGGTATGGTGGCCTTTACTGCAAGGGGGTTGGAGTACAAGAGTATAAGGATGTCTTGCTGCAATTGTACAGAGTTTGATGAGACCACACCTGAAGTACTGTGCGCAGTTTTGGTCCCAGTACCTTGTATTAGAGTGGATGCAACAAAGGTTCACTAGATTGATTCCTGGGATGAGAGGGTTGTTCGATGAGGAGAGATAACAAGTAGAATGGGTCTTTGGAGCTCAACAAGAGGTGATCTTATTAAAACATAAGATTCTGAGAGGGCTTGACAGTGGATGCTGAGAGGCTGTTTTGCCTGGCTGGTCTCAGGATAAGGGGTAGGCTATTTAAGACTGAGATGAGGAGACAAAGGGTTGTGAATCCTTGGAATTCTCTACCCCAAAAAGCTGTGGATGCTCAATTGTTCAGTATATTCAAGACTGAGACCGATAGATATTTGGACTCTAGGGGAATCAAGGGATATAAGAATCGGATGGGAAAATGGAGTCGAGGTCGATGATCAGCCGTGATCTTATTGAATGGCGGAGCAGGCTCAAGGGGGCGTATGGCCTACTCCTGCTTTTTATGTTCTTAAACCTGCAATACCACCCACCCCACGAGAGGTGCTATTTGGCTCTTGTAACTCATCCTTCCATTAAAAACTTACTGGAAACTGTATCGCAGCCAGAATGACAGATTCTTCAAGAGTGGAGGGGAAGAAATTAAGGAAGGTGGGAGGGGTGGGTTAACCCCAAAAGAGTAACAATGCTGAAATCTACAAAGCAGCCTAAACTCTTAATTCACATTGGCAGCTGAAGAAATTGCTCATTACCTCACAAGCATGCTTGAAAGAGACAAGCAGCATAACAGTTCCCAAGACTGTAAGTTTAAGATTTAGAACAGCATATTTGTGACAATGCTGTAAAATACTAATATTACTCTTTATATCAAATGGCAGTAATCGGTTTTAGTATAAATTTTAAATAAATGCAACTAAGAACAGAAGAAATAGGAGCAGGAGTAGGCCATACAGCCCCTCGAGCCTGCTCCGCCATTCAATACGATCATGGCTGATCTGATCATGGACTCTGGTCCGCTCCCCGTAACCCCTTATTCCCTTATCAGTTAAGAAACTGTCTATCTCAGTCTTAAATTTATTCAATGACCCAGCTTCCACAGCTCTCTGAGGCAGCGAATTCCACAAATTTACAACTCTCAGAAGAAAGTTCTCCTCATCTCAGTTTTAAATGGGTAGCCCCTTATTCTAAGATTATGCCCTCTAGTTCTAGTCTCCCCTATCAGTGGAAACATCCTCTCTGCATCCACCTTGTCAAGCCCCCTCATAATCTTATACGTTTCGATAAGATCACCTCTCACTCTTCTGAGTACCAATGAGTAGAGGCTCATTCTTTCCTCATAAGTCAACCCCCTCATCTCCGGAATCAACCTCGTGAACCTTCTCTGAACTGCCTCCAAAGCAAGTATATCTTTTCTTAAATATGGAAACCAAAACCATATGCAGTATTCCAGGTGTGGCCTCACCAATACCCTGTATAACTGTAGCAAGACTTCCCTGCTTTTATATTCCATCCCCTTTGCAATAAAGGCCAAGATTCCATTGGGCTCCCTGATCACTTACTATATCTGCATACTAACCTTTTGTGTTTCATTCACCAGGACCCCCAGGTCCTGCCGTACTGTAGCACCATGCAATTTTTCTCCATTTAAGTAATAACGTGCTCTTCAATTTATTTCTGCCAAAGTGCATAACCTCACACTTTCCAACATTATACTCCATCTGCCAAATTTTTGCCCACTCACTTAGCCTGTCTCTGTCCTTTTGCAGGGTTTTTGTGTCCTCCTCAGACATTGCTTTTCCTCCCATCTTTGTATAGTCAGCAAACTTAGCTACGTTACACTCGGTCCCTTCATCTAAGTCGTTAATGTAGATTGTAAATAGTTGTGGTCCCAGCACTGATCCCTGCGGCACCCCACTAGTTACGGATTGCCAACCCGAGAATGAACCATTTATCCCGACTCTCTGTTTTCTGTTAGTTAGCCAATCCTCTATCCATGCTAATATATTACCCCAAACCCCGTGAACTTTTATCTTGTGCAGTAACCTTTTATGTGGCACCTAGCAAAAATGCCTTCTGGAAGTCCAAATACATCACATCCACTGGTTCCTCTTTATTCACCATGTCCATTACATCCTCTCAGAATTCCAGCAAATTTGTCAAACATGACTTCCCCTTCATAAATCCATGCTGATTCTGCCTGACTGAATTATGCTTGTCCAAATGTCCTGCTACTGCTTCTTTAATAATGGCCTCCAACATTTTGCCAACCACAGATGTTAGGCTAACCGGTCTATAGTTTCCTGCTTTTTGTCTGGCTCCTTTTTAAAAAAAAAATAAAATAGGGGCGTTACATTTGCAGTTTTCCAATCTGCTGGGACCTCCCCAGAATCTAGGGAATTTTGGTAAATTACAACCAATGCATCCACTATCCCTGCCGTTACTTCTCTTAAGACTCTAGGATGCAAGCCATCAGGTCCAGGGGATTTATCTGCCTTTAGTCCCATTATCCTACTGAGTATCACCCCCTTAGTGATAGTGATTGTGATAAGTTCCTCCCGCCCTATAGCCCCTTGACTATCCACTGTTGGGATATTTTTATTTCTATTTATCATCGTGTAAGCCTGCAGTAGAAAATGTTTAAAATTGCTATTAAAAGAACTCCTGAAATAATACAGAATGTTTGAATTGGTGGCATGTTTGAAAGCAAAGCTTCTTTAGTAAATTAAGTTTACCAAAAGATAAAATCATTTTTGTTAAACTTATTTCAGGTAATTGCTGGCTGCAGACAGGCTTTAGAATATGTGCTCATTCATGCAGTGTTATCACTAATTTGATTTTATGAACTAAGGTATTAAAAACAAACGTGGCTGACACAGCTGTATTGTGATACGCTGCCTGGAATCCAAATTCCCAATCTGGTTAACTAAACATGGCAATTGGTTGCAAATTCCTGAACTACTTATGACTCCTACATCCAGCTCCGTATCATTTCAAGCCTGAAAAGTGTAGTAAGTACTTACAAAGCTCACTATTAAAAGCAGAATATACTCGAGCAGAAGTCACAAACAACTAAAATATTGTGTAAAACATTTGTGTTGGAGTGTATCTGAGATGTAAACAAAGTTGCAGCAATAATGCCTGTGCAGTCTCCATCTTGCCAACCCCGGGAAGTTTAATTTTGCTTTTCTTTGTGCAGATAATCACAATGATAAACATCTTTGCAGCCTTTTGTGCATGTTATCCCAGAATTGCGAATGCGCACCGATCCCATTCTGTGCATGCACGCTGTTACCGAAGCCATGCATGTACAGTACTCAACAATTGTGGCCTGCGCCATGGGCCACACTTTCTTCAGCTTCGTAAGGCGAAGATCACTGGATCCACTGGTGCGGGGGTGGAAACGGAAAAGAGAACAGAGAGGATCGAAAGGAAATTGGATGGGATTGGATGGGGGGGTGGGGGGAGTAGCGAGGAGATCGGAGGGGGAGAGAGAATGGGAATCAGGGGTGAAAGAGAATCGAAGGGGATTGGAAGGAGGTCAGGAACTCAGCAGAGGGCGAGTGTGTAAAGAGCAGGGACAGAACCGTGGGGATGGGGGAACAATGCAATCCAGTCTAAGTAGCGGGGATGAGAACGAGATCGAGATGGTAAGACGGACCAATTTCTTTCAACCCCACTCCCTTTACACCTGCACCAGGTTCTGCCTCTCCTCCCCTAGAGCTAGTTGATTTCTCAAAAAGCTCGGCGCGTGTGTGGTAAGTGACATCATTGGACTGGACGAAATCCTGAAGTCATGACATTGTCACTATTCACTTCATATCCAGTAAACCTGTTAACAATCCGTGACCCACACACAATGCCCCATCTTTGGGGGGAGAGGAGGGGTGATCAAGAACCCAGTTGGGGGTAGGAATTTGTTGGGGGGAGGTCAGGAACCCAGAGGGAAGGAATGTCAGGGACTTGGGCATAAGATCAGGAACGGGATGGGGGGAGAAAGAACGTCTGGAATTTGGGTGGGGGGGGTCAGGAACTTGGGGAGGGGGAGAAAGTGAGAAAACACGTCAGGAATTTGGGGACGGGGGAGGTCAGGAACTTGTTGGGACGGAAAAGATCAGAAACTCGAGGAGGGGGGTTGAAGCTTAGGAACTTCTTGTGAGGGGCAGGAATTTTTTTGGGGGTGCGAGAAGGTCTTAATCAGCGAGGTTGAGCTCTGTTTGGAGTCTGGCAGTCAGAATGGCTCAAATTATACTTTGCAAAGTACTTGATTACTTAAGCAGGCAGAATCGAATTACACATTACAGATAAATGGCTGGGTGTGTCTTGTCCTCCAGGAGGAACAATCAGAAATCAGGACTTATCCTCCAAGGCGACCAATCAGAAATCTGGTGTTGGAAATAAACGCGACCTTTCTTTCTGTTAGTCCTAATTCAGTAGTACAAACATAACTTTGGCACTTCTCGATAACTCTTTCAATTTTAACTTCCAGTGTGTCTCAAATTGTTGTCGGTGTCACTTTCCTGAAATATCAGAAGAATGGCAACAACTGTGCTGGGAGTTAATGAGATCACTAGCCATTCCTCTGGGGCGCAGTGGTTCCTCTGCTGCTGAGGCTCGTAATGGGGAATGTGTGAGATGTTATTTGTGATGGGCAGGCCAGGGCTGAATAGTGGAGACAAATGATTGTTTTAAAAATATAAAGAGTCTTGCTTGACTGCGGTTGGGAGTCAGGATATATTTATGTAGCTCTTTCCCTCAGCAGGTAAAGTTAGTGGGGTGGAGAGCCCACAGTAAGGTAATTTGTCATCAAGCCATCATTTCCCAGACTGTCACTATTATCTCCGCTGGAGATCTTCCCTCCACGTCCTCCAACCTCCGTTCCCCCAACCCCACACAGCCTACTTCTACCTCCTTCCCAAAATCTACAAACAGGACTGACCTGGTAGACACATAATTTCAGCCTGTTCTTGCCCCACAGAATTATTTTTTCCTATCTCGACTTTATTTTTTCTCCCCATATCCAGACTCTTCCCACGCCCTCCATCGCTTGAACAGTTTCTAGTTTCCTGGCCCTAACTGTCTCCTTTTCACCCAGTGACATCCAGACCCTCTACACCTCCATCCCCCACCAGGATAGGCAATAGGCCCTCCGCTTCTTCCTTGAACGGAGGCCTAACCAGTCACCATCCACTATCATCCTCCTCCACCCTGCTGAATTTGTTCTTGCATTGAACAACTTCTCCTTTGACTCCACTCACTTCATCTTTCCTTCCACCCCCCCCCCACCCCCACCCCCAACCCCACCCACACCCTCACCCACTTTCCCTGCCTCTGAACTTGCTTAGAACCAGTTACATCTCTAACTTTTCCAGTTCTGATGAAAGGTTATCGACATGAAACGTTAACTGTTAACTCTGTTTCTCTCTCCACATATGCTGCCTGACCGACTGAGTATTTACAGTGTTTTTGTTTTTTTTATTTCAGATTTGCAGCCTTCTCAGTATTTTGCTTTGGTTTGAGGTAGCTTGTACTGGTTCGTGGAAGACATGGCCTTGATGGGCTGATTGGCATTTTTTCACATCCCACTAAACAATTTACAAGATGCCATTATCAAAGGTGACAGTGCAAATGTTGCTAAATCATTTTGCCACATTGCATTACTGACAATTTACTACCATGTATTCCACACCTCTACCATTAATGGAAGGCTTGAAATGATTTACTGTGCTTATGTATGTCACTAGTACTTAAAATACTTTTCTTAGATATTTTTACTTCTGAGAAACTGGTGAACAGCACTTATTTTTCATTAAGATATTCCTCAGAGACACATTATATGGAATGTTACAGTCCCATATACATGAACAGGACTCAGCATCTCTTTGATATGGTTTATGAACACAATGAGGAAACAGCTTTGTAAGTTTCTCACAGTTCCAAATCAAGTACCATGAACTATCTCCAAATACTGACCAGCATTTGATGATCATCATACAAACATATTTTAACAAGTTTTTAGAATGCAACCCAAGAAATTACAAAGAAAAATGTAAATTTTTCTCTGCATTTTACTCATCTTTTATCATGTTTTATTTTAATTTTATTTAAGAAATATGTTCTTTAGTAAAAGAATATTGCTACAATCATTTAAACTGAAGCTTGAACAGCAGCAAACTCAAATGAAAATGAGTTTTGTTGAGTATTCAGAGACTGATAGAGGGACTGTGAATGAAAACCCCCCACAACTTACATATACACACACAGGAATTGGCAAAGAAGGATTTTCCCACTGTTACGTACAAATAGACTTGCAATGTAAAACTTGCTCGGCAATTTTCTGATGAGATAGTTTCCTCCTGCAGGAAAACCAGCATTGATAAGTGACAATCTGGCAGGAAATGAGGGCAGAGAAAATAATAAAAATCAGACCAAAGCGGTAATTTTCCTGTAATTTTATCCCATGTCCTTTGCCTCCAAGTCTATCTTGTGTGTGAGGAATTTGCCAGCGCAAATACAGCCAGCAAGTCGACTAAGGGGAGAGATCGGAGGAGCTCAAAACATGAGGTGCCCCATGAAATACGCCAGGAATAATTCCTGTTACTGCTAAACCCGTAACTACAACATTTTACAAGTTATAATACTGCCTTTCAGAAAGATTAGAACAGACACTTACAATTTATTTACTTTTTAACATTCATGTTTCATTTCCCCACCTTTCTCCTTCAGGTGAATTATATAGGGCACCTCGTTTTAAATTTGGCGTGCTGCACTAGTATGAAAAAAAAGTGATAAATGTGTATCATGGATTTATTAAATTTACAAAATTTCTCCAACCCATTGTTACTCATTTTTCTCCCTGCTTGATGTTGCTCCTACAACAAGTCACAGAACCATAGAATCATACAGTCAGAAGGAGATCACTGAGTCTGCGACAGCTCTTTCGAAGAGCAATCCACTTGGTCCCTCTCCCCGGCTCTTTCCCATATCCCTGCAATTTTTTTTCCAAGTGTTTATCAAATTCCTCATTGAAAGCTACCATTGAATCTGTTTCCACCACCCCATCAATCAATTTTCTCACTTCCTATTTTATTTGCAGTGTCACCCACATCATGAATAAAGTAACTTGACAGCAAACTCCTTCAACTAAAGGAAACACTATTACATTTATAATTTTCAAAGATCTTAAATTTGTTAATATCATCTCTCTCCTATTATTCGCTTTTCCTGAAGGTATGCGATGCATCCTTCTTTGGTTCTTTTGCCAATCACCTTAAACCTGTGTCCTCTGATTATCGACCCTTCAGCCATTGGGAAGTTTCTCTTTATTTACTCTATCTAAACACTTCATGATTTTAAACACTTCATACCCGGGCCAACAGGAAAGGAGCCATGTTCCTCCCCTCTGTCCATTCCATCCTATACTAGCTGCTAAGACCCCTGACTTTGCTCCCTAGCTATCTGGGAGTACCTCTCCTCCCCATGGTTTGGTTGAAACAAACAGCACACTGTTGAGAATCATAGGCCTTCCTACTATTTGGAAGATCTCATTAATTATATCAAGACATTTCCTGTGTCAATTGAAACCGAGAACTAAACAAAGCCAGAGCACAAAAATAAATGACAAATCGGAAGAGTATTCCAACATGTAAACATTTATCTCAGCTACAGAAAGTATGTGCTTCAGATAAAGTTCTCAAAGAAACGGCTGACTAGGGTTTGAACTTATCCATGTTGATATAGTGCGAGGCAGGTTACAAAGGCTGAAACCTATATGTATCTGGAGTGGGTATCTGTAGAGAGACTCCACTTTCAGTTATCTGTCTACAAACCTCAACAACATAGCAGCAGCAAATACTGACGTCCACTGTTTTCTGATTGTTACTGTGCTCAAAGTGCTGGGGAATTAAACACTCTCCCATTTCAGGCATCTACTGTCAGTGTGGTTCCCCTTTCTCTTTCCCAACAATGTGCCCCTCAGGTCAAACCACAGAAGTGGCGTTCTTCCCCCCTCACGCCCCCATTTTCCACACCTAATCGGCCTTGTGCCCATCCAAGTGGCATTAATAATTAAGTGGCAAATTAGAGTCAGTTTTGTGCTGTAAGCCATTGTCCTGCAAGAGCTGGATTGAAAATGGCCAAACTCATTTCACAATCTCTCTCAGCAAAGGAGACTTCCATCCACTGTCTAAAGGAAAAGCAATGGCCTGGATTTTGCTGTTGCAATAACGGCAAAACTATCAGCGTTTGCAATCATTACCCTGTGAAACTGGCAACTTCTGGCGTCCGCACGTGTAGTTAAACGTGGAACTCCAGAAGTTGCTGTTAGTGATTCTCTGCTGCTCCACAGGGTGCGCTGTTGAGCTCCACGTAAACGGCAATCTTTGAGAAATCACTGAAACGACGAGAACTTCCCCTTTTACGCTGTAATATCGCTGTTGAAAACCCTCAAGAAAGTTAAGTCTTGTTCAATGAGGTGTAACTGGGTTTTCAATGGCATACTATGTCCAAATTACTGCTGATCAACCTCTCTAGCCCTGAAAAACTAATTTTATATTTGTGGATTGTCAATTTTCTTCATAACAATAAAAATTCCATATTTTTTGATATTTCAACTTCTACCTTAATCCCATGTGCACATCCCAATCTGTATTTCACTCTCTGTAAGATGATTAAAAAGTGAAGGACAATCAGTGCATTTTACTTCCTGGTTTGCTGTCTGAGAAGTCTGCAATGTGATTGGTTGCTCAGCCTGCTTGATGACATTACTGTTGCTGGATGCTGGAAATCCCTAGACTTGGTGCCAGATTCAAATTAACATTGGGAAATGTGAAAGCGATGCCCCAGAGATCGCTAGATCTTTGTGGGCAGCTTTCTTCGAGCTCAACGGTGAGTGCTGTCACTTCGCCACTGACCACAAAATCCAGGCCAATAGCTCCTGATCAGTGTGAACACAGAAATTACACTATTGCCAAAATATGATTTTAATGATCCTTCAAATATTTAATTACTACAGGAGGGATGTGAGTCACAAATTATTGCAACATTAAAAATAGTTTCACAAGTTCTTTTCTAGTCTACATTAATTAGACTGTCTTTTGTATTATTTTAATTTATGCCTCATCGTTTTTAGTTTCATATTCAAAGCTGTTATTTTGCATCATGCCATATGTTGCAAATGGCTATCTTTACAGCTGTGTGTGTGTGTGTGTGTGTGTGTGTGTGTGGGGGGGGGGGGGGGGGGGGGAGGGAGGCCTCAGAGTGCCAAAACTAAAAATTACATAGCCTTTATTATATTCTCTCCCCATTTTAATCCTAAAATCCTTCATACTGTCTTCTGACCAGTTCCTCTTCAAACAGAAAAATGCAGCAACTGGGGCACCGCACTATGGACATCTCCAATGCAGTTATCATTATTGTGCTGAAACATCCTGACACCACCCCGACCCCGGCACCCATCCTCCTCCTCACCCACTAAATATATAATCACCTTGTACCTTGGCTGAGAATTAGCAAGTACAAACAATGATGGCCAGGTAAAGACCCTCTGGTCCATCCAGCCTGTCCCACACAACTGCGATACATTGTGCATCACAACATATACTCTCCACCCCACCCAAAACCATGTGATCTCCTGGGAGATGCAGAAAACCAGATTACAAACCCAGGCCAATTTTGGGGGGGAAAAATCTGGGAAATTCCTCAACGACCCATTGAGGTGATCTAAACTAGTCCAGGAGATCACTCGCAGTAGAATGAGGGTAATAACATTAATGACCAGATGAAGCTGGGAATTGAATACAAACTCTTCAGATGCATGTGCATTAGATTAAGCCCCGCTAAGGTTAAGCTTAATAAATAATCTTTTATAAGTACAGCATTCATTCTACACTTTTTACAGACAAATGAATTTTATCATAATTACTTTTTTTTTTGATAATTTAGTTGAAAATACTGCAGGCCCGATATTTACACCACACTGGATGCTAAAACATGAGGCTGTTAGTCACTTAAATGTACGATTTTACTGTCGATTACCTTGTTGCAATGTTACATTATTTTATCTGAATATATAAAAAGATTAATCACAAAAACAAACTTCTAAAAGTTGGTTGCATACAACCCCACCCTCTCACCCTTCCTGCGCTGTGTGATTGTGACACCAGCAGCCTTGTCTTATTTGTACTTGTACCTTCAAGAGTAATCCCTTCACCTACCCCCTACATTGCAAGTGGGATATCTCCAGAACACCAGAATATGTGTTCATGAGCAGAATGTACAATTTTTTTTACCCACATCATAATTTGTTACCCACTGAATACTGACAGCACACAAGCAGTACAGATCCTGTGTTTTGCACTAAAATGATTCTGCTCTCAGAGCATCTAGGCTGACACTCCAGTGCAGTACTGAGGGAGTGTGCACTGTCGGAGGTGCCGTCTTTCGGATGAGACATTAGAGCGAGGCCCCATGTGCTCTCTCAGCTAGATGTAAACGATCCCATGGCACTATTTTCAAAAAGAGTAGGGGAGTTATCCCCGGTGTCCTGGCCTGGCCAATATTTATCCCTCAATCAACATCACAAACAGATTATCTGGACATTATCACATTACTGTTTGTGGGAGCTTGCTGTGTGCAAATTGGCCGCCACGTTTTCTACATTACTACAGCGACTACACTCCAAAAGTACTTCATTGCTGTAAAGCGCTTTGGAATGTCCTGAGGTCATGAAACAGAGCTTTATAAATGCAAGTCTTTTTTGCATATTAAAGCCTCAAATCCTTCAGTTATTAGTGGGTGATTTTAGATTCATTCCTTGAAAATGCAGGGAAGTGAAAACGTCCACAGCAACTAGTTTGAGTAGATTCACCTACCACAGCTATACCCGCTCGTCTGCGGACGTTAATCCGTGCACTCACTGTACAGATTGCAAAGCCAGCTGTTCCACTTCCAGTGAAGTAGACCAAGGAAGTGATACTCTATCAGAAAGAGTAACGCTGCATCATACGTGAATGAAAGGTCACACTGAAGCAGAGGCTGTGGTGAGTGGTTATGGTAAGATGTTCTGGTTATGAGATTACATTTACTGAATTTGGAAGAGGAAGTGAGAACTGAGAAAGCTTCACCTGTTCTCGACTCTACAAAGACATTTCCTGTCATCAATATACATAAAATCAATATATAAATGTTGTTGAATCATAAAAATCTAGAATGAAATATAGAATAGCACAGCTAATTGTCAGACAGCAGTAGGAATCGAAAATTCAATTAATGCAGCGTATATTGGAGTCAGGCTACGTAATAAGTACATGTCCAATACAAAGCTTTGTGATCATTGCTGTTTCATATTAAAATTCATCCACAACTCCGCTGCACGACTTTGAATGGAGAATATTCTATTAACTAGGAGTCCTACAGATTACATGCTGAACAAGGGGAGGAGAAATCACTACAAGTACACAAAAGAACAAATGGTGCTTTGTAACCCTGAGTTACAAATTCTCACACCATGAGAGAGAAGCCACACCATACCCACTCAGCATTCCATTCTAGATCTTTCTGTGACATGCAGATTAAGCATGTTATTGCCATGCACTACTCAGTAAGCAAAATATCACATTTCTGCATTAAAGAAATGGTTTTCGGGCATATGCCAAGGAGATCGTCAGGAAATGTGACGTCGGCAGAATGGGTGTAATTTTGGGTGCAATCTTCACGTATCGCCTCCTGCAAGAAATTCCAGGCTGGGCTGGGGAAAGAACGAGCCTGATGGGCCAAATGGTCTTTTCTTTGTCCCTGCATTTTTCTACAATATGGAAACTGTAAAGACGGTTCCAATTCAAAACACCGGGGGTGGCATAGCATAGCTCGCTGATTCACAACTGTACCATCAAAAGTGGCACCGAGATGGGGCAAAACATATCTTGCCAGGAGAGGTAGAAAATCAAAATTGTCCTGCAAAGGCAGTGTTCCTACATCCCCTCCGACCCAGGAAAATGTGCATTGATCAGAGTGCCTGGAAGGGACATGTTACTTATATTTTAAGTAGGGAATGACTTTTTTTTTTAAATGAACTTAAAATGCTGGCCTCACATTTATACAGGTTTTATGCTGGCCTTCTGCAAAAATAATCAGTTTAGTTATCCAATGGCTGCAAAAATAATCAGTTTAGTTATCCAATGGTTAACTATACTGAAATAATAAACTCAGTGGACAAATAAAATGACAACCACCTAAAACCAAACCCAAAAAAATCCTAGCAGTTTGCCAAGTCAATTTCTTTGTAATAAACCACAGATGTAGTTCATATTTGAGAGCTGGCCAAATGACCGGTCAGCAATGACTATCATAAGGGAGCTAATTCCCACAAGTAAAGTAAGGTTGTAACTAAACAATCAACTGCAGAGATATTTGCTGTTAAAATTAAATTATTTGTAAAAACAATGATCACAGAATATACTCAAAATATTAGTACAGCGTGCAACATAATTCTATAAGCATAAAGGAATAAAATGCATTCCCGGAAGTGAGTTAACTAATCGAAGGTTTCAATGCACTCACTGTAATGATATAATGATGTAGCAACGCAGGAACAATTTTCCCTCGTGGAGTTTGTAAAATCGCAGCGAGAAAGAAAAATAACGTGCGTTTAACTATCACCGTATCATATCCTCAGGATGCTTCATATATTATCATTATTTTTGAATGTTGTTATGTCGGCAATTGCGGCAGCCAGGGAGCTAGCAGAGGTGCGATAGGCCGAACGGCCGCCTTCTATTGTAAAATATGATTCAAATACTTTCTGAAGTCAGGGCTGAGATAACATTTTGAAGAGGAGCTCAGTTCTAAATCAGTCGACTATCGTTGGAGCTCCTGTGACTGTCCTTCACATCTCTTTAGGGCCCTGGTGTTGTGTTGCAGACTGTCCACAGTTGCTTTTTCAGTCACTTGTTATGTACAGCAGCTGTGTCACGGCTTGCAGATTGTGGATGCAGCTGGCTAATTCCAGGATTAGCTCACCTGCCTTTTGATGGCATTTCCTCCATTCTAACGCCCCACTCCACTCCTTCAGAGATTCATCTGCTTGAAGCCAGTGGCACTTTCTGGAGGTGACCAGGTTTGACTGCTGCCCGGCACTTAGCATTGGCTAGTCGCAGATAGTACTGTCTAGTGTCAGTACCGTAGCAGGTTTTAACACCTGACCTGACTGATAGGTTTGTCACTGTTTCCAATCAATGTGTGGAAAGGATTCAGTTCTCTGTGTTGGGGCTGTTACTCTACACAGTAAGATACTAGTTAATGGGAACCGTCCTTTCATTTTCTCTTCCCTTCCCCACCCCCACCCTGAAAGCACTAGCATGAGGTATGGTTTTTAGGCGATGACAGTCCGTCAGTACTTCGAACAACTTGTCATTCTTCATGTGTGAGCTTAAACAATATGGGAAGGTTCTATGATGGTGGAAACCTTCAGAACCAAACCTGTTCTAGTTCTCGCCTGATGGCCACAAACGCGAGCTTGTCAGCAGCATCATTGGACAATGATCAGGAACAGGAGCTCTGGGTAACGTTTATCCATTGTGGCACAATTTATTTCTTGCAATAAAGAGAAACGAAGGTATCAGTACATTTTGGAGAGGGGTAAAAGGGAGAATTGGTGACCGTTGCCTCCATTCTGTCTGTGATATCTCGTGCTGCACTTGGTTTTCAAACAGATTATGAAAAGATACTTAACAAAAACAGCAAATCAAAAAATGGATCCAAATAGTTTGTTAGCAGACTTAAAAGTAATGTTTGCACAACTTTTACAAATACAAATTTATGGTCAAGTGACTTCACAATAGCCTGCTGAATGTAAACAGGGAATAGCTGAGTTACACACACTAGGACCGAGCAGGTTCAATCCCCATGCTTTGATGAGCTAAATGATTGGGGCAGTGGTCCGAACGCTATTAGTGGCCCCAGCACTCCAGGGTTAGGGAGGGCAAAATCAGTCCAGTTTCCCAATTCTGATCACGATCCAGCAGTGGGAGGTGTGGGTGACTGGCGAGGACTGGATTGGCCTCAGCTGTTGCTCCTGATCAATAAGCTCAAAGATCCAGGGTGGGGAGGGGGAACTGGCAGGAAAAAAATTGCAATTTCTTGGATGAACTTAAAGTTCTGTAAAGTGTTTCTGGATAATGGCATATATTGACTAAAATGTTTCTATGCTTTTACAATGTGTACAAAAATGGGAATAAACATTTCCAAGAACAGCGCGTTTGAAGTTAAAAGGAATTCCATGTGCTACTTGCAGACAGGTAGTTGAGGAAATAACATTCAGACATTACCAGTTAAGATATATAGACCAGGTCAATGGTTTACAGCAATTGAAACCACACTGTGCTCGAATACGTAACGATATTTGGCAAGAATCCAATTGCGTAATAAACCTTCCTGTGGCTTGAAGCTGGGACAGTTACAACCCCCATACTGAGTGCACCAAGCCAAATATAGGGAAAGGTAGACAGGCTTTCAGTGGATGCGGCCTTTACTGTTTATCTAGAAAACTGCATTTGACAGATGGTGTAGACATCTGCAGCAGTAAGTGTTCATTTCAGGAACAAATCTGCTTAAGTACATGAAGTACTGCTATTATACCACCGAGTCAAGGTACAGGCATACATCAAAATCGGTGTGTGTAATCCTCTCGTCATAACTTCTCGTTTTACTTTTGATCATTTCTCTTAAACCATTTCATATTCTTTACATTAGGTTTGATGTTTCTATAGCAACAAGGTTTTCAGCCTGTTTCTGCTTAATTCTCCAATTGCTCATTAATTGTTGTCCCCTCTTTTAGAAAGGGAATATTACACTCCGCATCCTTTCAAAATGTTGTGAGATACATGAACATTAATTTTCCTGCTATTTTTGTAAAAGTAACAAAGTCCATTTTTTGATATATTGGTGCAATGAGTGCTACTGAACCCACTGAGGGAGCTGGCTTTACTAATTTTAGACAGCTGAGCTAACATCACAGGGCAGCACCATTAACCCAGATAATCTCGCCATTTCAACCCTGCCTTCTCCTCACATAATTGGGCTCAAGCTTTCCCCTCCCCCAGTAGCACTCACCGTGCGTGCAGAAACCTGAACAAAAATGGCAGGAAAAAAAAAATCAAACAAAAGCGAATCAGAGTTTTGTTTCACTTTTTAGTGGGGGCAAACTTAGCAAACATTTATATTCCCCAATCTCATTACCAGCAAACATGTCTTGATTTTTGATGCAGTTTTGGGAGATTGATCTGGTCACATCTCCCCATACCACAGGCCAGCCTCTGCAGGATAAGATCATGGTATCTAGGGAAATGGATCAAAGGTGGGTAAATGAAGTTGATCAGCCATGATCTGAGAGAGTGACAAAACAGGTTCGAGGGGCTGAAGGATTTGTTCCTAGGTTCCTATGATGTGGCCTGTAGTCCCTCTATCAATCAAATGTCCCTTTCACACTAACTGTCTAGATTCTGTAAGTTCAGGCTTAAAACCAATATTCATAGTATGAGCGTGACTGCAATGGTGTGGCCCACAAAATAGTTTCAACAATAACTGGCATAGTCAACTATACGGAATGTAGCTCAGCTGAGCAGGACCTTTTAAAAAGGAAAATCACAAGAACACAACAGTGTCAAAATCAAAGAATTGCTGTAAAATACAGAGTAAGTCAGTCAGCAAGTGTCGGGAGAAATGACCACCATAAACCGTAACGTTAGCCCATCTTTTATTTTTTCTCTTTGCAAATGCTAATGGGCCGGAGCTTGTTTATAGTTAGTTTTAAAAAAATCTGTAGTGTTGCTGCACTTGAATCAACATTTTATTCATTAAAGCTGCCAATTCTGAGAAAAATAATTCACACATGTGTAACTGCCTTCCTGACTTTATCAGCCTTCAACTTGACTAATTTAAAGCAACTGTAACAGGACAACGGGCTAGATTTTTCCCAAGCAGTTTTGTCAGCGCACTGACCGCAAGCGCGCCGACTTTGCGCTTGGAACAGCGCCGGCAAAAACTCGCCCCCATCCTGGCCGCTGCGTACAGTCCCCGGAGTGGAGGCTGAAGGGGGGGGGGGGGCGGAGCAACAGGCCAGCACACAAAGCACTGCCAGCGCCTGTGCACATGCTCAGTGAGAGCTGCGCACATCTCCTGCCCTCCCAGCGCGTCCTGTGGGTTGTGAGCAGGACCTGATGCTCACAGCCCCTATCCCTGGCTGAAGGGACGCCTGATCTCGCCGCACCCTATCCCCGGCCGAGTGGTCTCCCTCACTGGCCGGCCGGCTCGCTGAGTTTCCGGGCAGGTAAGGACTTTGCTTTTATTTTTTATTTAGTGGCTGTGCTTGTGTGGCTGTGCTTTAAACGTTTGATTGGGGGGGTGGGGGGAAGAGGAGAGTTTGGGGGGTGGGGAGAGGAGGAGGAGGAGAGTTTTGGGTGGGGAGGAAGAGGAGGAGGAGAGTTTGGGCGGTGGGGAGAGGAGGAGGAGGAGAGTTTGGGGGGTGGGGAGAGGAGGAGGAGGAGAGTTTGGGGGGTGGGGAGAGGAGGTGGAGGAGAGTTTGGCGGGTGGGGAGAGGAGGAGGAGGAGAGTTTGGGGGGTGGGGAGAGGAGGAGGAGGAGTGTTTGGGGGGTGGGGAGGGGAGGAGGAGGAGAGTTTGGCGGGTGGGGAGGGGAGGAGGAGGAGAGTTTGGGGGGTGGGGAGAGGAGGAGGAGGAGAGTTTGGGGGGTGGGGAGAGGAGGAGGAGGAGAGTTTGGGGGGTGGGGAGAGGAGGAGGAGGGTTTGGGGGGTGGGGAGAGGAGGAGGAGGAGTGTTTGGGGGGTGGGGAGGGGAGGAGGAGGAGAGTTTGGGGGGTGGGGAGAGGAGGAGGAGGAGAGTTTTGGGTGGGGAGGAGGAGGAGGAGTGTTTGGGGGGTGGGGAGAGGAGGAGGAGGAGAGTTTGGGGGGTGGGGAGAGGAGGAGGAGGAGTGTTTGGGGGGTGGGGAGAGGAGGAGGAGGAGTGTTTGGGGGGTGGGGAGGGGAGGAGGAGTGTTTGGGGGGTGGGGAGAGGAGGAGGAGGAGAGTTTGGGGGGTGGGGAGAGGAGGAGGAGGAGTGTTTGGGGGGTGGGGAGAGGAGGAGGAGGAGAGTTTGGGGTTGGGGAGAGGAGGAGGAGAGTTTTGGGTGGGGAGGAGGAGGAGGAGAGTTTTGGGTGGGGGGTGGGGGGGGGGGAAGGAGAGTTTGGGAGGGGGGGGTGTGGAGGAGGAGAGTTTTTTTGGGGGGAGGGGGGTAGAAATGCGACTTCCAGACCCACAAGCTGTGAGTCCTCCGGTCACTCCCCCCCAACCCCCAATACACCCCAGCCCAGCATCTGTGACTTCCCCAGTGCACGTCTTCCCTCCCCTATTCCAGGCCGAATGGCCTCACGCACAGGCCTGCCCGCTGCCTTTCCCAGGCAGACTTTAAAGATAAGGTAGGATTTACTTCTTTTTTTATTGTATTTTATTGGTTTGAGCTTTTCCTTAATGTTTGCTGCTTGGATGTTGAGGTCCTCTCCAGTTCCCTTCCATCCTATCCCTGCCCTAATGTCTACTGAATGTGCGCTGCTTTTTCTTAACTGCCCGCAAGGTTTTTCGGGGCTGGCCACATACACTGACCTAAGTGGATTTGGAGTAAGTTTTTGCTGGCCAAAGTGGCATAAATGGCCAAAACTGGCGTAAGTGTCTGGGAATGCCCCCTTTTGAAAAAAAAAAGACCTAAAAAAAAAAATGGTACCTAACTGACTTACTCCTGAAGCAAATTTTTTGGGGGAAATGGCATTTTCTAACTTACGCCAGAAAAAACAACTTACTCCAAAAATATTGATGCAAGTCATGGCCAATGTTGGGCTCAATAAGTGAACTGAACCTTCTGCAAAGGCACAGCCATTTAAACATTTTCAATTCTGAATTCTCTTGGGGGAAACAGTTTGCATGTTAGTGCTCCCTCAGTCACAAAATACACTGCATCTGAAAGCATTCTTAGACAGATTTTGTGCATTTATATTATTTCCAAAGAACAACTGTGGTTGGGAACAAAATCCTCAGTATTTTCACAAAGGTCAAAGCAGTTCTTTTGCCTCCTATAACCCCATCATTTTCTAATTTTTTTCTGGCTGATTTATTTTCTGGATTTAACTATTCTATCTGCTGCAATGGATCATTCTGATTCCAGCTGTTGGAATAGCTCTTGGCATCTGTGCACCTTTCTAAGTTTCTTCTCTATCCTTGAACTTATGCTATGTCTGCCTCTGAGCCCATCTCTGCATCCTTCTCTCTTTCGCGCTGTCGAGCTGTGTCTATCCTACATATTTTTCTCAGGATGGATTCCTTTCCACTCTTCAATCTATATGTATTTTCCTCCATTTTCTTTAACTCGAACTTCGATCCAATCACTAGTCAAAAGAAGTACTATCCTCAAACTTTTATTCAATTTCATTCTTCAAATCGTTTATAAAATAATTATACTGATCCTTACAGAGGGCATTTTCTTGCAATTCTGATTTGATTTGGTAAAATACACAGTTAAACGAGCAATTTTCCTTTTGAAAGGTTTGCAGCTTAGGACAAGAATTGGATTGCAAGCAGCTCTCAGTGTAACTTATTTTCTCCCCACGAGGCCTTTTGCCATCAGTTCCGTCGGCTGGGGGAGAGGTGGTCCGAGCTGTGGACCTCTCCAGGATGCCTGCCAGCAACGCTCGCTGTTCCGCCAACAGGAAGGAAGCTTGCTTGTACAGGGTGAGCTGGACAGCCAGATTTCACTCAGTAACAGATGGAAAGCTTTATCACAAAGCAGTACACGCTGAGAAAGCCTGGCCGGAAGATGACAACTCATCCCAACTGTGGCAGGGAGGCTGAGCAACAGACAGCCCTGGGATTTGAACTTCGGAACATCTAGGTTGGGAAGCCAGCTCTACAACCATGAGCCTTCTTGTGAATCCCTTGATTTGTTTTTAAACATTGATTTTACAATGTGTTATGTTCTTTCAGATTCGGAATCAAAACTTTTCTAAGAATTGCAACAAAATGTTTGAGACACTTTTGCGTCTAATCAGCTCTGATGCACAAGAGTCTTCCCCCCTCCCCCCCCCGTCACTTCTTTAGAAGTAGCACCACTAAAATTCAGAGTTTAAGCTCACAGTAATTCTATTAATACAACACTTACTTTTTAATTGACTTCCAATCTTTTCTAATATAAGTTATGCAAGTAACAGTCATTCATATTTCAAAAGAGTACTGGAAAATTGGCTATGAAACTAGAGATTGCACTTTCCTGATATCTTAGTGGATGAAGATACCTGTGCTACAGTTTTGGTCTCCTTATTTAAGGAGGGATATACTTGCATAGGAGGCAGTTCAGAAAAGGTTCACGAGTTTAATTCCTGAGATGAAGGAATTGTCTTATGAGGAAAGGTTGAGCAGGTTGAGCCTATACTCATTGGCGTTTAGAAGAGTGAGTGGTGATCTTATTGAAGCATGTAAGATTCTGAGGGGTCTTGACAGGATAGACGCAGAGAGGATGTTTCCCCTCATGGGAGAATCTAGAACTAGGAGGCAGAGTTTCAGAATAAGGGATCGCCTATTTAAAACTGAAATGAGGAGGAATTACTTTTCTCGGAGAGTTGTGAATCTTTGGAATTCTCTACCCCATAAAGCAATGGAGGCTGGGTCATTTAATATATTTAAGTAGGAGATAGACAAGATTTATGAACGATAAGGGAGTCAAGGGTTATGGGGAGCGGACAGGAAAGTGGAGTTGAGGCCAAGATCAGATCAGCCATGATCTTATTGAATGGTGGAGCAGACTCGAGGGGCCAAATGGCCTATTCCTGCTCCTATTTCTTATGTTCTTATGTAGTACTAAACCAGAGAGAACAGAAGGGGCAGACATTGGGAGTGGACAATTGACCTCATTGTCCTTGGGCTACTCCTGGAAGATCACTGTCCAATGACCCCTGTTGGAAAGGGCATGTGTGAGCACAGACTGGCATCAAAGCTGGGCCATTTGGTTTATATGGCTTGATACTACACCAGTCAGTACCTTCACTTGTGCGGAGGCTGTTCCGCGGGACTTTAAAAATAGCAACACAAGGCGGATTAAGTGTTGTTTAATTGGTCCCGTTGAGTAATTAGCATCGTTAGCTGGTTATTTTCATCCATTAAGTACTCTGAGCGCTCCAACTATTCACCTCTTTTCCTCTTGTACAGTATCTGCAAAATCAATTCTCTGCTATCCAAAAAGAGAATAAAAAAATGTACAGCACTGAAGAAGAATCCACTTTATGGGCCCAAGTTTCCACAGGATAAAAAACGGGCGCCCCTCCGAGCTGGGCGCCCGTTTTTCGCGCCTAAAACGGCGCCAGAAAAAAAACACGCTATTCTCGAGCGTTCTGCAGCTCCTTGTCTGTTTGGCGCGGCGCCCAGGGGGGCAGAGCCTACACTCACGCCGATTTTGTAAGTGGGAGGGGGCGGGTACTATTTAAATTAGTTTTTTTCCTGCCGGCAAAGCTGCGCGTGCGCGTTGGAGCGTTCGCACATGCTCAGTGTGAAAAAAAACATTGGCACTCGCCCGTTTTTGTAGTTCTTATAGCTGTTTAATTTTTGAACATTTTTTAATAAAACCACATTGCCATCAGCACATCAGCACTGAGGCTTCCCTTCTCACTGTCTCCTTCCCCTCCCTCCCCTGTGCGGCAACAAGCCGCTGTCTCCCTCCCCTCCCTCCACGGCAACAAGCCGCTGTCTCCCTCCCCTCCCTCCCCTGCATGGCAACAAGCCGCTGTCTCCCTCCCCTCCCTCCACGGCAACAAGCCGCTGTCTCCTTCCCCTCCCTCCCCTGTGCGGCAACAAGCCGCTGTCTCCCTCCCCTCCCTCCCCTGTGCGGCAACAAGCCGCTGTCTCCCTCCCCTCCCTCCACGGCAACAAGCCGCTGTCTCCTTCCCCTCCCTCCCCTGCACGGCAACAAACGGCGGTTTCCTTCGAACGATGGCTGAAGCACTTTCACACAGGTAGGAAGATGGTTTATTTAATCTTTTCTTTGCTTATAAATGTTTATTCAGGTTGGATTTATTTGTATAATATTTGTAGAAGTATAAATACGGATTTATTGTAGAATTTAATGAGTTCCCTTCCCCCCCCCTCACCTCGTTCTGGACGCCTAATTTGTAACCTGCGCCTGATTTTTTAATGTGTCGAACAGGTTTTTTCAGTTCTACAAAAATCTTCACTTGCTCCATTCTACTTTAGTTTGGAGTACGTTTTCACTGTGGAAACTTTGAAATCAGGCGTCAGTGGCCGGACACGCCCCCTTTTGAAGAAAAAATTCTGTTCCAAAGTAGAACTGTTCTACCTGACTAGAACTGCAGAAAAAAAAATGTGGAGAATTGCGATTTCTAAGATAGTCCGTTCTCCACCAGTTGCTCCTAAAAATCAGGCGCAAATCATGTGGAAACTTGGGCCTCATATTCAGAATAAACTATCTTGGTGCTTCTTTAATTGGGTTACACAAATGTCACCATCATCCTAAAAAAAAACAGACAATAGAGGTTCACCTCAAACTGGAACTAATAAGGTTCTTGTTGAAAGCTGCTAAGAGTGTTTCTTGGAATCCTATTTACTGATAGTGTAGAGATGTGCTGACTGATTGTATTCTAGCACCGATAAAACTTCTCTTTTTTTTGCTGACCTGAATTCTGCTTAAAATGTACATGTGATCATTTCTTACCTTGCTGGTGAGGGATTGCCACCACATAGCTGGACAGTTTGACTTCGCAGGTTGTACCACACTCCAAGGGGATCGCAAATGTTCCAAAATAGTTCAGCATTTCTGTGACAGATGGGAAACGGAAGTGTTGGACTAGGCACTGCCCTCTTTCTGTCACGAGCAGTCGGAGATGCTAAAAAGTTGGAACAAATTTTGTGAATCACACGGAAATATGCCTTTTGGTGCAACCAATCCATGTTATTGTTTACCCTCCACACAAGCAAATAGTCCGAATCACATTTATCCACCTTGTTCTCATATCCCTTCATCCCCTTTTCCTTCATGCACTTAGTTGACCTAGTTCCTGCCCCAGCCACTCACCCTGGAAGTGAATACTATCATCTGTGAAAAGAAGTTTTTCTTGTTCTCTGTTCTAATCTCCCATTGAGGTACTTTATCAAAGCTTTCCTAAAGTCCATGTACACCCCATCCACAGCATGATCCCCATTGACCTCCTCAAAGAATTCTACAAGATTTGTCAAATACAATCATCCCTTTTGAAATATGTACTGGCTACTTCTAACTATTTTCTCTTAATTTAAAAACGTGGTAATTTCATCCTTAATTTAAGATTCTAATACTTTCCCTACCACAGATGTTAAGGTTACTGGCCTATAATTACTTGGATTAGCTTTGTCTCCCTGTTTAAAATGGATATTAGATTGACCACTCTCTAGTCCTCGGTACACATCCACACTTGAAAGAGCCCTCGAATATCATTTCCAGGGCCTCAGCAATTTCCGCCCTCATTTCCTTCAGGATCCTAGGATGTATCCTATTGGGCTCTGGCACCTTGTCCTCCTTTAGCCAACTAATTCATAATTCATTTTCCTTTAATCATCTCACTCTCAACCACTATGGATTCCAAAAAGCTCTCTAGATTCAGGAATTGTGCCTTGGGAATGGAAAATTGCAAATGTCTCTCCATTATTTAAGAAGGGAGGGAGGAACAAACCAGGTAATGACAAATCCGTCAGTTTAACATCAGTTGTGTAGAATCTATCATCAGAGACAGAGTGACTGAGCACTTGGAGAAGTATGAGATGATTAAAGAGAGTCGGCATGAATTTGTGTAGAGTAGGCCATGTCTGACTTATCTAGTTTGTGACAAGCGGTGTTCCCCAGGGATCTATACTGGGGTCTCAGCTTGGATAAAGGAATAAAGTTTTATATAGAGGTTCCATCCTCTCCCTTTGCTCATTTGCATGCTACCCTAGGAGATTGTCCCTATACATATGTATGCGGGTGAAACCCAGCTCTTCCTCTCCACTGCCAGGATTCCTGTTCCACACTAAATCACACTCGCCCATCACTCTCATCCTCGACCACCTCTATTGGTTCTGCTGTCCTCCAATGCATCTTCAGAATCAATGCCCTTATGTCATCTACCTTTTCCAGCCCTATGTCCCAGCCTGTGCTCCTCAGTCCTCCAACTCTGGCTCCCTGTATATTTCCTTCCATACCACGATCAGTAGCACAGGCTTCAACTATCTTGCCCCTTTTTCCTTAAACCCGTCCATCTTACTGTTTCTCTTGCCACCTTTAAGATCTCAACATCTCTCTTTTGGACCATGCTTTCGGTCATCTCTGTTAATGCTTCTTACTGCTCAGCATCTGTCGCTCCTCTGTAAGGACCATAGGAAACTTTCAACATTAAACGCACTATATAAATGCAAGTTGTTATCTGTTCTCCTATGCTTTCTACCCTTTAAGGCGGTATCACAAGTGCATCTAGCCTCGTTCAACTTAGATTAAGAGTACTTTAAGACGTGTGCAAGGTAAACTCGATTCTGTACACAAATTTTCATTACCTTTGCTCTCCCTTGGTAGTTGAATGTGAGGACATATTCTCCCCGCTGTGTTTCACTCTGGCGTACAAGGAAGACCCCGTGACCCTCGGTTCCTGGGACCTGCACCAGCTGAGCCGCTTTAAATCGAGAGATCGGCCCATGAAACCAGGCATAAGATGAGAAGAGCTGGTCCGTCTTGTGGTAGGACTGCTCTGTTGAGCAATGATGGGCAGCTCCTGACAACACAGTTAGAAAAACAAAAATCGGATCTTGTGTTCATAATATTAGAACATCTGGGATGGGGTGGGGGGGGGTAAACTTCTAGTTGATAACTTTAGTAAAAAAGTCAGAGTGAATGTGAGTCTGGAGTTCCCTTTTTTTTTAAACTCACTGACTTTTCTGCTAAAATTATCAACAGGATAAATTTCAGTCCATGGAGTGAATCACTTATGGTAAATAAAATCTAACTGAACTAATTTATATCAGAAGTTTAACATCTGTTGGAGAGAAAATCTTTGAAACAATTCTAATGAGTGAATACTTGGAAAAGCATAACTGATTAAAGGACAGTAAGCATGAATTCAGGAAAAGGAAGTCATATTTAACTAACCTGCTGGAGCATTTCAAAGATATTACTAACACAGTCAACAGGGAGAATGGAGTTATTAGTACATACTTGGGTTCCCCAAAAACTTTAAACAAGATTCTACATCAGCGATTAATGGCAAGACGTCACGGAAGAATAAAGTAAGCCATTGAAGTATTAGATTAAAAATGGGAAGCAGAGAGTAGCTAATAAAATGAGAACTTTGCCGGCTGCAAAGAGGTTACACCTGGGGTATTGTATTCCAGGAATTTGTCACAGGACCCTTGCTATTTTTAATGACTTGGCTGACCTTACAGTAAGAAAAATCTCTAAGTTTGCAGATGACACCAAAACAGCAGGGACAGTAAATAATGAGAATAATTCCACATATTCAGATCCAGGCCATAAGGTGTCAATTCAATGTGGATACATGCAAAACCATTAGTAATAGGAACAAGGAACCAAACGATGGATTATATTAAATAAAACATTGGTGTAGTATGCAAAGGTATAGAAATTAAAATAGATACAGCTCAAGGGACTAAATGGCCTACTCCTGCTCCTATATTCTGATGAAACCATCAGATCAGTTAAGAAAGACAGATAAGGTAGTGGGTTGCATTAGCAGAGGATAGAAAATATAAACGTTTTAAAGTTATATTGTTGCTGTACAAGGCCTTTGAGTTCAGGCTGCAGTTTGGATCACCTGATCATAGAAAGGATAGTGTTATCTTCCAGATGGTGCAGAGATGAGCAGCATTGATAAATCCAGGTGTCTGGAATTTGAGTTATGAGGAAATGCTAATTTGTACTTATTTTCTTTGGAAAGAGGAGAAATTGTGTAGCCTGAGAAAATAATGAACACATGTCAATCTAGTCAGGTTATTCAATTATAGTGAAAGGTTCAAATGCCACGGGACACAAGCCAGGAGTAAGAAGAGAACTCAAGTAAAACCTTTTTGCCTAAAGGTCGACACGGAAGGTCAATGAGCTGAATGGTATAAATGGGCCCAAGAACCAAGTTTTTCTGAAGCGATTGAGTAATACTTGGGAAGGCAGGTATGTGGGGTTGATCGCTGAAAATAACCTGTGGGCCAATTATACAGTCTCACGACAGGACTACCACTGACAGCGAGAACCTTCGCCCAAATGAGCTGCCGTAGAATATTATGGGATCAATTCACTAACCTATTTTAGTGGCACTCCCGGCACTGAGCACATTACGTGCTGGGGGTGCTATGGGGGGGGTTAGTGAATGGAATGTGGGCTGCTGACTTTCTTAAACGGACATTATTTTTGGTACAGCTGTGGGGCACTAACTGCTAAGTGAAATATAAGAACATAAAAAAGAAATAGGAGCAGGAGTAGGCCATTTGGCCCTCGAGCCTGCTCCGCCATTCAATAAGATCATGGCTGATCTTCTACCTTAACTCCACTTCCCTGCCCGCTCCCCATAACTCTTTATTCCCTTATCGTTCAAAAATCTGTCTATCTCTGTCTTAAATATATTCAATGACCCAGCCTCCACAGCTCTCTGGGGCAGAGAATTCCATAGATTTACAACCCCCAGGAAAGAAATTCCTCCTCATCTCAGTTTTAAATGGGCGGCCCCTTATTCCGAGACTATGTCCCCTAGTTCTATTGGCTTGGAAGATTTTTCACAGGGTGGCAATGTAAGGGTGGCCCTCTAACAAGAAAAGGGATATTCAGGACTGAAATCATAGAATCATACAACACAGAAGGAGGGCATTCAAGCCCATCATGCCTGCATAAAGAGCTATCCAATTAGTTCCATTTCTTTACTCTTTCCCCATAGCCCTGAAAAAAAATTTTCCCCAGTATTTACCCAATTCCCTTTTGAAAGTTACTAGTGAATCTGCTTCCACCATCTTTTTAAGCAGTGCATTCCAGACCATATCATTTCACTGCATAAAATAGATATCCCGTCTGGTTCTTTTGCCAATTATCTTAAATCTGTGTCCTTTGGTTACAGACCCTCCTGCCAGTGGAAACACTTTCTCCTTATTTGCTCTATCAAAACCCCCTATAATTTTGAACACCTCTATTAAATCTCCCCTTAACTCTCTCTGCTCCAGGGAGAACAACCCCAGCTTCTCTAATCTCTCCACATACTTCATCCCGGATGGCATGTTTTTAAAGTGGGCCTCCCCTGAAGCAGCCACTGAAATAGATGTTCAGCACCTGGGCCGTGCTTCCCTGCTGCAGCTACACTATGGGAAGCCCCCTAATTTGAGCAAGAATTTGTGCATAGGCTGCAGAATACTACATGCTAGCCCACCACACTGGCAGTGCCAAGCGCACTGGGTACATGTTAGGCTTATCCTATCCACAGCTGTGCTTCAGGCACCAAGGATCACATTATTGGCCCCACACTCTCTTTGTGAATCTAAATATTCATACGGAGAAAATAGCTTCATCTTCCCATAACAGCTTACAATCCATTACATATTTAATAGTTAAATCAATTTTGAGAAGCTCCATGCTTGGTCTGGTTAAAGGCTCATTTTAATTTGCCGTACATCCCAGAAGTCAGAACCTAGAAGTTACTACTTGCACTATTAGTGTATGAATGCCTAATGTGCTCATATGCCGTTACTTTAATGGAGCATTAAGCACTTGAAAACAAATGACGGTCAACCCTTTCAATGAAACAAACTGGTATACTATTTGCAAATAGTAATTTCCAGGTATATATGGATATACAACAAATGCTTCCCCATTGAAAATGTTCCTCCCTCATGCCCTCAAGGTGCTAACTCAATGATGTATGATATAGTGGGCGGTGGCAGCTCTCTGCTCCTTCCCTCTACTGGCCACTCTCCCTGTGTGAGGCAAACAACGGTGAACAGTGGCACACTGTTCCGCTGATGGAAGACAGGCCTAAAATGGATGCCATGAGGCCGAATTTGGGGAATCAATGTGCCCGAAAAAGGCCTGCAAAAAGTTCAACTGGAAATGGTTCAGGCCATTCTCCAAGTGTCCCTGGCCGCCTAAAACAGGTGTTAAGCTCCTCATTTATGAAAGGGACCCAACGCCCATTTCAGGCCGACTTACAGAAAATGATCTGTGATGAGTAGGGCAGGCATCAGGCCTGTTCCACTCAGGATTCTTCAGCGGCCGAAGCAGCTTTTTAAACTTTTCCCCATAAATGTTGCTAATAGAGCTAGGAGAAGCAAGAATGTGCCTCCCCCTCCCCACCCCAACTCCACAGCATTCCTGATTGTGATCCCCCCTCCCCCCTGTTGCCACTAACCCCAGTTCCGAGACTTACCTTCGGATTGCTGCCAGCGAGGCAAGTTGCCAGACATTCGTGCGGCCAAATTGGAAAGAAGCGCTGGCAGCTCGCACAAAGTAAGCACTCTGGCGGTTAATTCTGGCTTCACAATATGATTGTTGGTGAGGGTGGAACTTTTAACTAGGAAACATCACTTGATTGGAATAGGCTGGGACACAATAGCTGTAAAGTGTAATACTTTTTCTATCAAATTTTTTGTCTCATAATACTCCTGTGAAGCGCCTTGGGATGTTTCACTACGTTAAAGACGCTATATAAATACAAGTTGTTGTTATATGGTTTTCTAGACCAATATGTCGAGGAACCAACTAGAGAGCTGGCCTCAGAGACTGGGTGATGTGTAATGAGAAAGGACTAATAAGCAATCTTGTTGTGTGAGGCCCCTTGGGGAAGAGTGACCATAATATGGTAGAATTCTTTATTAAGATGGAGAGTGACACAGTTAATTCAGAAACTAGGGTCCTGAACTTAAGGAAAGGTAATTTCGACTGTATGAGGCGTGAATTGGCTAGAATAGACTGGCAAAGGATACTTAAAGGGTTTACGGTGGATAAGCAATGGCAAACATATAAAGACCACATGGATGAACTTCAGCAATTGTACATCCCTGTCTGGAGTAAAAATAAAATGGGGAAGGTGGCTCAACCGTGGCTAACAAGGTAAATTAAGGATAGTGTTAAACCAAGGAAGAGGTATATAAATTGGCGAGAAAAAGCAACAAACCTGAGGACTGGGAGAAATTTAGAATTCAACAGAGGAGAACTAAGGGTTTAATTAAGAGCGGGAAAATAGAGCACGAGAGGAAGCTTGCAGGGAACATAAAAACTGACTGCAAAAGCTTCTATAAATATGTGAAGAGAAAAAGATTAGTGAAGACAAATGTAGGTCCCTTGCAGTTGGATTCAGCTGAATTTATAATGGGGAACAAAGAAATGGCAGACCAATTGAATCAATACTTCGGTAACCTTCCGGATGTACTAGGGACACTGGGTCTAGTGAGAAGGAGGAACTGAAGGATATTCTTATTAGGCGGGAAATTGTGTTAGGGAAATTGATGGGATTGAAGGCCGATAATTCCCGAGGCCTGATAGGCTGCATCCCATAGTACTTAAGGAAGTGGTCCTAGAAATGGTGGAAGCATTGGTGATCATGTTCCAACAGTCTATCGACTCTGGATCAGTTCCTATGGACTGGAGGGTAGCTAATGTAACACCACTTTTTAAAAAAGGAGGGAGAGTGAAAACGGTAAATATAGACTGGTTAGCCTGACATCAGTAGTGGGGAAAATGTTGGAATCAATCATTAAGGATGAAATAGCAGCGCATTTGGAAAGCAGTGACAGGATCGGTCCAAGTCAGCATGGATTTATGAAAGGGAAATCATGCTTGACGAATCTTCTGGAATTTTTTGAGGATGTAACTAGCAGAGTGGACAAGGGAGAACCAGTGGATGTGGTGTATTTGGACTTTCAAAAGGCTTTTGACAAGGTCCCGCACAAGAGATTAGTGTGCAAAATGAAAGCACATGGTATTGGGGGTAATGTACTGACGTGGATAGAGAACTGGTTGGCAGACAGAAAGCAGAGAGTCGGGATAAACGGGTCCTTTTCAGAATGGCAGGCAGTGACTAGTGGGGTGCCGCAGGGGTCAGTGCTGGGACCCCAGCTCTTTACAATATACATTAACGATTTAGATGAAGGAATTGAGTGCAATATCTCCAAGTTTGCAGATGACACTAAACTGGGTGGCGGTGTGAGCTGTGAGGAGGTCGCTAAGAGGCTGCAGGGTGACTTGGACAGGTTAGGCGAGTGGGCAAATGCATGGCAGATGCAGTATAATGTGGATAAATGTGAGGTTATCCATTTTGGGGGCAAAAACATGAAGGTAGAATATTATCTGAATGGCGGCAGATTAGGAAAAGGGGAGGTGCAACGTGACCTGGGTGTCATGGTTCATCAGTCATTGAAAGTTGGCATGCAGGTACAGCAGGCGGTGAAGAAGGCAAATGGTATGTTGGCCCTCATAGCTAGGGGATTTGAGTATAGGAGCAGGGAGGTCTTACTGCAGTTGGACAGGGCCTTGGTGAGGTCTCACCTGGAATATCGTGTTCAGTTTTGGTCTCCTAATCTGAGGAAGGACGTACTTGCTATTGAGAGAGTGCAGCGAAGGTTCACCAGACTAATTCCAGGGATGGCTGGACTGACATATGAGGAGAGACTGGATCAACTGGGCCTTTATTCACTGGAGTTTAGAAGGATGAGAGGGGATCTCATAGAAACGTATAAGATTCTGATGGGACTGGACAGGTTAGATGCGGGAAGAATGTTCCCAATGTTGGGGAAGTCCAGAACCAGGGGACATAGTCTTAGGATAAGGGGTAGGCCATTTAGGACTGAGATGAGGAGAAACCTCTTCACTCAGAGAGTTTTAACCGGTGGAATTCCCTGCCGCAGAGAGTTATTGATGCCAGTTCATTGGATATATTCAAGAGAGAGTTAGATATGGTCCTTACGGCTAAGGGGATCAAGGGGTATGGAGAGAAAGCAGGAAAGAGGTACTGAGGGAATGATCAGCCATGATCTTATTGAATGGCGATGCAGGCGCGGAGGGGCGAATGGCCTACTCCTGCACCTATTTTCTATGTTTCTATGAGTCCACAAGACTTTGCAGTGTATTCTCCAGACAGTGACAATTCCGAAAATCACGTCTTTGGTAGCTATAACATATAGAGAGATAGAGATAGAGATAGAGATACAACACACATGCACACGGAAGTAAATTGGCCCCATTTCTGAAAACTGCTTTCGTGTAACATTCAGCAACAACCTTCGTTATACTTTGTCAAACTTCAGGTAACAACCAGCGGCCCTTAAGCAAGTCGCTGCTTGGGATTATGGCTGATGACCAAAAGTTAGTGAGACTTTGAACAAATATTTTGTATTGGTCTTCATGGTAGAAGACACTAAAAACATCCCAAAAATAGATAATCAAAGGGCTATAGGGAGGGGGGAACTTAAAACAATCACTATCACTAAAGAAAAAGTACTCAGTAAAATAATGAGACTAAAGGTGGACAAGTCCCCTGGATCTGGTGGCCTGCATCCTAGGGTCTTAATAGAAGTGGCTGCAGAGATAGAGGATGCATTGGTTGCAAAATTCCCTGGATTCTGGAGAGGTTCCAGTGGATTGGAAATCCACAAATGTAACGCCTCTATTTTAAAAAAGGAGGGAGACAGAAAGCAGAACACTACAGACCAGTTAGCTTATCATTAGAAAAATGTTGGAGTCCATTATTAAGGAAGCAGCAGCAGGACATTTGGAAAAGGATAATACAGTCAGGCAGAGTCAGCATGGTTTTATGAAAGGGAAATCATGTTTGACAAATTTTCTGGAGTTCTTTGAGTAAGTAACGAGCAGGGTGGATAAGGGGGAACCAGTGGATGTGCTGTATTTGGATTTCCAGAAGGCATTTGACAAGGTGCCACATAAAAGGTTACTGCACAAGATAAAAGTTCACTGGGTTGGGGGTAATATATTAGCATGGATAGAGGATTGGCTAACTAACAGAAAACAGAGAGTCGGGGTAAATGGGTCATTTTCCGATTGGCAACCAGTAACTAGTGGATGCCGCAGGGATCAGTGCTGGGACCCCAACTATTTACAATCTATATTAGCAACTTGGAAGAAGGGACTGAGTGTAACGTAGCCAAGTTTACTGACGATACAAAAATGGGAGGAAAAGCAATGTGTAAGGAGGACACAGAAAATCTGCAAAAGGACAGACAGGCTAAGTGAGTAAGCAAAAATTTGATAGATGGAGTATAATGTTGGAAAGTGTGAGGTCATGCACTTTGGCAGAAAAAAATCAAAGAGCAAGTTATTATTTAAATGGAGAAAGATTGCAAAGTGCCGCAGTACAGCGGGACTTGGGGATACTTATGCATGAAATGCAAAAGGATAGTATGCAGGTACAGCAAGTAATCAGGAAGGCCAATGGTATCTTGGCCTTTATTGCAAAGGGGATGGAGTATAAAAGCAGGGAAGTCTTGCTACAGCTATATAAGGTATTGTTGAGGCCACACCTGGAATACTGCGTGCAGTTTTGGTTTCTATATTTACGAAAGGATATACTTGCTTTGGTGACAGTTCAGAGAAGGTTCACTAGGTTGATTCCGTGGATGAGGAGGTTGACGTTTGAGGAAAGGTTGAGTAGGTTGGGCCTCTACTCACTTGAATTCAGACGAATGAGAGGTGATCTTATTGAAACATATAAGATACTGACGGGGCTTGACAAGGTAGATGCAGAGAGGATGCTTCCACTCATGGGGGAATAAGGGGACGCCCATTTAGAACTGAGATGAGGATGAATTTCTTCTCTCGAAAATCTGTGGAATTCTCTGCCCCAGAGGCTGGGTCATTGAATATATTTAAGGTGGAGTTAGACAGATTTTTGAATGATAAGGGAGTGAAGGGTTATGGGGAGCGGGCAGGGAAGTGGAACTGAGCTCACCTAGATCAGATCAGCCATGATCTTATTAAATGGCGGAGCAGGCTCGAGGGACCAAATGGCCTACTCCTGCTCCTATTTCTTATGTACTTTGACCTAATACAATGTTGTCCTAACTTATTCAATGATTAGTGCAACAATGGTTATACATCCAGTGACATGTAAATATGTCCCTGGGTGTTGGAATACTGCTGCTTTCTATCTCCCACCTTTCTTAAGCTTCCCAATTTGACAACCTTTTGCAGATAATTTAAGCATTTTTAGGCCAGGCCACTAGGTGGAGTGCCTGGCATTATGGATACTCTATTTCATGTTATTTATGACTGTCTTGTCACATTGTATGTCTCAGTAGAGTGCAGTACATAACTGCAAAGAAGTCCATGTCCAGGCCCATCCATCCTCCATGCTGAGGATTAAACCTAATACTGTTCTGTTTCAACTGCTTCTTGCTCCGAAATATGCAAGCATTATTCAGTAAGTACAAACACGTATTTTGTTTGTTTGAAACTCGCCCTTTGGCATGCAGCAAGCTAAGAGCCAAATCTACCTGGTTGTAGTCTCAAGGTAAAAAGCTGGGGCAATCAGCAGTGTGTCTGAAGTTGGCAAGAGCAAGTCAAAGCGGGACCATGAGGGAGGTGCAGTAGGGTCGGAGTAATGAGTGAGTAGAGCAAGGCCCAAGGACAAGGCCCAAAGGGCAAGCTTGTGTGACACTGGGCTTGTTCAGCTTGGTGATCAGGAGGCATTTGATGGTATCTAAGCCAGTGGCATTTTCATTGACTACAATTTTTTAACACTTATTTTTTAGCTGTACCGTTTAAAGTGTGAATTTAGTAATAGAATCTGCAGTGACAGAAAATGATGACAAAATCTAAAGAGGTTTGCAATCGAGACATTAGCTCTTGATCTTATGAAGTGCCAGTGGATCCCCCGTGGCAGTGCTCCCGATAAGTGCGAGCATACACTGCTCCATCAGGAGAGAAGCATCACACCTTGCTTTTGCTCAGGTGGAGCTATGTCTAACTGACAGATTCTAAAGGTCAATTGGACAGTACTTTCCGTCGCCGAGAAATGTCTCTGTCGAGTGCCAGGTGTATTAAATCCACCCAGATCGAAATCATAAAAACCCGAGGCAGAATGAGGAAATGACTGGTTTGTTTTAAACGTGACACAGAAATTAGCACATGATAAAAATGTGGCACCTGAAGTGTTACAGTTGTACCTCAAAACCTGAATGTATGCCAGAAACAAGTAGGAGGATATTTTGTGCTAGAAGGACTGTACCATGTAAAACAATGTATTATTCTGTTGCTAAAGTATAGTGGTATGCCATTTGAGGCTACAAAGTCTAATTGACAAATAAAGACTGGGTAAGTCAATACATCGGTCAATTAAGAAGCTGCACAAAGCCCTAGGTATTTTATATTGCTTGAGAGTTTGTCTGTAGAATCCAAATGATTATCTTTGTTTCTTTATTTTCTTTTCAATAAAATGTGACAGAAATATACATTGCCAGTATGTAACACCTCAAATTTAAAATTATTTCTCAGGATGTGCAAGTCAGTGGCATGGCCAGCATATAGTGCCCATCCCTAGTTGACCTGACAACCGAGTGGAGGTTGTTAGGCCACTTCAGAGAGCAATTAAGAGTCAACCACATTGGTGTGGGACAGGATGTGCACACGATAAATTTAAACTTGTCTATGTTTAATTTTTTTTAAACTTCTAAAGCTCCACCACAGCATTTATAAACAAAATTAAACAAATAATCCAACTGTGCATCTCAAACAGACAGACACTAATCTGGAACAAACCAACTCTCTGGGGGGGGGGGGCGGCAGATATCTGAGCTCGTTCACTTGTGGTTTTGAGCAGCGTCAGCAAGCCCTCGGATCAGCAGAATAAAGAGGTGGACAAATAAAGCCTGTTTGCAGGTGCCAGGCATGATCAAAGATAATTACCCCGGGAATGTTGCTGGCTCCGGGGGTAGCCCAGCCCTGCCCTGCCCTGTTGCACTCACCTCAATGCCCTGGCGAGTGGCTTCCACGACATCCAGCAATTGGTTTACATTTGCATTTAAAATTAGCAGGGAGGAAAAAAAGTAACTTGCAACACAATACCCGTCCCCTTCGAAGAGGGGAAGAGAAAATTTGGTGGAAAAAGAGAGCAAAATTTAAAATTACTATTTCAGGAAGTTAGAAAACAAAGAATATGTTTGCTGGGAGGGCTGATACAGGGTTCCGCCCACTCAGCTGTCTAAAGAGGTATCATTAGACTGTTGAGGCAATGCCAGATAAGGAAAGTGTAGGTGGATGGATATACATCACTGCCTCAGGCAGTGTAGATTAGTACTATGGGATTGCACTAGTGTTTCAAAAATAGCCCGACATTTAAATGCAGTCTTCAGTAACCATCTAATGATGCGAGCTGAGAAACTTTGTGTACAACCGTCACTTACCTTGATGTATAGAATCTGTGTTTCCATCAACAGAGACTGTCTGCATGATGTCGGAGTGAGAAGTAGTGAGCAGTTCCACATCGGCTCCATCAGACCTGCAATCAGACAAGTAGAAACATTTCACGCAGTTTCCACAGCTGTCCTAACTTGTACTGGAATGCATGTAGCCTGCAAAGTGTCCAAAAACCTGAAGGATTCCAGTAAATGGCTCTTTGGAGCAAATGGAAGGTGGCATCATACAACATCTCATGATAATCAGATTTGTCATCATCCTATTGTCTTTGAACAGCAGGTTCAGACATTTCCCATTCCTAAACTAGCAAATACGCAAGCCAGCTCAAATAAAAGAACAATATTTCCCAGGGTTTGATACGTAGTCTTCTCAAAACAATGTTAAAACAAAAACAAAATGCAACACTTTTTACACAGAACTATTTGATAAGATCTTAGATTACTTGTTTAAATAGCACACAGACATTGCGAGAGCGTAACCAGTTACTGCACTCAATCTTATCCTTAGAACAGCTCTCATGTCAGTGAGCTTTCTTTTCCTGATTTCTCCTGTGCCAGTTTTCTCCCCCTACGTTAGGTTCAGTCGCTACCCAGCAGCACCTACTACAGTCTAACCATGGGCTCTGGTAGGTCAGGCGCTCTAGGGCATCCGATAATGGCACGCTCAAGTTAAACGATAAAAGAGCAGTATTACAAGATAAATAACCCATATGGTTACTGTCGTTTGTGTGTTTTAAATCCTCCTGCTGCCTTCCTATCAAAGCATGTCCGATGTTGGGAGCTAGAGACATGGTTATTAACAGCCGTAAAGCCTCATCCTAGTAATCATGGCCTCTGGTACCCTGTTTATATTATAAAGAAAGAAAGACTTGCATTTATGTCCCAAAGTGCTTTACAGCCAATGAAGTACTTTTGGAGTGTAATCACTGTTGTAATGTAGGAAACACAGCAGCAAATTTGCGCACAACAAGCTCCCACAAACAGCAATGTGTTCATGACCAGATAATCTGTTTTAGTGATGTTGATTGAGAGATAAATATTGGACAGGACACCAGAGATAACACCCTTGCTCTTCCTCGAAATAGTGGGATCTTTTACCGTCCACCTAGTATTGCACTGCTAGTAGAAGCAGTTCTGTAATAGGCTAGCACTCCTGGTGCTCTGAAGCCTGCCACATTGATGCAGTGGGATCCGCCATGCAGTATCAGCAGCAAAAGACAAATGAGCGCGCAGAGTTTATCTTGTTGAAACTCATGAATCATAACTGGGAAAGATCCTAACAGGCCAACAAGCAGAAAAAGGCATCACTGGTAAACCAGAGCTTCCATCCTGCCTGTAACGAGAGAAGATGGTGGCTAGTGCTGGCAGCAGCACTGCTGCGTCTGGAGGAGACCATTCTTTGTGTCACCTCATTTACATTACAGTACTGCTACCAAAGGCAGGGCTGCTGTCACAGCTCAGCACAGTCACATAAAGTAGACATTAGCGGCACTCTCTGGAGGTGGCAAGTAACTGAGCTCATTCATTTGTGCTTTTAAGCAGGTTCAGCAAGCCCTCGGTTCAGCAGAATGAAGCGGTAGCCACTCTATAACACACATATAGTGTGTTTCTTGCTCACAAAGCAGCATCACAAGCTGGTTCTTTTATTAGATTTTTAGTCAGAGACCTTAATGGGGTAATTGGCTATGAAGGGGAAAAGGATACAATAAAAAAAGGAAAAGGATTTATTAGATTATAGACAGGCTTAAATAAAGGATTTCATTGGCAGTGCAAAAAAGCAAAACCCAAATTAAAGCCCCATTTACACTCCTCAGCTCAAGAGCTGCTGTACGAAATCACCAGACTCAGAACCAATGACAGAAAATCAGCATAGAGATTTCTATTTAAAAATATATATATACACACATATATATAAAGCATCCTGTTTATGACTGATGAACAAATACATTGATAATTCACATAAAAAGACAATTTCTGTAGCTGATTGCTGGTTGGCTGTCTGAACTATTACTGTATTTCAGTGCTAATCTGCCAAAATAAACACTGAACGTTGCCAGCTCACGTCACACTGGAAGGCAACTGTCTATATTTCAATACATCATGACCATGTGAAATAAGGCTTGGAAAAGGGTGCAAAGAATTCAGGATATGGGCTACAGGCAATCTGTGCGTCAGTGGGGTCCAGGCCAAGCCAAGCTATCATTATTTTTCACAGAGCCGGTCAGGAAATGTGCATCTAATTCATGGAAACATAAGGCAAGCGGCTGAGAGAAGACGGGGTGCTGAGTTCTGTAAATCACACCATGATTAATTGCTGACACAGTTCTCGGTATTTGAATAACAGGAAAAGCCTCTCACTGAGGCAATCAGGGGGCCCAGATGACACACAAACCCTGCAGGCCAACATGTGCTTCCTGAGTTTCCTGTGCTAGAAGCAGCTATTGTCACCATCGATCGAGATAACTGCAACAAAAAAAAAATTCTCTTCTTACTCCTTTTATTCACCTCGATCTTCCAATTCCAGATTTAAACATTTCACACTTTACAAATGAAACAAAAAACTGTTGCACTTTTTTGAAATTCTTATTTCAAGTCATTTGTGGTTGGCATTTCATTACTGAAATTAACCATACTTTCAGTCCTGCATCTAAACAGTGAAATACATTCAAGTCATTACAGATAGTGAATTACTTTCACATTCATAAAACTACCTGAAATGGGGCTGGTAATTCACTTAAATGGAATGGTATCTCATTGAAACATACAAGATTCTTAGAGGGTTTGGCAGAGTAGATGCTAAGAGGTTGTTTCCCCTTGATCGAGAGTCTAGAACTAGGGGGCATTGTCTCAGGAGACGGGGTCAGTCATTTAAGACTGAGATGAGGAGAAATTTCTTCACTCAGAGGATTGTGAAACCTTGGAATTCTCTACCCCAAAGGCCTGTGGATGCTCATTGAGAGGCCGTTCAGCTGCTCTGAGTGTGGGAAGGGATTCACTTGTTCATCCAACCTTCTAAAGGATGGGAGAAAGACAGGAGAGGGAAAGGATCTCAGCTCGGAAAATCAAGGGAGTCAAGGGTTATGGGGAGCGGGCAGGGGAGTGGAGTTGAGGCCAAGATCAGATCAGCCATGATCTTATTGAATGGCGGAGCAGGCTCGAGGGGCCGTAAGGCCTACTCCTGCTCCTATTTCTTATGTTCTTATGTTGAGTATATTCAAGGCTGAGGTAGGGAGATTTCTGGACTCTAGGGGAATCAAGGGATATGGGGATAGGATAGAAAAGTGGAGTTGAGGTCAAAGATCACCCATGATCTTATCGAATAGCAGAGCAGGCTCGAGGGGCAGTATGGCCTACTCCTGCTCCTATTTATTATGTTCGTATGTGTCATTTTAACAAACTAACTCTGGGTAAGTCCCTCAGGCTGCTGTTTAGTTTCTAAAATCACAATTTAAAAAAAATGACAATAAATCACAATATTCTCAGAAGAATACTTCAAAGGAATCCCTATAATATCCTTGCCATGGAATATTTATGGGAGAAAAATCCCCAGCACCTAAATTAAAAAGTGTATTTGTAAGTAAACATGTCCTTGGAAAATTCTCCAGTAAAAGTAATGGGCAGTAGGACATGCTGGGGGCTCAGCTTAAGCAAAGATACACTGCGTATAACTCAGCAAGCCAACCTCGGAAACAGTGCAAAACACTGCAGCAACGTACATTTATATAGTGCCTTTATAGAAAAACATCCCAAGGTGCTTCAGAGAAATGTAATCAGACAAAAATTTATATGAAGCCAAAAAAGGAGATATTAGGAGGGGTTACAAAAGCATGGTCTAAGAGGTAGGTTTCAAGGAGTGTCTTAAAGGAGGAGAGAGAAGTGAAGACATTTAAGGAAGTAATTGGGGCCTAAATGACTGAAGGCACTGCTTCCAATGATGGGGTGAAGGGAATGGGAGATGCATAAGAGGCCCGTGTTGGAGGAATAGAGTTCCCAGAAGGTAGTAGGGCTGGAGGAGGTAACACAGAAAGGGAGTGGCGAGGCCATGCAAGGGATGTGTACACAAGGCTGAAAATGTTAAATTGTATGGACCAGCAAGCACATGCATAATGTGTGAGTGTGATTTGGTGTAGGCAACGATACGGGCGGCAGACTTTTAGACAAGCTCAAGTTTATGGAGGGTGGAGGATGGGAGAGTGGCCAGGTGAGCATTGGAATAGTCGAGTCTGGAGATAACAAAAGCATGATTGAGGGTTTCAGCAGCAGATGAGGCAGTAATGATTTGGGCGATGTTAGAGGTTGAAGGCGGCAGTTTTTGTGATGGAGAAGATATGTGGTCGGAAGCTCAGCTTCAAATAGGACTCTGAGGTTGCAAATAGCCTAGCTCAGACTGAGACACTGGACAAGGAGGGAAACAGAATCGGTGACAAGGGACAGAGGTTTATGGCATTGGCCGAAGACAATGCCTTTGGTCTTCAGAATGTTTAATTGGAGGAAATTGTGGCTCATCCAGGACTGGATGTCAGACAAGCAGGCTGACAACACAGAGGTAGTAGATGGGTCCTCCCACATTCTACTCTACGTAAAGAGGTGATCCAAAATTCGGCTGCTCATGTCCTAACTCGCACCAAGTCCCACTCACCCTTCACCCCTGTCCTCGCTAACTTACATTGGCTCCCAGTTAAGTAACACCTCAATTTCAAAACTCTCATCCTTGTTTTCAAATTCCTCTACGGCCTCGCCCCTCCCTATCTTTGTAATCTCCTTCAGCTCCACAAACCCCCCCCCCCCCTCCCGCAAGATGTCTGCGCTCCTCTAATTCTGCCCTCTTGAGCATCCCTGATTATAATCGCTCAACCATTGGTGGCCGAGCCTTCTGTTGCCTTGGCCCTAGGCTCTGTCTAAACCTCTCTATCTCTCTTTCCTCCTTCAAGACGCTCCTTAAAACCTACCTCTTTGACCGAGCTTTTGGTCACCTTCCCTAATTTCTCCTTATGCAGCTCAGTGTCAATTTTTTAATCTCATAATACTTCTGTGAAGCGCCTTGGAACGTTTCACTACGTTAAAGGCGCTATATAAATACAAGTTGTTGTTGTAGTACAGGCAATGTGCTGAGCTTTTAAAAAATACACACGTACACACACACACAGATATAGATCTAGATAAAATGCTCACTCTATAGCTCAGTACGTAACTGCCCAGTATGGTACTGTATCCCACAGATGTTACAAGATCTTGGGTTCAATCCCTAGCAAGGGCTGAGCTACAGTTAGATATCGGAATAGAAAGAGGGAAAATGGCCTGGGTTCCCAGTCCTGATCACTGTCTAGTGACCCCTCCTGGAAAGTGTGCATATGTAGGCATCATTTTGTTTTATTCGTTCCGGGATGTGGGCGTCGCTGGCAAAGCCAACATTTATTGCCCATCCCTAATTGCCCACGAGAACATGGTGATGAGCCACCTTCTTGAACTGTTGCTGTCCTTGTTGTAGTGTATGTAGGCACCTTTAATAATGACTCCACGAGGCAGGGTATGATACTTAAACTGTGCAGACCTGTAGTCCTTTATTTACAGCTCCTGAGTGACGACAACAAGCTGTGTGTGCCTTTTTATACTGGGTTACCTGCAATGTGCAGGTAACCCTTAGGTCTCCAGCAGCAGCACCCTCTGGTGTACAGGCAAGGTGTGTACAGTGTAAAGGTACATTCAGTGTTGCAGACATCACACAGTAAACAGGCATGCATACACAACAACACTTGTGGTGAAGGTACTCCCAGCGACGATGATGGAATGGCGATATATTTCCAAGTCAGGACTTGGAGGGGAACGTGGAGGTGATGGTGTTCCCATGCGCCTGCTGCCCATATCCTTCTAGGTGGTAAAGGTCATGGGTTTGGGAGGTGCTGCTGAAGAAGCCTTGGTACACACTGCATGCACGGTGCACCGGTGGTGGAGGGAATGAATATTGAAGGTGGTGGATGGATGAAGCAACTGAAGATGGTTGGGCCTAGGCCACTGCCCTGAGGAACTCCTCAACGATGTCATGGGATGATTGACCTCCAACAATCACAACCATCTTCCTTTGTGCTACGTATGACTCCAGCCAGTGGAGAGTTTTCCCCCTGATTCCCACTGACTTCAGTTTTACTAGGGCTCCTTGATGCCACATTCGCTCAAATGCTCCTTGATGTCAAGGGCAATCACTCTCATTTCACCTCTGGATTTCAGCTCTTTTGTCCAAGTTTGGACCAAGGCTATATGAGGTCTGGAGCCGAGTGGTCCTGGCGGAACCCAAACTGAGCATCGATGAGCAGGAAATTGTTGAGTAAGTGCCGCTTGATAGCACTGTCAATGACACCTTCCTTTACTGATGACTGAGAGTAGACTGATTAGGCGGTAATTGGCCGGATTGGATTTGTCCTGCTTTTTGTTGACAGGACATACCTGGGCAGTTTTCCATATTGTCGGGTAGATGCCAGTATTGTAGCTGTACCGGAACAGCTTGGCTAGAGGCGCAGCTAGTTCTGGAGCATAAGTTTTCAGCATGACAGCCGGGATGTTGTCGGGGCCCATAGCCTTTGCTGTATCCAGCGCGATGAGCCATTTCTTGATATCACGTGGAGAGAATCGAATTGCCTGAAGACTGGCTTCTGTGATGGTGGGACCTCAGGAGGAGGCCGATATGAATTATACACTCGGCACTTCTGGCTGAAGATGGTTGCAAACACTTCACCTTGTCTTTAGCACTTGCTTGCTGGGCTCAGCCATCATTGAGGGTGGGGATATTCATGGAGCCTCCTCCTCCCGTTATTGTTTAATTGTCCACCACCATTCACGACTGGATGTGGCAGGACTGCAGAGCTTGTGCACTGGTGCTTAGCCAGAGGTGCCCCGTTTGCTCCACTCCGCTGCAGTTTGCATGGATTGTCCCTCTAAGCCACTGAGAGATGTAATCGGTATAATATTTTAAAATCATATTTGGAAAATCATTTGTGCAATTACCCAGATCAGCATTACTTCCATTTCAACTTTTTGAAGTTTACATAACTTGTCCAACTCATTTTGTAATTTTTGAGCTGCCTCTTCCAGTTTCACTGCCCCTCCTAGTTTTGCGTTATCTGCAACTCTGACCACTTTGCATTGCGTTTCTGAATCCAGGTCATTTATGTAAATTAGAAACAGTCGAGCTCCCTGAAACACCCCACTCAGTATTCCCCCCCTCCCCCCCACCCCCATTCTGACATAATTCCTCTATTGAGTACTCGTTTCCTACTCTTCAGATAGTTTCTTGTCCATTCCCAAAGTTTATGCTGAATCACCACAGCGTTGAGTTCAATTAATAACTTTTTATGTGAAACTTTATCAAAACACTTTTTGGAAATCAAGGTTCACCACGTCAGAGCTTCGCACGGTCCACTTCTTCAAAAAAAAGCCAAGGAGGTTGGCCAGGCAGCATCTTCCCCTTCTCAATCCATATTGACTACTGTTTATCCGATTTCTATTGCACAGATGATCTTCCAGGTTACTCCCGATAGTCGATTCCATTATTTTACAGGAAATGGCAGCAAGATCAATTGGTGTGTAGTTGCCTGTATCACCCTTTTTGCAAATGGGCACCATGTTACCAATTCACTCAAAGCAGACTATTTTGTCCTTGTATAAGACCTTGGTAGGCCTCAGTTAAAATCATGTGTCCAGTTTTGCACTCCTCACATGGTGGGTGATATTAAGGATTTAGAAAGGGTGCAGAGGAAGACCCCAAGATTAATTCCCAGTTTAAAGCATTTAGTTACCAAGAAAGGCTAAAAGAGCTGAAACTCCATGCTTCAGAGAAGCACTGACTTAGGGGTGATATGATCGAGGTTTATAAGATGATGAAGGGAACAGATTCTCTTTGTGTAGACAGTTTGTTTCAATGAAGTAGATTAACGAGAACCCAGGGTCACAATCTCAAGTTATGCAAGGCCAGAACTAGGTTAGCTGTTAAGAGGTAGTTCATTTCCCAGAGATTAGTGAACCTGTGGTAACAGGCTGCCAGCTCATGCGGTGAACTTTGACTCGCTGAATTTCTTCAAGTGAGAGCTGGAGCTGTTTCTGGCAAGGCCAGAGATTACCTCGAACAAGAGACAGGTACTGTATGACATTAATCAGGGACAGAGTGATCCGCTTGTCTAGTTTCGATCATCGAAGTGGGGTCAGAGAGAACCTTTCCAGATAGCTGGCCTGGGTTTTTTGATCTGTTTTTTCATCTCTCCCAGGAGATTACTTGACTTTTGGGTTGGGTGGGGTATATATTGTGATGCACAAGGCATTGCAGTTGTGTGGGGCAGGCTGGATGGACCAGTGCATTTTCTATCTACTGATACCTCCTCAGTGTCCACTAACTCCTGGTGTCACGTCAAATGGTGTACCTGTCTCATGCCCTGGGTGTTTGCCAGTGCAAGTACAGGATTAATCACTGATGCTGTGCAGAGCAATGAAAAATCTCATGATTTACACCATACTTATTTTACAGCTTTACATTGACTGGCAACTAAAGCAAGTTATTTGACACTGGTGCAACCAAGACCTTTCCTGAGGCAGTTTCACTGGGTGCCTATGAATGCCGCTACAGACAGTGGCTGCTGCTAGTGGCACCTGCACCAGGTCTGCCATTTTTCGTCTGGGCCATTGGTCAGCTGGCCTCTTAGCATGACTATACAGACCAACAGTGTCTTGAAGGTGACTAGGCTGACACTCCAGTGCAATGCTAAGGGAGTGCTGCACTGTCAGAGGTGCCGTCTTTTGGATGAGACAATAAACCGATGCCCTGTCTGTCCTCTCATAAAAGATCCCAAGGCACTATTTTGAAGAAGAGCAGGGGAGTTATCCCCAGTGGCCTGGCCAATATTTATCCCTCAAGCAACATCACTAAAACAGATTATCTGGCCATGATCACATTGCTGTTTGTGGGAGCTTGCTGTGTGCAAATTGGCTGCAGTGTTTCCTACATTACAACAGTGACTACACTCCAAAAGTACTTCATTTCTGACAGGCCCAACTCATCTATCCACTGAAAATAATGAAATGCACTACAGGTAACTCTCGTTTATCCGGATACGGATGTAACGGAATTAAAATATTGCGTCGCCACTTCTCACCCGTAACACTTCGACATAGATCATATCCAGATCCTTCAGTTACAAAATCGGTGTGTGTGTGTGTGTGCACGCTGCTGCAGCCACTGACGTTGGGAACGGGGGCAGTGCCAGCACCGGGTTCCAGGCACAAAACGCAGTCCGGAGAGTGCACTCCAGAACCCCGGAGCTAGACAATCTCCTCCTCGAGGCCACGTGCAGCCACTCCCAGTGCAGCATTCGTCCCTCCGCGATTACAGTCCGGGGGAAGTATAAACATGCTGGTAATGTCCATCTTTTGTATACTTAACTGCCTTGTAGCTGATTGTATTTATTCATTAAAGTTTTAACTTTAAAATGTAAACTCGCCCTAACGGAAAATTCGTTTACCCGGAATTGCCGAATCCCCAAGCGATCCGGATAAACGAGAGTTTCCTGTATTTTCAAATGATATCAATCATTATTTTATCAGAAACTGTAATATTGTAGATTGGCGCGTTTGCAAGGAATATTGGAAAGTACCAGATTTTTTTTAAACAACTCTAGCAGAGACCACAGCACACAGCTAACTGCTTGTTTATTAAACTGTGTATTTGTGTACCCATATATGTCCCCAATATATGTGTGAGAGTGTGTGTAACCGTCAATCTAATTCATTATTTTTAGTACCAGTCATTCGGCAAATAGATACAAGTTGCCAAAATGTAACAAGCTGGACCATTTTACCTGTAAATGTACGAAGTTCTAGTCCCACAATTACTGCATTTTGTTTTACAGTTAAACCTTGATACATATATTAACTTTGTGTAAAACTTTGCAGTTCGCTTAAGACTTGTATATAATGGGAGTTAATAAGAATGAGGCACTGCAATGTTATGTGTGAACCAGGTATCCATTTATCCATCTGATCTTCAATGATCTGTTGTTGTAAAGCAAACAAAAGAACCTTGCTATTCACAAAAGGAACACGGTTTAAGTATCATTTTCAATCACTAATCTTTCACCCTCGCAATACTCCAGCAGCTACCCGATACATCAGTATAAATGTACTACTGAAATGCAATCACTTAGATTCAGCTGAGATTGTAATAGCATGAAGCAAGTGCATTGCCTTGGGGTGCTAGTTTCCCTTAAGTCATTCAACATTATATTGTAGCCATTTTGCCCTAAATAGAAAATACGATTCACTAACAACCACTTCCTGCAAAGCCTGACCAGTGAATCATTCCAGTACAGTGACCATTTTATGTATGAGCTCAGACAGTGAGAGCTGGCAAGGATTTTAACCACGGCAGGTTATCACTAACCAAGCCCAATTGTGTTCTCAATGAACATCCAAACACACACAGGAACCTCGAGATAGTGAGAAGGAGCAGGAGGAAAGGCTGAGGGATGTTGTGACTGATTGTAGTCCTCCTACCACCACCCTGGGTGAGATCACAAAACTCAGCACAGACCAGGGACCGCACCAGTGATACCCTTAGCCCTGGATCTTATCGCCTCCCATATGGCCTAATTCCAAGAAAAACTCGAGACCAAAAAAGCTGCCTCAATTCCTTGACCTACATTGCCCCCAGCACAATCACAATCATGCCAAGAAAGCGGGATGTAGCAAAGCACTGTGCAATCAAATGTCCACTGACTTCATAAAATAGATACATGACTGGAAATCCTGAGAATTCAATACAAAAATGGCAGATTTCAATTATTGGAGTCTGTGTTTATTCTTCTCAATAATAAGACACTGTACGCTGTCTTTGCAAACATTTAGAGTAGCTAAAGACATATCATAAAGGATATTTCCTTTTTCATTTTACAAGGTAAAGTATATTTAGAATTCTTATAAAAACATAATAGGAGCAGGAGTAGGTCACAGATGGCCCCTCGAGTTTGCTTAGCCATTCATTAAATCATGGCTGATCTTCGACCTCAACTCCACTTTCCGACCCTATCCCCATATTCCTCAATTCCCTTAGTGTCCAAAAATCTTTCAGTTGTTCTCAGTCTGCCCAAGGTTTACAATAAGCCACCACTTCAATAAATGGAAGACTCAACAATGTTACCCTATCCAAGTATTACAGCAAGCTAACGACTTCAATAAATGGGAGACTTGATTTGACCATCTACTTAAACTTATAGGTCACAATCAGCCCATTAACCAAATTCAGAATAAGAATGCAAAGTTAGCTCGCCAATGGGCTAATAGTAGGTAAAGGCACTAGATCAGAAAGACTAGAAAGCTGATTTCAGATGAGTCAAAAGTTGGGGAACTAAAACACTGGGCTAGGGAAAGGGAAAATCAGCCAGCGTTCTGCTCCTGATTACTAGTGAGTGACTCCTACTGGATAGTGCACATCCGGCAAGAACAGAATCAGGTTCAGCTGTGATCTCCTTCACGGTTGAATAACCTAGCAGAACTCCCTGTCTAGACTCACCGATGAAGAATAGGCACTATTCTTGGGTGAGATAGCAGAGGCTGTGGAGGTCCAGTCTAAGTCACTGCCTTCAGAGAAAAAGGGAGCAAAATAAGTGAATCCATTGCAGTCCTATTTGTAACTGCTTAGAGCTTCTGACCCAGTTTTATGTACTGCCGTTGGGTGCTAATAGCAACACAACATTGAGCATCTCTCCAGCCTAAGAACACAGTCTCTCTTTTCCAGGTATCTTCATTATTTCTGTTCAAATGGTGAAACTGGAAGGTGAGTTTCTGCCGGAGATTTCCCAGGATTCAGGTGATTAAAACTGTCCAGTTTTTTGTGAGAACGATGAAAAGAAGAAATGTGCAGCTACAAACGTTCGTCACATAACAAATGTTGTGGTTTTAGCTTTTATCACTGAGTAATGCTGTGGTTTCCCGCCTTGCTGGTCTACATGATCTATTTTCAAAAAACATCAAAATGCATCATTTGGGGTCTCCTTGCTAGCTGGTAGACTCAAAGATGAAGTGAGCTTTAGTAATTTCAATGCAGAGGACTACGTAACACAATACAAATGAGATGGCAACTCAAGAATTTGCCACAAAAACACCGTCAAACACAAAGTAGGGGAGGAAGTATTATGCTGCTCCTGTAGGCTATACTGTCCCACAGTCAAGGTCAAGGTCAAGGTCAAGGGTGAGATATGTTGCCAGCGTAACGGCCTACTACCTGGCCCATGCTAGAAATGACACAAACTGGATATATATATGAAGTATAATGTGGATAAATGTGAGGTTATCCACTTTGGTGGTAAAAACAGAGAAACAGACTATTATCTGAATGGTGACAGATTAGGAAAAGGGGAGGTGCAAAGAGACCTGGGTGTCATGGTACATCAGTCATTGAAGGTTGGCATGCAGGTACAGCAGGCGGTTAAGAAAGCAAATGGCATGTTGGCCTTCATAGCGAGGGGATTTGAGTACAGGGGCAGGGAGGTGTTGCTACAGTTGTACAGGGCCTTGGTGAGGCCACACCTGGAGTATTGTGTACAGTTTTGGTCGCCTAACCTGAGGAAGGACATTCTTGCTATTGAGGGAGTGCAGCGAAGGTTCACCAGACTGATTCCCGGGATGGTGGGACTGACCTATCAAGAAAGACTGGATCAACTGGGCTTGTATTCACTGGAGTTCAGAAGAATGAGAGGGGACCTCATAGAAACGTTTAAAATTCTGATGGGGTTAGACAGGTTAGATGCAGGAAGAATGTTCCCAATGTTGGGGAAGTCCAGAACCAGGGGACACAGTCTAAGGATAAGGGGTAAGCCATTTAGGACTGAGATGAGGAGGAATTTCTTCACCCAGAGAGTGGTGAACCTGTGGAATTCTCTACCACAGAAAGTTGTTGAGGCCAATTCACTAAATATATTCAAAAAGGAGTTAGATGAAGTCCTTACTACTAGGGGAATCAAGGGGTATGGTGAGAAAGCAGGAATGGGGTACTGAAGTTGCATGTTCAGCCATGAACTCATTGAATGGCCTACTCCTGCACCTATTTTCTATGTTTCTATGTTTTCTCATTTGCAGCATTTCACTGCTCAACCTGATTAGATGCACATGCAGTAGCTCAATTTGTTCTTTTATGATATCCCATTTTTATTCCCCAACTAAAAGTCCTCAATGACACCCACCCATGTCCTACCAACAACAACAACTTTTATTTATACAGCGCCTTTAACATAGTAGAAAGGCCCTTCATGGAACCGTTACTGGACAAAATTTGACACGCAGGCACGCAAGGCAATATTAGGACAGGTGACCAAAAGCTTAGTCAAAGAGGTAGGTTTTAAGGAGCAACTTAAAAGGAGGAGAGAGAGGCAGAGAGGCAGTGAGATTTAGGGAGGGAATTCCAGAGATTAGGGCCTAGGCACGGCCACCAATGCTGGACCACTGAAAATCAGGGATGCACAAGAGGGCTGAATTGGAGAAGCAGAGAGATGTCGGATGGTTGTAAGGCTGGAAGAGGTTACAGAGATAGTGAAGGGTGAGGCCATGAAGGGACCTGAACACGAGGATGAGAATTTGAAATTCGAGACGTTACTTAACCAGGACCCAATGTAGGTCAGTGAGCACAGGGGGAATGGGTGAGCGGGACTTGGTGTGAGTTAGGATATGGGCAGCAGAGTTTTGGACGAGTTCAAGTTTTTGGAGGGTGGAAGGTGGGTGGCCGGCCAGGAGAGCTTTGGAATCGTTGAGTCTGGAGGTAACAAAGGAATGGATGAGGGTTTCAGCAGCAGATGAGCTGAGGCAGGGGTGGAGACGGGCGAGATTAGAAACTTTGTCAAATAGCAATCTTGACATCAACCCGAGACTTGCCACCTGTTCCATGATGCAACATCACTTTATTAACTAGTTAGCTCGATACCATGGACATATTGCAGAGCTGACACACAGGCTATATTATCTAAACATATTTATTTTTGTTTTAACAAACCAAAACAATCTTGTTGACACTTGAAACGCTCTAGCCACTGGACCTATCTATCATGTGATGCGATGACAATCAACATCTTTTAAAACAATTGAAAGCCATGTTGTAACACGCAGTGTACGGTAACATGCAGCAGATATCTGATTTACAAAACAGTGGCATTGCTTTACACTATTGTGAATACATTAGGACAGGAGAAAAAAGTTGCTTACAATAGATTTAAACAGAAACAAATTAGAATTTGATAAAGATTTTTTTATTTTAAGTTTTTGCCAGGAATTTCCTTACTCAATTCCGTAGAGGGAAGGATGTTCCTTTGGGACATCCTAAGGACTTTGATGAGGACTATATAAATGCAATTTCTTTCTTTCCTTTTTCTTGTCCTAAATACACATTTACAAATTGTAGATTTTATTATTTCCTATTAGGAAAGCCATGGCAGCCCCAATAAAGGGAAGCCAGAATAAATTATTGATCCTTTGGTTAACTCTTTTAAAAACACTTAGGAACAACTAGGTAACAAGACACAAACAAAGTTGGAATCTTGTCTTGTACATCTAAATTGTTTCGTCACAAATCCTATTTTCAGTGCCATGTAGAAATTCTTCCAATGCATATCAACTCACTGCCTTGAGCCTTCTTACTAAAAGTTTCTATCACAATGTCGGATTGCGTTTCCAATTTAGACACTTGCCCACTGTGCATTCATGTCACTGTGTAACGTGTTAGAACAGATAGGGAATCAGGGAGCTGGCGGAGACCCAACAAGAAGCAGAGAAGGGCTTGAGGCAGTGAGTTAATAAGCTCTTTGGAAGTGCTTTCATGCAGCATTGACAAGAGGAATAAAGGTGGAAAGCTAATTTATTACACGGAACATTCAATGCACCAAAAATCCGATCTTTAACATTTATCTGTATTAACATGCTAAAAAGAAAACAAAGATAAAATAAAATGAGTCTTACCATGCATTTATACATTCTCTAATGTCTGTTGTCCATAAATTCAACTGCTGATCATTGACAGTCTCAAAAATAACTTCCAGGAAGCTGTTGACCTAGTTCAGGAGAAATAAAAGAGAAACATTAAGATTCAACAAATAGCTTCAAAAGAGGGAGAAAAAAAACAAAAATACAATCCAGCTCCCTCGGCTGAGACGCCACACTCCATTTCACCGCAAATCATTTCCGCATCCTTTCTGAGAATTATTGCATTTACATCATTATTTTTTAAAATAACTTGTGAGATTTCATGATTTGTTTTATTTCCAGTTTTTTTTTCATGAAAAGTCTGTTTTGTTATTACTAAATTATTGCTAAACTTTTTTCCTGTTCCATCTTTCGGATGAGACGTTAAACCGAGGCCCTGTCTGCTCGCTCATGTGGACGTAAAATATCCCATGGCACTATTTCAAAGAAGAGCAGGGGAGATATCCTCGGTGCCTTTGCCAATATTTATCCCTCAATCAACATAACACATTATCACATTGCTGTTTGTGGGAGGTTGCTTGTGTGCAAATTGGCTGCCGCATTTCCCACATTACAACAGTGACTACACTCCAAAAGTACATCATTGGCTGTAAAGTGCTTCGAGACGTCCGGTGGTTGTGAAAGGCACTATATAAATGCAAGTCATTCTTTTCAAAAGGAAGGAACTCAGGCAGACAGCAAAGTGTACACAAATATAAACATAAGCTGAAAAGGGCCCAACTGCTTCAACCTTCCCAAGACTGCTTCTTTCGACTGTCCTATGGCACGCACCTTTCCCCATCCGAGAATGCGGTCAGGCAACTTGCTCCGAGGCCTCCGTCAACGCTGTTCTGACGAATACTTTGCTCTGCTCAGCCTGTGTGGTAGCTGGTGTACAACGCCCATTCCACGTTAAAAGAGCTCACGCACAGGCATCCTCCACCATTCAAAATGAAGTTCAGGGCCTGGAATGTCAGGACCCTCGTGGACAACCCCAACAGCATTACCAACACCTTGTTCCATCAGAAAGTCAAGTTCAAGGCATTACAGCAATACCCTCGCTCCAAGCACTGGCATCTGCTCGACTACATCATCATCCGAGCAAGGGACTGCAAGGACGTGCGCATCACCCGCACCATGACAGGAGCCGACGACTGCTGGATGGACCATCATCTAATCCACTCGGTCATTCTCAATATAACCCCAAAACAGCGATGGCAACAGAAATAATGCCGCAGGAAGATCAACAGGGAGGCACTCAAAGACCCTGATAAAAAAGCCCTATTCAGCCAGCGCCTCAGTGCCAACCTGGCGACCCCCGATGACCCCAAGACGCAGAGTGTCCACAGCGTCTGGTCTGTCCTCAAGGCTTTCATAATCAGCACCTGCGAAGAGACGCTCGGTCACACAACCAGGAAACACCAAGACTGGTTTGATGAGAACGACCAGGAGATCCAGAAGCTAATAAGCTGCAAGCCTAAGGCATTTCTGAACATAAAACAACAACACAACTCGAAAGCACGAAAGCAGCTCTACAGGCGGTTGAAGGCCGAGGTCCAACAAAAAACCCGCGACCTAAAGAATAGATGGTGGGTGGAGAAAGCACAGGAGATCCAGCAGCTAGCCAACAACCACGACGTGCAAGGACTCTTCAGCGCAGTCAAGACCATCTACAGCCCAAGCACCCAAGTCCCTACCCCACTACTGGCCATGAACGGAGAGGTGCTCATCAAGGACAGAGAGGCAGTCAGGGCCCGCTAGAAGGGGCACTTTGGAGATCTCCTCAACCGAGACTCTGTCTTCGACGCGAGTATCCTCGACTCCATCCCACAGCATGCTACCCACCACCATCTCAGCACAACCCCAGCCCGGTACGAGGTAGAAAAGGCCATCCGTCAGCTGAAGAACAAGAAGACATCAGGAGCAGTTGGAATTCCCGCTTGAGGCACTAATGCATGGCGGAGGCGCACTATTGGCACGAATGCATGACCTCATCTCTCTGGAAGGAGGAGAGCATGCCAGCAGATCTCAGAGATGCCGTAATCGTAACCGTTTTCAAGGGGACAAGTCCGACTGCGGTAACTACAGAGGAATCTCCCTGCTGTCGGCCACAGGGAAAGTCATCACAAGAATCATCTTAGAGTCACAATGTGGATTCCGTCCACTAAGGGGTACAACGGACATGATCGTCACCGCGTGACAACTACAAGAGAAATGCAGGAAACAGCACCAACCCTTATACATGGCCTTCTTTGACCTCACAAAAGCCAACCGCGAGGTTCGGCAGCCCTCAAAAGTTCGTCACCATCCTCCGCCTGCTCCACGATGACATGCAAGCCGTGATCCTGACCAACGGATCCACCATAAACCCAATCCATGTCCGGACCGGGGTCAAGCAAGGCTGCATCATCGCACCAACGCTGCTCTCGATCTTCCTTGCTGCAATGCTTCATCTCACCCTCAGCAAGCTCCCTGCTGGAGTGGAACTAAACTATAGAACTAATAGGAATTTGTTCAACCTTCGCCACCTGCAGGCTAGATCCAAGGTCATCTCCTCCAAGCCATCATCAACACTTTCACCGAGGCATACGAAAGCATGGGCCTTACGCTAAACATCCGTAAGACAAAGGTCCTCCACCAACCTGCCCCTGGCCACACAGCACTGCCCCCCGGTCATCAAAATCCACGGCAAGGCCTTGGACAAAGTGGACCACTTTCCATACCTTGGGAGCCTATTGTCAGCAAGGGCAGACATCGATAACTAGGTCCAATATCACCTCCAGTGCGCCAGCGCAGCCTTCGGTCGCCTGAGGAAAAGAGTGTTTGAAGACCAGGACCTCAAATCTACAGGGCAGTAGTGATACTCGCCCTCCTATATGGCTCAGAGACTTGGACTATATACAGCAGACATCTCAAAATGCTGGAGAAGTACCACCAGCGCTGTCTCCGCAGGATTCTGCAAATCCATTGGGAGGACAGGAGCACTGACATCAGTGTTCTCGCTCAGGCCAACATCCCCAGCATCGAAGCACTGGCCACGCTCAATCAGCTCCGTTGAGCGGGCCACATCGTGCACATGCCTGACACGAGACTCCCAAAGCAAGTGCTCTACACGGATCTTCATCACAGCAAGCGAGCCCCAGGTGGGCAGAGGAAATGCTTTAAGAACACCCTCAAAGCCTCCTTGATAATTTGCAACACCACATCTGGGAATCTCTGGCCCACGACCACCCAAAGTGGAGGAAGCGCATCCGGGAGGGCGCTGAGCACCTCGAGTCTCGTCGGCGACAGCGAGCAGAAATCAAGCACAGACAGCGGAAGGAGCGTGCGGCAAACCAGGCTCTCCACCCACCCTTTCCTTCAACCACTGTCTGCCCCTCCTGTGACAAGACTGTAATTCCCGCATTGGACTGTACAGCTACCTGAGAACTCACTTTTAAAGTCGAAGCAAGTCATCCTCGACTCCAAGGGACTGCCTATGATGACGTAACAAGCTGCTGTGAACTACAATCAAGCAGATCAGGGTGACTGACTCCATTCATTTCTCCCTCATCCTATGGTAAATCACCTGATATCCCGCCTGCTACTATTCACCGATGACACAGATAACTCACTACATGGGTAATGCGAATGCAAGCCTGCATCCTACCAATCCATGTCTTAGTATGTCAAAGTACATGGTCAGAAAAAAAAGTGTGTTTTGCACCAGTGTTAATCATTTGGACATTTTTGACAGTGTAAATGTACAGTTATTGTTTGAGAGGCTAGGTACATTTTGTGTAGAAATAAAAAGTTTCTTCCAGTGTCGGAAGAAAGCCATTTAAAAGTTTGGTTAAAATTGAATGATTTTTTTATTATAGTGAAGTTATGTCATTTATTAGATCTATAAACATAATCGCAATAAGCTGGACAAAGAATCGCAAGATAGAAATGTGTCGTGGTACATTGCGTGCTTGGGTAGTCTTTGTACCTTTCTTTTGTGGTGTTCTAGCCGTCTGTGTAAGTTTGATTGATTGTGCTTGATTTAGCGCTTGATTTCGCTTTTGTCTCCGTATAGTTCTGGTGTTTTAGTTATTTAAAATCTTTTTTTTTACATTTTTAGTGATGCGATTAATGCTAGAGAGGCTTTGGGATTGTGTAGGAACACTGTAATGCGGATGATTTGATGATGTTGGATCAGTTGAGAAATTTGTGGAGCAACAACAAATTATCGAGCAGGGGGCAGTAGTTTTGTGAGTTGTGGTCGTGTTTGGGAGTTGCTGGTCCTATGGACTTTGAAACCATGAATGGCAGATAGCAGGACACCATACTTAATAATGGTGGTATTGAAGGAAGTGAATTTCAGGTTGTTACGTATGGAAGAACTCCACAAAACTGAGTACTGTGAGCTAAAACTGATGTAACCTTAGTCTCTTTAATATAACTCCAGAGTGCCTAAACAGCATGGCAGACAACCTTTTATCCTCCCTTGCACGAGGTGTGCAGGTGACCCTTGGGCCTCCAACAGTTGCGCCCTCTGGTGGCAAGTCTTTTAGAGTCACAATGTTTACATACATAACACAGGTGCGTCTTTGTGCTGTTGTGTTGTGATATGGTTGTGGTAACGTGTTTGAGATGTTGGATTAACTATTTGCGGTTTTATGGTAGTGTGCCATTTGAGGTACTTTTCGGTTTATTTGTATGTGTACATGTGTTGCTCTGATTTTTTTCGGTCTTTGTAATGCTTTAATTATTAGAAAATTACTGGATGAAAAAATTGGCACTCTCTCACGAGCATTTCACCTGGAAGTGTTCAGCAAGGCCTAAGGCTGAAGAACAAAACTGTGTTCTAGAGGCACATGAGCAGGGCAACATTTTTGCAGCAGGTGGCACCTGAAGCTGAAAAACAGGACCGAAAATTAAAAATGTTTTACATTTTCTCAGGAGCGGGGAAACATGGATTGTGTATATTTCCTCGCATCCTAATTTGCGGTGTTAAACGGGGGGGGGGGAGGTGACAAGCAGAGCAGATTTTCAGCCTTCAAGGAGTCTGCAACAGCACCACCTAATGGCTGAGGTGTGTTGCAATAGCACCACCTAGTGGCCCTCAATTGCAGCGTGACAGGCAAATGCTGACATTGGCTTTTCCCTCTATAAAATGTTGACATAAAAAACACAACTCATAAATTGTGATATGGAGTGAGTGCTATATATTATAGATTGAAAGATATTAAAATGGCTTATTTTCCCAACCATCTCGTGAAAAATAATTCCCAGTTACACGAAGCCAGAACCATCAGGTCTAGGTCACTATTAAACTTATTACCAGTTCACCATGTCCCACCACCTCTGCCAGACTACATTAGGAACATAGGAACAGGAGTAGGGCATTTAGCCCGTTGAGCCTGTTCCCTAATTCAATGAGATCATTGCGACCTAACTCTATACACCCGCCTTTGTCCCATATCCCTTAACACCTTTGGTTAACAAAAATGTATCGATCTCAGATTTAAAATTAACAAGTGATATAGCATTAATTGCCGTTGCAGAAGAGAGTTCCTAACATTTATCACCCTTTGTGTGTACAGGTTGAACCTCTCTTACCCCGCACCCTTTGGACCTGGCCTATGTCAGATTAGGGATTTTGCCGGACAAGGGGAGGTGATTGGATGGTACAGGTACTGAGCAAGGGGATATCGGGGCTGGCTGGCTTGGGGCTGGAGGTGCGGCAGAGAGATCGTGGGGGTCAGGCCAACGATTGCGGGAGTCGGCAGTGAGGAATGACTACAATTTGTTCATGTCGGAGCGGCCAGAAATGGTGGTTCCAGATAAGGGAGTCCTGGATAAGAGAGGTTCAACCTGTAGACGTGTTTTCTAATTTCACGCCCGAAAGGTCTGGCTCTAATTTTTAGAATATGCCCCTCCCCCACCAGTCCTAGACTCACCAACCAACAGAAATCATTTTCTGTGTACCCTATGGATAAGATTTTTTTTAAATTAAAATAAAATGATGAATACTAGATAATATAAACAATCACAAATGTCTGGCATGATGATTGAAGCTGTATAGTGAAATTTTCAATATCCACTCTTATTGTTCACCAGAAATCAGAGGACAAACTCTTGCCAGAGACAGTGCCTCATAGCTCAGCACTTTTAAAACTTATTTTCATTTCCACAAATTTCCATTATTCAATTTGGAGGGCAGGATGGATAATAGAGATTCTGGTGCAAGACATTCTCAGACACGTGAAGCTTTGCACTCATTGATCATATTACAGGTATCAGAACCGCTCAACTGAACTCTGACGGTGTATTATACCATTATCATCCTGCATATATTTCATATTCAATGCACAGAAGTTCAGGGCCTGAGTGACTCCATCACAGCCTCCCATTAGCTACATTAATAAGATATTTTATATGTATGAATGAAATGAGTCATATAATACCATGATGGAGTACAAGTAGAAGGGTGCTTTGCCCATGAGAGCCTTGATAGTGAATGTTGGCACATTGCTCAATTATCAGGGAGACATCAGAATCAAACCTGAGCCTGTCCTCATCCAAACAAAGAAAGACTTGCATTTATATAGCACCTTTCACGTCCACCGGACATCACAAAGCTCTTTACAGCCAATTAAATACTTTTTGAAATGTTGTCACCGTTCTAATGTAGGAAACGTGGCAGCTAATTTGCATACAGCAAAGTTACGAACAATGAGGGACAGGTAAAGAACATCTGGTTCACAAACAGCAATGTGATAATGACCAGATAATCTGTTTTTGTTATATTGATCGAGGGATAAATATCGGCTAGGACATGGGAGATAGCCCCTCCTGCTCTTCTTCGAAATAGTGCAATAAGATCTTTTATGTCCACCCGAGTGAGCCGATGGGGCCTTGGTTTAATGTCTCATCCAAAAGACGGCACCTCTAACAATGCAACACTCCCTCAGCACTGTACTGGACCATCAGCCCACATTTTTGTGTTTAAGTCTCTGGAGTGGGACTTGAACCCACAAACTTCTGACTTACGAGTCGAGGGTGCTACCAACTGAGCCACAGCTGACACCCAAACACATCCTGGGACATTTGACAGTGATCAGGAGTAGGAACTTGGACTGATTTTCCCCTTCTCTGGCCCAGAGGTAATGAGACCAGATGTAGCACTCTACTGCTGTCTTGGCTGAGACCAGGTAACTCAGCACAGACCTGGAATCAAGTTTGAGGCCTTCAGGTCTGAATAGCTCAGTACCACACTACATAGCACAGAAGAGTGCCAACATTCACTATCAAGGCTTACATGGGCAAAGTGCCATAGGGCTGCCGGCTCCCTTCTTCTACTTTTACTCCATTGTGGTATTATATGACTCACATCATTCATATATAGCAAATATCTTATTACTGTAGCTAATGGGAGGTTGTGATGGCACTCAGTGAAAAAATGCAGGGTTGATACATTTTTTGGACTGGAAGTGATGATGAATGAACATATAAAGGGAACAATTTAGGAAAAAAAAACAAAGAAATTTAGCCTGCTGGAATCAATAAGATGCAAACATAGAAACAAGGAAAATAGGAGCAGTAGTCGGCCATTCGGCCCTTCGATCATGGCTGATCCTCTATCTCAACACCATATTCCTGCTTTTACCCCATACCCCTTGATGCCTTTTGTTTATAGAAATCTATCTATCTCCCTCTTAAATATAGTCAGTGACTTGGCCTCCACAGCCTTCTGCGATAGAGAATTCCACAGGTTCACCATCCTCGGAGTGAAAAGATTTCTCCTCATCGCGGTCCTAAATTTCCTACCCCATATCCTGAGATTGTGACCCCCTTGTTCTAGACTTCCCAGCCCGGGGAAACATCCTCCCTGCATCCAGTCTATCCAACCCAGTCAGAATTTTATACGTTTCAATGAGACACAAAAATGGGCTTGTATCTGTTCAAAGGAATTCATAAATAACAGTTACCAATCTTTTACAGGTCAGTTATTTCTCAAAATTACAGTATATTGTGATCAGTGTTCTGGTCTGCAATAGGCTCTAAAGGCCCTTAAATCCACCAGGAACCAAGTTCGGCAAATCTTTCTTCTAGCTTAGAATTTAGAAAGGAACATTAAAAGGGTCTTTCTAATAGCATGAACATCGACGCGATTCTATTTAACAATGGGATTAAGAGGGCTGCACAGATAGCCAGGCTGAATTTAGAAAGGAACATTATAAAAGTCTATAGCATGGATATTGACGCAAGTACATTGAATGATGGAACTAGGCTGCACAGAAAGCGGGGTTATGAGAAAGTCAGCTTTAAATAGGTTGTCTTAGGGAAACGCTGTTACACTCAGCACAGACTGTCTAGCCATGGTACTAGGGTGATGTGGTGGAAAATGCCTGAAGCCTGTGGCACATACAACATGTTCAGGAGAGTAGGTTAGAAGGGGAGAAAATCGGTAGGAGGGAAAAGCCCTCAATCTATTTTATTTATTTCTTTTTAGCTTCCAATTTTTTTTAATGCCAAGGAGATAGTTTTTAAATGGAAATAGTGTACAGCAGCTTTATTTCCAAAAGTCTGTGTTACAATAATTAACTCTGTCATTTCCTGTTTATTCTATGGTGTTTTCTTTTCATATTTCCCATTGTTCCTTTTATCAGCCGTCGCTCAGTAGGTAGCACACTCGCCTTGGAGTCAGAAGATTGTGGGTTCAAGTCCCACTCCAGAGATTTGAACACACTAATCTAGGCTGACAATCCAGTGCTGTGCTGAGGGGACTGTGACCATGTAAATTGTGGGAATGAGCAGGTTGGTTGGGTTGAATTATGCTGTTTAATTCTTTTGACAACTTAGTTCTAAGAAAGCTATGAAAAAAGAAAAGAAAGACTTGCATTTCTGTGTCAGAGGTGCCGTGTTTCAGATGAGACATTAAACCAGGTGGTCATAAAAGATCTCATGGCACTATTTCAAAGAAGAGCAGGGGAGTTATTCCCGGTGTCCTGGCCAATATTTATCCCTCAATCAACATCACAAAAACAGATTATCTGATCATTATCACACTGTGGTTTGTGGGAGCATGCTGTGTACAAATTGGATGCCACATTTCTTACATTACAACAGTGACTACACTTTAAAAACATACTTCATTGGCTATAAAGCGCTTTGGGACATCTGCTGGCCGTGAAAGGCGCTATAGAAATGCAAGTCTTTCTTTTCTTTCTTCATAGCTTTCTTAGAACCAAGTTGTCAAAAGAATTAAACAGCATAATTCAACCCAACCAACCTGCTCATTCCCACAATTTACATGGTCACAGTTCCCTCCAATATTATTTTAATCTTCTGAGGATGAGAAACACCAGAGGCCACAACTTAAATAAAAGCTGAAAAACTGACATATAATTGAGCAAAATTTCCACTTTACTGAACCCAGACCACTTGCATTCCTTCGTCAGCCTGCTTCTGGGATATGAACTTGTCAACATCTGCTATCTGTGCCGTCAGCAACAAGCCAAAAGGAAGTGCCTTCTTCAGGGAGGGACCAGTCCCTGAAGCAAGAGTTGAAGGCCTCTGCAATTGTAAAACACATCATCTACAAGACTAACCAACAGCTGGTACAGCTCACACATTGAGGGAAGATGAATTTGTGCATTAATCAACGCTGGGATTCAGAATCGAGATTCTCCATATAGAACCCCAAGGACTGCCACTATAATCGTCCTACATATGGCTTAAAATAAAGAGAGTTTTGGTTTGGTGTACTGCTGCAGATACATGCTGTTGGAGCCAGTGAGTTAACTGGCACTAATATTTGCACTTCAATGAAATTGGCTAAGTGACAAGAAACACAGTAGTGGTGAAGGGTTATTTTTCAGACTGGAGGAAGGTATATAGAGGTGATCCCCAGGGATCGGTTCTAGGACCACTGCTTTTCGTGATATATATTAATGACTTGGACATGGGTGTACAGGGCACAATTTCAAAATTTGCAGATGACACACAACTTGGAAGTATAGAGAACAGTGAGGAGGAGTGTGATAGACTTCAGGAAGACAGACAGACTGGTGGAATGGGCGGACACGTGGCAGATGAAGGTTAACGCAGGAAAGTATGAAGTGATGCATGTTGGTAGAAAGAATGGGGGGAGGACATATAAACTAAATGGTAAAATCATGAGGGATCTGGACAGAGTAGAGAGAAACTGTTCTCATTGGCAGAAGGGTCGAGAACCAAAGGACACAGATTTAAGATAGAACCAAAGGCGACGAAAGATAAACCTTTTTACGCAGTGAGTGGTTAAGATTTGGAATGCACTGCCTGAAAGGGTGGTGGAGGCAGACTCAATTTTATCTTTCAAAAGGGAGTTGGATAAGTATCTGAAGGAAAAAGATTTGCAGGGCTGTAGCGAAAGGGCAGTGGAGTGGGACTAGCTGAGAGTCAGCATGGGCTCGACGGGCCGAATGGCTTTTTTCCGTGCTGTAACCATTCTATAATTCTATGGTTCTAATGAAATCATAAGTGTCACAAAAATATAATAAAAAGAGGATTTCAGATTGGTGAGGCGTGGTGAAACATTTGTGACTCAGTGAGAATAGGCTATGATGAAAGTCTTTCACAAGTCAAGAGACAGTTATAAGCCAATGTCTCCAGCACAGTAGCCTCATTATCAGGGACTGCTTACACCATTTCAGAGCACTGCTCATAATACATCTGTTGTATTTCAGATTGGTGAGGTGTGGTGTATCACATGGATCATTATTGAGCTCTTTATCACAGCAATCATCTCAGCACCAGCAATGGTGACAAGGGCAATAAATGAGGAATTCAACAATGCACTACTGGTGTCAGTCCATAGAACAAAACAGTCCCAAGGTTCTGTTAACTGTGTCCAACTTAGCCACTGCTTCAGCCAGTCAATAGACATCAATTGCCACTCACCTTCAGTACAAACGTGTTTATGTTGTCGGGCATCTCAAGCTGAGTACACGTTCTTATCTCTGTAATTGCAGAACAAGGAGTACTGTGCTTGGGTTTGGAGCACTGAAATAAAGCAGACAAACAGAGAAATATGAAGACACATTCATTACAAGATTCATTCTTCTGTGATTGCAATCTAGCTCCAATATCTCACCACCGTCTCAATGTGACTTAAAATCTACACTGAAGATTTGAATAAACTCTAACTTTCTCTGTACTATGGTTATAATACTCACTCCAATGTAGGTCTCAATTCTCTCAATATAGAGAATAATGAGATTAACATTAGTGTGCATACATCATTGCCAAAGACCGCCCTAAGTGGAGGAAGTGCATCTGGGAGGGCGCTGAGCACCTCGAGTCTCATCGCCGAGAGCATGCAGAAATCAAGCGCAGGCAGCGGAAAGTGTGCGCGGCTAACTTGTCCCACCCTCCCTTACCCTCAATGACTATCTGTCCCACCTGTGGTTCTCGTATTGGACTGTTCAGCCACCTAAGGACTCATTTTAAGTGTGGAAGCAAGTCTTCCTCGATTCCGAGGGACTGCCTATGATGCCGATGACATCATTGCAATTATAGTGTTCACCTGTTATCATCATCATCATCATAGGCAGTCCCTCGGAATCGAGGAAGACTTGCTTCCACTCCCAAAGTGAGTTCTCTGGTTGAACAGTCCAATACGAGAGCCACAGACCCTGTCACAAGTGGGACAGACATTCGTCGAGGGAAGGGGTGGATGGGCCTGGTTTGACGCGCGCTCCTTCCGCTGTCTGCGCTTGACCTCTTCACGCTCTTTGCGTTGAGACTCGAAAAACTCAACGCCCTCCCGGATGCACTTTCTCCACCTCGGGCGGTCTTCGGCCAGGGTCTCCCAGGTGTCAGTGGTGATGTCGCACTTTACCAGGGAGGCTTTGAGGGTGTCCTTGTAACATTTCCACTGCTCACCTTTGGCTCGTTTACCATGACGGAGCTCCGCAATGTTAACAATGTAGATAAACATTTGTGGAGCTTTTAATAATATGTGGCTTCATACAGAATTCAGCGCAGGCTTTTGTTTCACTTGTAAGAACAATTTACATAATTCACTTGGGGAACAAAAGCCAGAATGTGCAGCTGACCGAAAATTGCTCTCCACTTACTGATGGGAAACTCAGCACTATATATTTGGCTGCACTGATTTGGCAAACCAAAAATATGTGAATACCTTGAAACTAGAATCTAATAGAAAAAGAACTGAAAAGAGCTTTCCTGAAGCATGGATTGTACACGGACAGGTGCTGTACTTGCTGACCCATTACTGGCTCACATGCCAGGAAGTCAGGTCAGTTGATAATATCCTGGCATTGGGACATAATGTTGGCCACGACTAGACGGCTGGCTAGGTCGACAGTGGCATCTCATGATCACGATTCCATGAAATTCACATTTATTTTGCGGAGCTGGTGCCACGTATCAGTAGCAGCAGACAAAGAAATTGACACGGACAGTTGTTCAAAAGTAGTGTGATTTGCTGATGCATATTTCCCGATGACAGCTTATCAGGCCTGTTACACGCAGGCAAAGCACTCCGGCTGCCCACAGCTGGAAAAAAGCACGCGCCTTTGCTGCCAGAGACAGCATTTGTTTGCTGCCACGGCACTGCTGCCTCTGGAGGTACGAAAGAAAAACCCCTCTGAAGCCATCAGCGCTGCCTCACGTGCCTGACAGTGAGCTGTTAAAGCAGAGGCCGCTACAGCCAGCAAATGCATCATTAAACACATCAATCATCACCATGGAAACAATTTGGGTTCTTCAATAGTTCATGAATAACCCGAATGGTCAGTGGGCTAACAGGTGTGCAATAAATAGATTCTTTCCTTCTTACTCTTCAGTTTGTTTGCATCATGAAACTTTCACCCTCTTTTCCCACTTTCCACCTACTGTACAGCGTGCAGCTCCGCACAATTTCCATTTGGTGCCCTTCAAATAGCAATCCCTGCCACATCTATAGATTTGTTGATCATGTAGTGAACAATATTACAGAGTAGGAACTTTGGGGAATGACATTTTTCAAGATCATAATGTTTTAACCTTTATGAATCAGGTTAGTCGCTGGAACGTAACCATAGCATTTGTACAGAAGGGCACATTGCGCAAACTGCTCTCAAAATTTGGTAATACAGAAACTCCATTATAATACATCTCTTCAAACCTGAGAGAAGTCTAATTATATCAGGAGATGACTGCATGTAATACCAAGGACTTCTCATTCGAACACAATTTACCATAATAGGATGTGCAGTATGCATTAGGTAGGCAAGGGCATTGTCAGGGTGTATTATCAAAACTATAAAGCTATTCCAAGTAACTTGTTATAAAGATGAACAATTACAAAAACCTGTGTGGCCCATTTGCAGTGAAAAAGCAAAGATTTCAACAATCTGACTGTTAATGGTTTGCATCTGGGCCACCTTTATTCACTGCATGAACTCCCCCGCCCACACATAATTGTTCAAACACATATTCCATCATAGCATCAGAACACCAAGTGCTCAAATCCCCATAAGCCATTCTAAATGTCTAAGAAATGCCCTATGTCACTGTATTCATAATCTACAGTCTCTGATTCTTTAAGTGACCATTTTAGAAATTGATAAAATCATTGTCAGTATGTTTGTTAGTAGAGATTATACAAGATCAAACAATTGCTTACGAAAGAACAAACCAAAAAAAAAAGACTTTTATTTTATATAGGGCCATTCAAGTCCTCAGGAGTTCCCAAAGCACTTTACAGCCAATCAGTAACAAAGCAGTCCACTTGATTGACAACCCATCCACCACCTTCAACATTCACTCCCTCCACCATCGGCGCACCGTGGCTGCAGTGTGTACCATCTACAAGATGCACTGCAGCAAATCGTAAAGGAATCTTTGGCAGCACCTCCCAAACCCACAACCTCTACCACCTAGAAAAAGGGCAGCAGGTGCCATCACCAATATGTTCACCTCCAAGTCACACACTATCCTGACTTTGAAATATATCGCTGTTCCTTCCTAGCTGCTAGGCCAAATTCCTGGAACTCCCTCTATAACAGTATTGTGGAGTACTTTCACCACACGGACTGCAGCAGTTCAAGAAGGTGGCTCACCATCACCTTTGCAAAGGCAATTAGGAATGGCCATATAAATTCTGGCGTCGTCAGCGACACCCATATCCCATGAATTAATAATTTTAAAAAGAATTACTGCAAATGTAGTCACTACTGTTTTGTAGGCAAACGCAGCTGCCAGTTCACACAGAGCAAGGTCCTACAATGAGATAAGTGACCATTTAAATTGTCTTTGGTAGCATTGGTTGAGGGATAAATGTTGGCCAGGACATCAAGAGAACTCCCCTGCTCTTTGAATAATGCCATGAGATCTTTTGCGTCCATCTGGGAGGGCCAACTGGGCCATGGTTTAAAGTCCATCCAAAATTCGGCACATCCCAACAATGTAGCGCTCCCTCAGTACTGTACAGAAATATCAGTCTGGATTATGTGCTAAAGGCCTGGAATAGGACAAGAGCCCATGATCTTCTGAGAGAGGCGACAATGTTACCACTGAGCCAAGGCTGACAGTGAATTATCACTATGTAAAACCATGCTGCAAATTTAATCTTGGAAATCTCCGAAGTTGGAAATCGGAGAGGTTTAGGGAGGTAATTCCAGAGCTTAGGGCCTAGGCAGCTGAAGGCACGGCCGCCAATAACAAACCGCTAATAGAATTAATCATTGCTAAGTTTCCTGCTGAAAAAAAGATTAGGCTAATTCTTTCAATATGAAATGTGGTGGTGACTGTGCTGTAAAATTTAAATGTTTTTTCTCTTTAGCTCAGTGACTCCACAGAGAATTCCCAGGGCACGTTTGGCAAAGGTTATGTATCTATACTGTCTCTATACTGTGCCTCAACATTGAACTTAGAAAGACTCACCTTTGCCCCTTGTATCAGTGCAACATTGTCATTCCCCAAATCATCGCTGATTACTCCATGATTTTAAGTGTGCGATGGATCTTTTACCATGGGGATCTGGATTGAGAATGTGAACCAAAGTAAAAGAGTGTACTAACACACTGGCATTCAGTGTCCTGGTATCATTAATAGAATATATTCATTATACTACTACTCCTCTTGGAGTTTGAATATTTTGAGCTAAAACTCCACTGTGCTGATTTATTTAAATTGCTCAATTCAAACATATTGGATAATTGGAATTTTTCTGACCAAATTCCAACTTTGAAATGAACAATGTCCAGAAAACTAATGATGTGTTTACCAAAATATAATTTTGATATATTTTCTGGCAGCCAATTTCATTGTGAGGTATTGTTGTACACTTGTTAAAAAATACTCAAGGGCTAGAACCGATTGCACTATGGTGATTGAATAAGTCAAATTCCATTCTTATGACAAGCTTTCAGGATTTATATCTGTTTTGGCAACGGCATTCTACAAATCCTTCTGTTTCCAACTATGCTCACTGGTAGATGGTGACAGCTTCTGTAATTATTACAAGATTATAGGATTTTCACGAGCGTTTTGGAGTTCACGTTCAATTATTCTGTCCACATATGTCAACTTGAGTCAGTTGGTAGCACTCTGTCTGAGCCACAAAGTTATGGGTTGAAGCAGCAGTCCAGAAATTGAGAATGTAATCCTCACGTCAATGCAGTATTGAGAGAGAGTGCTGATCGCCAGTGGTGCTGCACTGCCGAGGACACTGTCCAAGATTCTGTCTGTCTATTCCAGTGATTCAGGTGGATGTCATGGCTCTATTAAAGGAAGTTGTTCTCTTAGCTTCCTAGCCTGCATTCTTTCTTCAATCAACACTGCTAAAGATAAATTGCTGGTCATTCATCTCATTGCTGTTTGTAGAACCTTGCAGTGTGCAAAATGGTCGATTCACTTACGTAACAACAGTGTGATGCATCTGAGAAGCGTGATATAAATGTAAGTACCTTTTTTTTCGTGAAAATCAAAAATCAGTGACTTTAATGAAACCCAGCCTAGTTCCTAAATTAAGAATGGCTATAAATTACCTCCAATAATTCAAAGCAAGAATATTCCCGAATATCATTCGTCTTTCTCAATATTTTCCAATAAACATTAATGCAGGAAAATACTCCACACAGAAACAGAAATACCATTTGGTATTTGAATTCCAAGTTTCCTATAAAATGGTGGTACAGATCCATCCATAGTGTTCATTTAACACCAACATATAGCAGATTAGTATAGTATTAGGCAGTCCCTCGTATCGAGGATGACTTGCTTCCACACCAAAAAGGGACGAGTTCACAGGTGTTTCAATGAGGGACCTGACATTCTAGGTCCTGAACTACATATTGAAGGGTGGAAGATGCCTGTGCGTGGATTCTTTTAACGTGGGTTGGCCGTTGCACATGGAACTGGCAGGGGATTGGGGGTAAACGATATGGATTCAGTCACAATATGTCACACCATGTAATAATTTTGTCGCGTAATGTATAATAATAAAATACATTGCATACATTTTCACATTTATATATTTACATATTTATTTGTGTGTGAACAGACCCCTACTTATGACTTAGCACAAGCCACATCTGACTCCATGTTCATGGTTGTAGCCATGTCTGCAGCAAGAGAGAATGGGCTGGAAATTCGGTCATTATGCGACCGAGTTTTTGGTGCTATTTCATCTTTTTTGGCGAAAACCCGGTCGGCGGAAATTTCAGTGACGTTTTGCGACAGCAGTTTTCAAATACCGCTGGAGAGAGGAGCGCCACTGTGCAAGACCCGAAATAGCATTTGCGCCAAAAATTTGGCTCACAGCGCGTCCGTATTTCGCACGAAAAAGACCACCAGGGAAAAAGCTGCGGTAAATATGAAGATCTGCAAAAAAGGTATGTTAAAGATTTTATTTTTTTATTCTTTTGCAGCAATTCGCTAGATAAGTGCTTATAAATGTTTGATGAATTTTTTTTTCTCAATTTATTTTTTAGGTGTTTTTCCCCCTCCCAAGGCCCAACTCGCAGTGGTATCGGCCTCAGACTAAAGTTGCTGAAATTCACGGTTTGCACCCTTGTGCAAAGCCGATTTTTAACCACTGCGCAAATTAAATCTTGAATTTACGGCCTCATAGCGATAGCGAAGTAATAGCGGTAATTTTGGCGAAACAATAGTTATCGCTGAGAACCGAATTTCTAGCTCATCAATGTGCTTGGGCTGCTTGAAGCTCATTTAGGTTCCTCGTCAGGAACAGCTATTAAGATTCATTTAGAGTACAGATTTTGGCATGAGCAGAATGAAATTTTGACAATAGCGCAGGAGTTGAAAACTAAGCAGTTTTTTTCTGAACACTGACAGAATCAGAGTCCGGTTGGTCTGTTGAAACCCAAATAGCAGACATTTTCCTTCTTATTTCAAAAAGATTAAAATTCTACCAATAGTGAAATATAACATTGTTAATAATCGTACATTACAATTAAAGTTTCAAAAGTTACCAGGAGAGCATGCTCTAAGGGCCTCCCCAGAAATGTACCAGCATTTGGCCCCAGCCAGAGGAGAGGTTCGGGGGGGGGAAAAACAGGAATTCGAAGGCATGCATACAGTTCCAAACTTGCTGCCTGAAGTCCTAGTGAATAAACCTAGCCAATTAGATCAAATTTGCTGGTGGGCATTTTTTTTAATTGTTTTAATTAAATCGGTCATGAATAGATTATCTGCTGCTACTGGGAGAAAGAAGTTTTAAAATGTAAACACAAATAATTAATTCCCAAATGACAAATACAGTAGGATTTGCAATGCAATTGCACAAAAATCCAACGCACATGTTCGTTGCAGATTCTGAAATACTGAAAAGTGCATAAAATGAAAGTGTGAAAAGTGTCTAAATGTTCCAAGCAAGGGCGTGTACCCAGACACCTCTGGAAAATAAATCTTCTGCCTTCAATATTTGTAACTGCCTCTTGTGATTTTCACGTACGTATGTATGGTTTATTTTCAGCCACCTAAGAACTCCTCGACTCTGAAGGACTGCATATGATGGTTTATTTTCTCCAATAAAAGTAAAGGAAAACACAAAATACTGCGGATGCTGGAAATCTGAAATATAAACGGAAAATGCTGGAAATACTCAGGTGGTCAGGCAGCATCTGTGGAGAGAGAAACACAGAGTTAGCGTTTCTCTCTCCATAGATGCTGCCTGACCTGCTGAGTATTTCCAGCATTTTCCGTTTATATTAAAAGTAATGTTGGGTGTACCTAGGTTGCAATCTCAGCTCCCACTGCAATTTAAGTGTATTTTTTTTTAAACAAAAAAGAACATAAGAAATAGGAGCAGGAGTCGGCCATTTGGCCCCTCGAGCCTGCTTCACCATTCAATAAGATCATCACTGATCTGATCATGGACTCAGCTCCACTTCCCTGCCCGCTCCCCATAACCCTTGATTCCCTTATCATTCAAGGTGTCTATCTCCACTTTAAATATAATCAATGATCCAGCCTCCACAGCTTTCTGGGGTAGAGAATTCCAAAGATTCATGCCCCTCAGAGAAGAAATTCCTCTTCATCTCCATTTTAAATGTGCAACACCTTATTCTGAAACTATGCCCCCTAGTTCCAGATCCCCCCACGAGGGGAAACATCCTCTCTGCATCTACCCTGTCAAGCCCCCTCAGAATCTTGTATGCTTCAATAAGATCACCTCTCATTCTTCTAAACTCCATTGAGTATAGGCTCAACCTTTCTTCATAAGACAACCCTAAAATTCCCCTAAAAGCCCAGCGGGAGATCAAGAACCAGCGGCAGTTGGTGAGAGGGGAGCGACCTATAAAAGGCCCAGCGGGAGATCAAGAGCCAGCGGCAGTTGGTGAGAGGGGAGCGACCTATAAAAGGCCCAGCGGGAGATCGAGAGCCAGCGGCAGTTGGTGAGAGGGGAGCGACCTATCAAAAGCCCAACGGGAGATCGAGAGCCAGCGGCAGTTGGTGAGAGGGGAGCGACCTATCAAAAGCTCAGCGGGAGATCGAGAGCCAGCGGCAGTTGGTGAGAGGGGAGCGGCCTATCAAAAGCCCAGCGGGAGATCGAGAGCCAGCGGCAGTTGGTGAGAGGGGAGCGACCTATCAAAAGCCCAGCGGGAGATCGAGAGCCAGCGGCAGTTGGTGAGAGGGAAGCGACCTATAAAAGGCCCAGCGGGAGATCGAGAGCCAGCGGCAGTTGGTGAGAGGGGAGCGACCTATAAAAGGCCCAGCGGGAGATCGAGAGCCAGCGGCAGTTGGTGAGAGGGGAGCGACCTATAAAAAGCCCAGCGGGAGATCGAGAGCCAGCGGCAGTTGGTGAGAGGGGAGCGACCTATCAAAAGCCCAGCGGGAGATCGAGAGCCAGCGGCAGTTGGTGAGAGGGGAGCGACCTATCAAAAGCCCAGCGGGAGATCGAGAGCCAGCGGCAGTTGGTGAGAGGGGAGCGACCTATAAAAAGCCCAGCGGGAGATCGAGAGCCAGTGTACCGGTGTAGCTACAGCGGGAGAGAAAGCAAAATAGAAGTAGAAAGTAATCAAAAAGTGACGTCACAGCCAATGGCGTAAGTGATTGGCTGGTGATTGGTGAGTAGCTTTTCTTTTATTTTTTATATCAGTAAGTGAACTGTAACATTGTTATTACCAATTTAAGGGTATCTAAGGTTAAGACATGGCAGGAGAGCTCGGTCACGTGATATGCTCCTCCTGTACCATGTGGGAACTCGGGGACACTTCCGGTGTCCCTGGGCGCTACGTGTGTGGGAAGTGTATCCGCCTCGAGCCCTTGACGATCCGCGTTGCGGAATTGGAGCTGAGGGTGGATTCACTCTGGAGCATCCACGATGCTGAGAATGACGTGAGTATCACGTGTAGTGAGTTGGTCTTACCGCAGAAGAAGGGTCCACAGCCAGATAGGGAATGGAAGACCAGCAGGAAGAGCAGTGCAAGGAAGGTAGTGCAGGGGTCCCCTGTGGTCATCCCCCTGCAAAACAGATACACTGCTTTGAGTACTGTTGGGGAGGATGACTCATCAGGGGAGGGCAGCAGCAGCCAAGTTCATGGCACCGTAGGTGGCTCTGCTGCAAAGGAGGGCAGGAAAAAGATTGGGAGCGCGATAGTGATAGGGGATTCGATGGTGAGGGGAATAGATAGGCGTTTCTGCGGACGCAACCGAGACTCCAGGATGGTATGTTGCCTCCCTGGTGCAAGGGTCAAGGATGTCTCGGAGCGGGTGCAGGACATTCTGAAATGGGAGGGAGAACAGCCAGTTGTCGTGGTGCACATTGGTACCAACGGCATAGGTAAAAAAAGGGATGAGGTCCTACGAAAAGAATTTAAGGAGCTAGGAGCTAAATTAAAAAGTAGGACCTCAAAAGTAGTAATCTCGGGATTGCTACCAGTGCCACGTGCTAGTCAGAGTAGGAATCGCAGGATAGCGCAGATGAATACATGGCTTGAGCAGTGGTGCAGCAGGGAGGGATTCAAATTCTTGGGGCATTGGAACCGGTTCTGGGGGAGGTGGGACCAGTACAAACCTGGGCAGGACCGGAACCAATGTCCTAGGGGGAGTGTTTGCTAGTGCTGTTGGGGAGGAGTTAAACTAATATTGCAGGGGGATGGGAACCTATGCAGGGAGACAGAGGGAGACAAAAATGAGGCAAAAGCAAAAGACAGAAAGGAGATGAGGAAAAGTGGAGGGCAGAGAAACCCAAGGCAAAGAACAAAAAGGGCCACTGTACAGCAAAATTCTAGAAGGACAAAGGGTGTTAAAAAAGCAAGCCTGAAGGCTTTGTGTCTTAATGCAAGGAGTATCCGCAATAAAGTGGATGAATTAACTGTGCAAATAGATGTTAACAAATATGATGTGATTGGGATTACGGAGACGTGGCTCCAGGATGATCAGGGCTGGGAACTCAACATCCAGGGGTATTCAACATTCAGGAAGGATAGAATAAAAGGAAAAAGAGGTGGGGTAGCATTGCTGGTTAAAGAGGAGATTAATGCAATAGTTAGGAAAGACATTAGCTTGGATGATGTGGAATCTATATGGGTAGAGCTGCAGAACACCAAAGGGCAAAAAACGTTAGTGGGAGTTGTGTACAGACCTCCAAACAGTAGTAGTGATGTTGGGGAGGGCATCAAGCAGGAAATTAGGAGTGCATGCAATAAAGGTGCAACAGTTATAATGGGTGACTTTAATATGCACATAGATTGGGCTAGCCAAACTGGAAGCAATACGGTGGAGGAGAATTTCCTGGAGTGCATAAGGGATGGTTTTCTAGACCAATATGTCGAGGAACCAACTAGGGGGGAGGCCATCTTAGACTGGGTGTTGTGTAATGAGAGAGGATTAATTAGCAATCTCATTGTGCGAGGCCCCTTGGGGAAGAGTGACCATAATATGGTGGAATTCTGCATTAGGATGGAGAATGAAACAGTTAATTCAGAGACCATGGTCCAGAACTTAAAGAAGGGTAACTTTGAAGGTATGAGGCATGAATTGGCTAAGATAGATTGGCTAATGATACTTAAGGGGTTGACTGTGGATGGGTAATGGCAGACATTTAGAGACCTCATGGATGAATTACAACAATTGTACATTCCTGTCTGGCGTAAAAATAAAAAAGGGAAGGTGGCTCAATCGTGGCTATCTAGGGAAACCAGGGATTGTATTAAAGCCAAGGAAATGGCATACAAATTGGCCAGAAATAGCAGCGAACCTGGGGACTGGGAGAAATTTAGAACTCAGCAGAGGAGGACAAAGGGTTTGATTAGGGCAGGGAAAATGGAGTACGAGAAGAAGCTTGCAGGGAACATTAAGGCGGATTGCAAAAGTTTCTATAGGTATGTAAAGAGAAAAAGGTTAGTAAAGACAAACGTAGGTCCCCTGCAGTCAGAATCAGGGGAAGTCATAACGGGGAACAAAGAAATGGCAGACCAATTGAACAAGTACTTTGGTTCAGTATTCACTAAGGAGGATACAAACAACCTTCCGGATATAAAAGTAGTCAGAGGGTCTAGTAAGGAGGAGGAACTGAGGGAAATCTTTATTAGTCGGGAAATTGTGTTGGGGAAATTGATGGGATTGAAGGCCGATAAATCCCCAGGGCCTGATGGACTGCATCCCAGAGTACTTAAGGAGGTGGCCTTGGAAATAGCGGATGCATTGACAGTCATTTTCCAACATTCCATTGACTCTGGATCAGTTCCTATCGAATGGAGGGTAGCCAATGTAACCCCACTTTTTAAAAAAGGAGGGAGAGAGAAAGCAGGGAATTATAGACCGGTCAGCCTGACCTCAGTAGTGGGTAAAATGATGGAATCAATTATTAAGGATGTCATAGCAGCGCATTTGGAAAATGGTGACATGATAGGTCTAAGTCAGCATGGATTTGTGAAAGGGAGATCATGCTTGACAAATCTTCTGGAATTTTTTGAGGATGTTTCCAATAAAGTGGACAAAGGAGTACCAGTTGATGTGGTATATTTGGACTTTCAGAAGGCTTTCGACAAGGTCCCACACAGGAGATTAATGTGCAAAGTTAAAGCACATTGGATTGGGGGTAGTGTGCTGACGTGGATTGAGAACTGGTTGTCAGACAGGAAGCAAAGAGTAGGAGTAAATGGGTACTTTTCGGAATGGCAGGCAGTGACTAGTGGGGTACCGCAGGGTTCTGTGCTGGGGCCCCAGCTGTTCACATTGTACATTAATGATTTAGACAAGGGGATTAAATGTAGTATCTCCAAATTTGCGGATGACACTAAGTTGGGTGGCAGTGTGAGCTGCGAGGAGGATGCTATGAGGCTGCAGAGTGATTTGGATAGGTTAGGTGAGTGGGCAAATGCATGGCAGATGAAGTATAATGTGGATAAATGTGAGGTTATCCACTTTGGTGGTAAAAACAGAGAGACAGACTATTATCTGAATGGTGACAGATTAGGAAAAGGGGTGGTGCAACGAGACCTGGGTGTCATGGTACATCAGTCATTGAAGGTTGGCATGCAGGTACAGCAGGCGGTTAAGAAAGCAAATGGCATGTTGGCCTTCATAGCGAGGGGATTTGAGTACAGGGGCAGGGAGGTGTTGCTACAGTTGTACAGGGCCTTGGTGAGGCCACACCTGAAGTATTGTGTACAGTTTTGGTCTCCTAACTTGAGGAAGGACATTCTTGCTATTGAGGGAGTGCAGCGAAGATTCACCAGACTGATTCCCGGGATGGTGGGACTGACTTATCAAGAAAGATTGGATCAACTGGGCTTGTATTCACTGGAGTTCAGAAGAGTGAGAGGGGACCTCATAGAAAATTTTAAAATTCTGACGGGTTTGGACAGGTTAGATGCAGGAAGAATGTTACCAATGTTGGGGAAGTCCAGAACCAGGGGTCACAGTCTAAGGATAAGGGGTAAGCCATTTAGGACCGAGATGAGGAGAAACTTCTTCACCCAGAGAGTGGTGAACCTGTGGAATTCTCTACCACAGAAAGTAGTTGAGGCCAATTCACTAAATATATTCAAAAGGGAGTTAGATGAAGTCCTTACTACTCGGGGGATCAAGGGGTATGGCGTGAAAGCAGGAAGTGGGTACTGAAGTTTCATGTTCAGCCATGAACTCATTGAATGGCGGTGCAGGCTAGAAGGGCTGAATAAGTTTCTATTTTCTAACCCCTTCATCTCAGGAATCAACCTCGTGAACCTTCTCTGAACTGCCTCCAGTGCAAGTATATCTCTCCTTAAATAAGGAGACCAAAACTGCACGCAGTACTCCAGGTGTGGTCTCACCAATGCCCTGTACAGTTGTAGCAAGACTTCCCTACTTTTGTACTCCATTTCCCATCCCAATAAAGGCCAACATTCCATTTGTCTTCCTAATTACTTGCTGTACCTGTATGCTAACGTTTTGTGTTTCATGTACAAGGACAGCCAGATCCCTCTGTACCGCAGCACTTTGTAATCTCTCTCCAGTTAAATAATAATTTGCTTTTTTATTCTTCCTACCAAAGTGGATCACCTCAGTTTCCCACATTATATTCCATCTGCCAAATCTTTGCCCACTCACTTAACCTATCTATGGGCCCAATTTTGGCCAGTACAAATTTCTGGCACACTCACCAAAGCTCCGCCGCTTTTGTGGAGCGATTAGGGCGCCATACATCTTCAGGCCGAGTTTGGCCGCTCCCCAGCCTCTCCTCGATGGTGGCGCAGCGTGGCAACTCTATTCGGGGGTGGAGCCAGGTCCCGGTGCTGAAAACAGTGCCGGGCCCTCTGCACATGCGCGCTAGACTTTGATTTCGAGCAGCACATTGTGAAGCACTTTGTTCACGAGTGTCCAGTGTGTCAAAGGACCTTTCCAGAGAACAGACAAGCTGCCTATGAAGACCATGTGCAGTCCCATTTTATGGAGGCCAACTAAGAGGCAAACAACAAACCAGTTTAACTTCTACGTTATAAAGATGCTGCCGAGCCCAGCCTTTCCTCTCCCTCCACTCCCTTCCGACCCGGCCCACTGCTTCCCCAATTGTTGTTCAATTGTTTACCCTATTTTTATGTAGTTATTTGAACTTTTATATTGAATGTTTGCTGCTCGGTGCAGATCCTACCTAGGCCGATTTGTTAACTGCCCGCAAGGTTTTTCAGAGCTGACCACATACGCTGACCTAAGTCAATTTGGAGTAAGTTTTTGCTGGCCAAAATGGCATAAATGGCCAAAACTGGCGTAAGTGTCTGGGAACGCCCCCTTTTGAAAAAAACTAAACTAAAAAAAAATTGTTCCTAACTGACTTACTCTGGAGCAAATTTTGGGGGGGAAAGTAGCATTTTTTTAAACTTACACCAGAAAAAACTACTTACTCCAAAAACACTGATGCATGTCATGGCCAAAATTGGGCCCTATATCCCTTTACAGATTCTTTATGTCCTCCTCACAACTTGCTTTCCCACCTATCTTTGCACCATCAGCAGGCTTTTGTTCAGCATTTTTGGGGCTTAGGTCCTTTGAAACTGCTGGCCAACTTTTGCTTCTTTCCAAGGTTGGCATTTCCATTCATTGTTAATTCTGTTAGCAATATGCTTGGAGCTTAATTATTAGTTAATTCATGCAGAATCAAGTTTATTTTGAGAGGATGCAATTTAAAAAAAAAACACAGCTTAACGTAACAATGATTGAGATGACGAATTAAAGGAGTGTGGTATTAGTAGTTGTGGCAATAGCCAATCATAAGTGACCTTGCTACAACAGCAGGAATTTAAACTCCAATCGCTACAAAAACAGGGTTCAAGGTGCTAATGATTCACCAAGATAACATCCATTCAGATTGCTCAACATAAAAATACCACAAAACAGTGGCCTTGCCAATAAGTTTTGTGCAAATAGTACATGTTGCAGAAAATGATTATATTCTAAACATTGCAAACATTAATGTACATCTCTTTCTGTGGATGCATCGCCACTTTTATACTTTTTCCAGACACATGGCATATCTGCGAGTTTCAACAGGAATGATAGAGTACTGAATGGCTCAAAAGTAAAATAAAACTATTGAAAATATGTGCGTGAATTGTTCCATTTTACTAAGCGGCTCCGCAACGTACAGTAACTCTAAACCAACCACCGCCCCCCTCATCTCTCACTTCATTCTCTAACATGAACTGCATAATTAGCAGCCAAAACAAAAGTACAGTTCTTCATAAATACGCTGCCTTAAGTCATCCAAGCTCCAAACACTCGGTATCAAAAGCTTTGGCGCCTACAATTAATGAAAACAAATGGCTGTATATATGTGTGCTAACCATCGGATGTTTCAGAAAGTATTGGTTGTAGGCTCTTGGTTTTTAATCATTTTAAATCTGCAGATGGATGTCCCAAGCCCATTGTCCATTTTTCATGTGCAGGCCAAAACAATACATGTTGACCAGCGATTCAACCATTGGAGGCATTGAAGCTGAGCTCAATCCTATCTTCATCTGATGTCCACACACTGACAGTAGGGGGGTCATTAGTTAGCAATCACGAGCAGGGGCTCTTGTTGAATGTTTCATCCTTAGCCTAGGGATGCTGAGGTCATCTAACTCAGACAAGGAATCAAACATGGTACAAGTGCAATGTCCCGTATCCGGACTTCTGAAAACCATAATTGTCCGAAAACTGGACATTTCGGCAAGCGGCGAGGAGCAGATGATCGGCGGGCGGCGAAGTCCAAAATCCGGCAAAACCCGAAATCCGGCCCGGATTCGGTCCGTGGCAAGGTGCGAAATCTGGCAACATCCAAAATCCGGCACAGATTTGGTCCCGAGGATTTCAGACTACTGATTTTCTTGTCTGAAATCCAGAAAAACCCAAAAACCGGTACGGAGTCGGTCCCGAGGATTCCGGATTTCAGACGTTGTACCTGTATCTTCCTGATTTGCACAGTCCAGTTATATACCAGCTTTCCCAAATGAGCCTTCAGGGAACCGAAAGGAATAAATTTCAACCTAACTAGCAGAACATTCTACTGAAAGACAATATTGTCTTAGCCGTAACCACTTATTGAATTAGTAGCACATCCAGGGTGGCCATTGAAACAATAGGCATCTCTCCTCGAGGAAAGAAACACAATCAAACATGAAGAATCACAAATGAATGAAAAACAATAAGTTCAAAACGGTGGAAATAGACTTCAACAAAAAGGATCCGATCTGAACAAACACTGTACCACAGATGATTAGAAGTGAAAGCTTTTAGTGTTACTAAAATAAATAAAAATGTGAAATAGTGCTAATTAGTTCCACATTTATTTTAGATATCACTTTCCAAAACACTATGATGAAAAAGTGCTTTGTGAATCAAATCATATATTCTAGAGAGAGATGTTTAAGAGACAGAGGGAGACAAAAAGGAGGCAAAAGCAAAAGACAGAAAGGAGATGAGGAAAAGTGGAGGGCAGAGAAACCCAAGGCAAAGAACAAAAAGGGCCACTGTTCAGCAAAATTCTAAAAGGACAAAGGGTGTTAAAAAAACAAGCCTGAAGGCTTTGTGTCTTAATGCAAGGAGTATCCGCAATAAGGTGGATGAATTAATTGTGCAAATAGATGTTAACAAATATGATGTGATTGGGATTACGGAGACGTGGCTCCAGGATGATCAGGGCTGGGAACTCAACATCCAGGGGTATTCAACATTCAGGAAGGATAGAATAAAAGGAAAAGGAGGTGGGGTAGCATTGCTGGTTAAAGAGGAGATTAATGCAATAGTTAGGAAAGACATTAGCTTGGATGATGTGGAATCTATATGGGTAGAGCTGCAGAACACTAAAGGGCAAAAATCGTTAGTGGGAGTTGTGTACAGACCTCCAAACAGTAGTAGTGATGTTGGGGAGGGCATCAAACAGGAAATTAGGAGTGCATGCAATAAAGGTGCAGCAGTTATAATGGGTGACTTTAATATGCACATAGATTGGGCTAGCCAAACTGGAAGCAATACGGTGGAGGAGGATTTCCTGGAATGCATAAGGGATGGTTTTCTAGACCAATATGTCGAGGAACCAACTAGGGGGGAGGCCATCTTAGACTGGGTGTTGTGTAATGAGAGAGGATTAATTAGCAATCTCATTGTGCGAGGCCCCTTGGGGAAGAGTGACCATAATATGGTGGAATTCTGCATTAGGATGGAGAATGAAACAGTTAATTCAGAGACCATGGTCCAGAACTTAAAGAAGGGTAACTTTGAAGGTATGAGACATGAATTGGCTAAGATAGATTGGCTAATGATACTTAAGGGGTTGACTGTGGATGGGCAATGGCAGACATTTAGAGAACGCATGGATGAATTACAACAATTGTACATTCCTGTCTGGCGTAAAAATAAAAAAGGGAAGGTGGCTCAACCGTGGCTATCTAGGGAAATCAGGGATAGTATTAAAGCCAAGGAAGTGGCATACAAATTGGCCAGAAATAGCAGCGAACCTGGGGACTGGGAGAAATTTAGAACTCAGCAGAGGAGGACAAAGGGTTTGATTAGGGTAGGGAAAATGGAGTACGAGAAGAAGCTTGCAGGGAACATTAAGGCGGATTGCAAAAGTTTCTATAGGTATGTAAAGAGAAAGAGGTTAGTAAAGACAAACGTAGGTCCCCTGCAGTCAGAATCAGGGGAAGTCATAACGGGGAACAAAGAAATGGCAGACCAATTGAACAAGTACTTTGGTTCAGTATTCACTAAGGAGGACACAAACAACCTTCCGGATATAAAAGTGGTCTATTAAGGAGGAGGAACTGAGGGAAATCTTTATTAGTCGGGAAATTGTGTTGGGGAAATTGATGGGATTGAAGGCCGATAAATCCCCAGGGCCTGATGGACTGCATCCCAGAGTACTTAAGGAGGTGGCCTTGGAAATAGCGGATGCATTGACAGTCATTTTCCAACATTCCATTGACTCTGGATCAGTTCCTATCGAGTGGAGGGTAGCCAATGTAACCCCACTTTTTAAAAAAGGAGGGAGAGAGAAAGCAGGGAATTATAGACCGGTCAGCCTGACCTCAGTAGTGGGTAAAATAATGGAATCAATTATTAAGGATGTCATAGCAGCGCATTTGGAAAATGGTGACATGATAGGTCCAAGTCAGCATGGATTTGTAAAAGGGAGATCATGCTTGACAAATCTTCTGGAATTTTTTGAGGATGTTTCCAATAAAGTGGACAAAGGAGTACCAGTTGATGTGGTATATTTGGACTTTCAGAAGGCTTTCGACAAGGTCCCACACAGGAGATTAATGTGCAAAGTTAAAGCACATGGGATTGGGGGTAGTGTGCTGACGTGGATTGAGAACTGGTTGTCAGACAGGAAGCAAAGAGTAGGAGTAAATGGGTACTTTTCGGAATGGCAGGCAGTGACTAGTGGGGTACCGCAGGGTTCTGTGCTGGGGCCCCAGCTGTTTACATTATACATTAATGATTTAGACGAAGGGATTAAATGTAGTATCTCCAAATTTGCGGATGACACTAAGTTGGGTGACAGTGTGAGCTGCGAGGAGGATGCTATGAGGCTACAGAGTGACTTGGATAGGTTAGGTGAGTGGGCAAATGCGTGGCAGATGAAGTATAATGTGGATAAATGTGAGGTTATCCACTTTGGTGGTAAAAACAGAGAGACAGACTATTATCTGAATGGTGACAGATTAGGAAAAGGGAAGGTGCAACGAGACCTGGGTGTCATGGTACATCAGTCATTGAAGGTTGGCATGCAGGTACAGCAGGCGGTTAAGAAAGCAAATGGCATGTTGGCCTTCATAGCGAGGGGATTTGAGTACAGGGGCAGGGAGGTGTTGCTACAGTTGTACAGGGCCTTGGTGAGGCCACACCTGGAGTATTGTGTACAGTTTTGGTCTCCTAACTTGAGGAAGGACATACTTGCTGTTGAGGGAGTGCAGCGAAGATTCACCAGACTGATTCCCGGGATGGTGGGACTGACCTATCAAGAAAGACTGAATCAACTGGGCTTGTATTCACTGGAGTTCAGAAGAGTGAGAGGGGACCTCATAGAAACGTTTAAAATTCTGACGGGTTTGGACAGGTTGGATGCAGGAAGAATGTTCCCAATGTTGGGGAAGTCCAGAACCAGGGGTCACAGTCTAAGGATAAGGAGTAAGCCATTTAGGACCGAGATAAGGAGAAACTTCTTCACCCAGAGAGTGGTGAACCTGTGGAATTCTCTACCACAGGAAGTAGTTGAGGCCAATTCACTAAATATATTCAAAAGGGAGTTAGATGAAGTCCTTACTACTCGGGGGATCAAGGGGTATGGCGTGAAAGCAGGAAGTGGGTACTGAAGTTTCATGTTCAGCCATGAACTCGTTGAATGGCGGTGCAGGCTGGAAGGGCTGAATGGCCTGCTTCTGCACCTATTTTCTATGTTTCTATGTTTCTATGTTTCTAACCCCTGCTGTTTTTTTTCACCCAAACCTTCTTAGCTCTCCAATCACGTTTCCAATAACTTGTACAGACGTCAATGTTTGGCCATTTTGTTTCTGTGGTGATTATATAGGGGGAATTAAATAAATAGCACAGAAGGATTTGGCCCAAAAAACATGTCTGGAACTTGTATGGTTATTTCATAGAATCTTACAGCACAGAAGGAGGCCATCAGCTCATCTTGCCTGAGCCCGATCTTTGAAAGAGCTGTTCCAACTTAGTCCCACACCCCAGCATTTTCCCCAGAACCCTGCTAATTAGTCCTCTTCAATACATGTTCATTTCCTGTAATGTCATTCATTCCACATAACTGTGTGCACTCCAGTCCCATAGGCTGCAACAGAAGTTTTTCTTATCTGACCCTTCAGTCATGAAGGCCCAGCTAGACAGTCTCTCTGCGGCCACCACCAATGAATGTCCTATGAAGGGGCCACCACTACTAGAGGAGAACGAGAGGGCTACCTCCCTTAACTTCACCATCTTGATTTTTGATCTTGATAGTTGATCTTGTAAAATACTGGCCAAGTTTCCCTATAACAGGACTACTGGTATTATGTAGAATTCAGACTGATTCTGAGAAGAAAAATGCAATTTAACAACATATTTGATCTTCGTTCTTTTTTTAAAATTCGTTCCGGGATGTGGGTGTCGCTGGCAAGACCAGCATTTATTGCCCATCCCTAATTGCCCTAGAGAAGATGTTGGTGAGCCGCCTTCTTGAACCGCTGTAGTCCGTGTGGTGAAGGAACTCCCACAGTGCTGTTAGGGAGGGAGTTCCAGGATTTTGACCCAGCGACGGTGAAGGAACGGCCGATATATTTCCAAGTCAGGATGATGTGTAACTTGGAGGGGAACTTGCAGGTTTGCCCATTCTCTTCAAGGCACTAATTTCCTGTTGAGTCTGAATCAATCTATTCCTAAACTGGCTTCTGGCTCTTTGGTTAAAAATGCAAGGGGCAGTAGACAGAAAACAGAGTCAAAAAGAATTCCTGTTGGATGTTGATAAGCCAGAATGCAAGTTCATGCTCCTTCCTTTTCGCCCATGTGTTGAGACTGCCACCCTGCACTGATGTACAAGTTAGTCTCCATAACCAGGAACTCAAGAAAAAAAATCCACTATATTCTACATCTTTCCAATGCATATCAACAATAGAATGAGTTACTGAGAACAGCCATTTGGATTACAATGTTTATTTGTTTGAAAATTTCACTTGTTCTTCAGAGGAAATGACATATTTCCCAGATGTCACATTTGAAATTTCTGAATCTTGGTTGAGCTGAATATGACTCAAGCACTGTAGCCTAATGAGAGACTAAAATCAACTTTGTCTTGGCCAGGATTTTACACTAAAATAGACTAACCACAGAAATACACAGCATAATGCTTATTACAATTTTCCATTACATTTTTGTTGGCACTTCCAGGACTGAATTGAGGTTCCACTCCTGTAAAATGCTATCTGATCTCATGTCACCATGAATTCAAATTCTACCAACTAAAGTTACATTGTAAGTTTCTTACAGTTTTCAAGTTCATAGCTACAAGCGTGTCTCAGTGTGTCTGTTAATTCAGCAGTTGCATTACTATGTATTCTCAGGCTCTGAACTGGGAACTGCTCATTAGCACCACAGAGCAGTCAACAAACTTACATATCACATTGTGCACTGTGAGCCACCACCAAACTGAAATGCTACTGCATAATTGCTATATATATATATATGATATAACTGCTTTGATATAGTCAAATATACAGCATCTTTTCACACCAATTTAGCACCAGCATTTTTTCTGATACTTGGATTGGCATTGTTAACCTAGTAGAGAGCTCAATGGTACTTTCATAAACCCTGCTATCGATGCAGGGCAAGCTGGTTAGACCAATAGGAGCGCAACAGGTTTCTCAAAGCCTGTGTTGGAGATGCAGTAAGAGAAAAGTGCTAGTCATTCCACTTGTAGCAATTTTCAAGGCGACATGGCCTTTAACACCAGCACCAGAACTAAACACAACCCCCGGGGTATAAATCCGTCTTGGATGGTAATGCAAAACAGGCAATAGCAACTCAGCAGCTTGTTTCACACTCTGCCCAAATATTTTCCCCATTGAGGTCAATGGAAAAGAAAATCAGGCGGATTGCAAAACAGGCTGCCCGTTCCCCAGCACCCATTTAGTGCGACAGCCCAAGACAAATTTATAACCCGGTCTCCAAAGTACAGACTTTACCTCAGATCAATGGACTGATTCTGAGTTTGATTTCCTGGCCATTTTTATCATGACTAGCGAGGGGATTTGAGTATAGGAGCAGGGAGGTCTTACTGCAGTTGTACAGGGCCTTGGTAAGACCACACCTTGAATATTGTGTTCAGTTTTGGTCTCCTAATCTGAGGAAGGACATTCTTGCTATTGAGGGAGTGCAGCGAAGGTTCACCAGACTGATTCCCGGGATGGCAGGACTGACATATGAAGAAAGTCTGGATCGACTAGGTTTATATTCACTGGGATTTAGAAGAATGAGAGGGGATCTCATAGAAACATAAAAATTCTGACGGGTTTAGACAGGTTAGATGCAGGAAGAATGTTCCCAATGTTGGGGAAGTCCAGAACCAGGGGTCACAGTCGAAGGATAAGGGGTAAGCCTTTTAGGACCGAGATGAGGAGAAACTTCTTCACCCAGAGAGTGGTGAACCTGTGGAATTCTCTACCACAGAAAGTTGTTGAGGCCAGTTCGTTAGATATATTCAAAAGGGAGTTAGATGTGGCCCTTACGGCTAAAGGAATCAAGGGGTATGGAGAGAAAGCAGGAATGGGGTACTGAAGTTGCATGATCAGCCATGATCATATTGAATGGTGGTGTAGGCTCGAAAGGCCTACTCCTGCACCTACTTTCTATGTTTATCCCTTTTATCTGGATCAAGTTGATTTTTCCAACCATAAAGACACACGTGATGGAGATAGTTCTTGGGCTGAGGGCAGTAGGTTCATTGGCATCACTGTCTTTGTTTTGGCAGGGTAGGAATAACAGAGGCCTTGATCTTCCATTCACCTCAGAATAATACAATGAATAAAGAAAATAAATGCGACATCTGAATTCATTCAACAGTTATTCCCTCACTTCTAACACAGACTAACTACATATTTGATCATGAGCCAGTCCATTATGGCATTAACACACAAGAGTCAAAATTGGGCAAGACGTCAACATTTCAGACGCACTCATATATTACATTGTTGAGGATATCTCAAGTGTGTTTTGCATGTAAAAGCATTGTTACCGCACTACATATCTTTGACTCTTTGCAGTCAGATTTAACCATTCTTACTTGTCGTGGAGTAAAACATTATCACAATGTGTGTAACACATGTAAATACGTTAATGCACTGGAGAGCTCGTCTATCTCACACAAATCACGTAAGCATAGTGCCTGGTTGTGTTTACTCACAAATCAATCTGATGTTTTAATCTCATTGGCAGTCCTCATTTAAACATACTACAGAACTTGTATCAAACTCCTTATGAGTAAGTCAGTTATAGTAAAAATGAGATCTAATGCTAATAATAAACTTGAAGGTGTGCATGTAATTGGATTTTTGTCACAAGAATGAGTGGCAAGCCTGTTTCTCTACAACCCACTTCACCCTTCTCAAAACTGTAATATGTGGACTGACCTGTGCCACAATTCCAATTTTCTCTTATTCACACATGGGATGTGGCAAGGCCAGCATTTATTGCCCATCCCCAATTGGCCTTGGACAACTGAGTGGCTTGCTAGGCCATTCAGAAGGCAGTTAAGAGTCAATCACATTGCTGTGGGTCTGGAGTTAAATAGACCAGACCAGGTGATTAGGGTTTTTAACAACACTCTGATAATTTCATGGTGGCCATTACTGATACTAGCTTTTTATTCCAGATTTATTTAATTGCTGAATTTAAATTCCCCAACTGCCGTGGTGGGATTTGAACTCGCATCTCCAGATTAGTCCAGGTCTCTGGATTACTAGTCCAATAACATAATCACTATGCTACCGTTCCCGATATAAAATGATGAGGATAAAGTGGATGTAGAGGAAGAGAAGGAGATAAAGGAGAAATAAAACTGGGGCAAATCAATTATAACACTAAACTCCTGTAAAATTAAAGCTTTTGATAGGAGGCCTAGAGAAAAATTGGCCCATGGTATCGTTCAAAATCCATATATATCAATATCCTGGGGTTCACCACTCTGACATTAAACTGAACTGGACCAGCTACATAAATGATGTGATTATTAGAAGTACATGGCTGGGTATTCTACAGCGAGTGTCTCACCTCCTGACACCCCAGAACCGCTCTACCACCTACAAAGGAAAGGTCAGGAGTGTAATGGAATACTCTCCACTTGCCTGGATGAGTGCAGCTCCAACAACACTCAAGAAGCTCGACACCATCCAGGACAAAGCAGCCGGCTTGACTGGCACCCCATCCACCACCTTCGATATTCACTCCCCCCACCACCGGTGTACCATGGCACTGCAGTAAGTCAGCAAGGCTTCTTTATGAAGCACATTCCAAACCCGCGACCACCACCCTCTAGAAGGACGAAGGCTGCAGGTGCATGGGGAAATCATCAACAGAGGAATAGAAGTAGGTCATTCAGCCTCTTGAGCCTTTTCGGCCATTCAATTACATCATGGCAGATCTGTACCTTAACTGCCCGCCTTGGTTCCGTCACCCTTACTGCCCTTACCTAACAAAAATCTATCAATCTCAATTTTGAAAATTTCAACAACTTTTTGGAGCAGAGAATTCCAAATTTCCACTACCCTTTGTGTGAAGATGTCCTTTCTGACATCACCCCCGAATGGTCTAGCTCTAATTTCAAGGTTATGTCTCCCTATTCCAGACTCCCCCACCAGATGAAATAGTTTCTCTCTACCTACCCTATCAACTCCTTTGATCATCTTAATCACCTCCAAGTCCAACACTGCCGTGACTTGGACATCGCTGTTCCTTCAACATCATTGGGTCAAAATCCTGGAACTCACTACCTAACAGCATTATGGGAGCACCTTCACTATACGGACTGCAGCAGTTCAAGAAGGCGGCCCAGCATCACCTTCTCAAGGGCAACTAGGGTTGGGAAATAAATGCCAGGGCTGCCAATGATACCCGCATCCAGAGAATGATTTAAAAAAATTTAAACCACTCTGCTAGGAACTGTTATTCTCGCTGCACAGGGAGGGTTTATATATTAAGCCGCTGAGAAAATATTTCATGCTGCTAAAATAAAACACAAGTACCAGAGGATGTTCAATCAACAAAATGGCACAGGCCTAATGAAAACATTTGCTTTTGCTTTCAAAATGGTAGGAAAGTAATTTTATTAAATTAAATAGTGTATGCAATAATAAACAGTACTTGTCACTGGTTAAGATTCTCTCACTTACAAGGAAGATCTCATAACTTACCCCCAACTTCACATGCTTACGAATTATGGGCCCTTCTGTTTATAGCTCACAAAATAACCTTAGTAATTCACCCAGCACCACTGCATTATCAGCCTGGTACTACAGTGGCTGCCTGAACTTGTGCTTCTTACTGCTCTGCTGGGTTTTACAAGGCTATCATTTACTTTCCAGCATTGGATTTCAAACTTTTTTGTAAGAATTTAGCCTTCGAGTGGTATATGATGTGGTCATGCTCAATTGCTCGGTGCCAAAAATCTGCAGTTATAATAACGTGTGTTTGAATTCAGTGAGTTAACAAAAACGTATTTTTTAAACTGTTAGTGCTGGAGTTGTATGGGTGCATTCATAACTACTCACACACACTCTTGCTAAGGAACTAACATAGAAAGCCACTCAGGCAGATCTATAATATGTCTTTGGGCAATAGGCTGTAATATCAGAGGTATTTTACTTGGCACTCAGCAATAGATTGGGTGATGTATGGACTGCGATATAAACTGCTCAAGTACAAAGCCCATTTTTACAAGAATGCCACATTTAATCTACCTACGTGTGGATATGATCACACAGCATGTTCATCGGTATTCTCCGGTGCTTTCAGAATATTACGTTTTTAAAAGAGACGCTCGGCGATAATCGGGGTGATATTTGGGCACTAGTTTCCATTATAAACAGTCTTCTGGGCGGTGCACGAGTGATGACGTCAGATTTTATTTAAAAAATATGGGCGGTTGGGTCAGCTAATTCCCAGTGTTAAGTGTATGCCGAAAGTTACGCCGGCGATAAATGGGCGATAATTTCCATTTTTAATCAAATATGGGCATTAAACTCAATCTCAGCGGTTAAACGGGTGGTAACTGGGCGATCCCATTCGGCCCATTGTGTCTGTGCCAGCCGAAAAAGAGCTATTCAGCCTAATCCCACTTTATAGCTCTTGGTCCATAGCTTTGCAGGTTACGGCACTTCAACTGCATATCCAAGAACTTTATAAATGCGATAAGGATTTCTTTCACTACTGCTCTTTCTGGCAGCGAGATCCAAACACCCACCGCCCTCTGGGTGAAAACATTTCTCCTCAACTCCCCTCTAATCCTTCTACCAATTACTTTAAATCTATGTCCCCTGGTTATGTCCTGGAGTGTCAGCTGTGGTTCAGTGGGTAGCACACTCGCCTAAGTCAGAAGGTTGTGGGTTCAAATCCCACTCCAGGGACTTGAGCACATCGGCTGACACTCCAGTGCAGTGCTGAGGGAGTGCTGCACTGTCAACAGTGCTGTCATTCGGATGAGACGTTAAACCGAGGCCACGTCTACCCTCTCAGGTGGACGTAAAAGATCCCATAGCAATATTTCAAAGAGCAGGGGAGTTATCCCCTGTGTCCTGGCCAATATTTATCCCTATTTATGAAAGGATATACTTGCTTTGGAGGCAGTTCAGAGAAGGTTCACTCGGTTGATTCTGGGGATGAGGGGGTTGACTTATGAGGAAATGTTGAGTAGGTTGGGCCTCTACTCATTGGAATTCAGAAGAATGAGAGGTGATCTTATCGAAATGTATAAGATTATGAGGGGACTTGACAAGGTGGATGCAGAGAGGGTGTTTCCACTGATGGGGGAAGACTAGAAGTAGAGGGCATGATCTTAGAATAAGGGGCCGCCCATTTGAAACAGAGATGAGGAGAAATTTCTTCTCTAAGGGTTGTGAATCTGTGGAATTCGCTGCCTCAGAGAACTGTGGAAGCTGGAACATTGAATAAATTTAAGACAGAAATACAGTTTCTTAAACGATAAGGGGATAAGAGGTTATGGGGAGTGGGCAGGGAAGTGAAGCTGAGTCCATGATCAGATCAGCCATGATCTTATTGAATGGCTCGAGGGGCCGTGTGGCCTACTCCTGTTCCTATTTCTTATGTTCTTATGTAATCAACATAATAAAAACAGATTATTTGGTCATTATCACATCACAGTTTGCTGTGCGCACATTGGCTGCTGCGTTTCCCACATTATAACAGTGACTACACTTCAAAAGTACTTCATTGGCTATAAAGCGCTTTGAGATGTCTGGTGAAAGGCATTATATAAATGCAATTCTTTCTTCTATTGACCTCTCCGCTAAGGGAAATAGATCTTTCCTATCCACTCTATCTAGGCCACTCATAATTTTCGACACCTCAATTAAGTCTCAATTGAAGTGTATAAGTCAAATATTTATTTATTTCTCCCACCATCAATATTATGGATTTTCCTTCCATAAAGCCTGCTTTCCCCTCTCAGAAGGTCACTGACCAAGAGCTTGGGTACATACTGCTTTCGCTAATTCAAATGGTGTTGGAGGTGGAGAGGAAGGGGGCGGAGACATTTAAAGACAGCTCAATGCAAAAATATAACAGGCAATGGTGTCAATTTAGAGATTTTTTGCTTTTGAAGGCTAGAGGTTACTGTAGAACTCGTTCGTGTTCAAAATCAGAACAAGTAGCAGCAGCTTGGAGGCTCAGTTTAAGGTGCCAATTGTCCACATTGCCCATTTTTGGCGCAGTTGTCGAGGTACGCCCGATTTTTCAGTGGCCAACTGCGCCAAAAGAAAGTTGCAAGTTTCGCCATAATAAATTTTGAATTTGGCGCAGCGTAGATTGTCCTTAAGCTCTGTGGGTGCGTCAAAAAACTGAGGTCGCCAGGGTAACGAGGGGCACACTGAAGGGCTGAGGCTGGAAAGTGAAACATACACAAGACATAAGCAATTGTAGAGCCCCCGGTGCCGCTCTGATCCCGGGCCGAAAGGCCCCCCACCCCTGGTGTCAGTGCCGCTCCTATCCCGAGCTTCTTTTGAAGCCGAGCGCCGAGCTCCCGTGTCCGGCCGAGGGAGCGATGATGCCGGCCGGTGCTCCGACCCTGTGTGCCTCGAGCCCGGCGAGCAGAGGCTCGGTGGTGGGGTGCAACTTCAAGTCACAATTTCCATTTACAACTTGAATAAATTTAGTTTCACTTTTCCCTCTGCAAAAAGAAACACGTATCACGCAGTTGTGTATGAAATTAATGTCTTCTTCCCTCCCTTCAAAACTTAACTCAGCGCCACTAAAACAGTGATGTCTTCTCTGTGCCGATATTCTTAAGTTACCGTAAGGTTTTTCAGAATGGTGCACGGCGTCATTTAAAAAAAAAATTGTAGTTGCCGAAACTTGCTCAAATGGCCAAAAATGATGCAGCCGGCAGGTTCCGCCCTCAGGGACGTCCAAAAATCGGAAACTAAAAAAAAAAAAAAATCGCCCGTAAGTAGTTTACGATGGCGCAGAAACTTTGGCAAAACTTGCAGATTTTAGCTTGCTCCAAAAAAAGCAGCGGACACCCAAAAAACGGTGTGGAATGGTGGCGAAAATTGAGTCCTATATTATTACACCTTCTCATTGCTTCAACACCGACCGTTTCACTGAGGCAAAACTGGCCTCAGGACAGCATTAATCTACACTTCTGTTGTGCTGCAATGCTTACTTTTGTTTAAACATAGTTTGATAGCTGTGCTGCATTCTGTGAATGAAATCTGACCAAAATTACAAGAATGACCATCATTAGTAGTTTAAGGGGAAACAATCAAAGACAACTTGACCCAGCTGCATTATCAGTCAAAACCCATCTCAAAAAAAGATCTGACGGTTTTAAAGTGGTTCTAAAAAGGGATTTTTGCAGAAACATAGAATTCCCTTATCATAGTTGCAAAAATCTACCTTTACGTGAGCATTTCTTTGCTGTGAGGATACAAGTACTTTAATTAACAGTCTGTAGTTCAAAAACATCACAGCTGAATATTACAGATTCATCATTAAACCACAAACACCCACACTGTAAAGACATGCCAGCCACCTACATAATACAAAAGACATACAATTAGACAAACACAAATTAGACTGAATATCTTACGTTTGACTCAACTGCTGGATTTTAAAGACTGAAAAATCCCCATTTTGTAAAACAAGATTCTAATATGGAGGCCGAGAGTTCTGCCCAGAACATTTGATGGCATCACAGACTAATATTCACAAATCGGGGGGGGATTTACTGTTTTTAAACTTTATTACATTTTCACCACTATTTGCTCGAGTACAATTCCACAGTTGTCTCCAGTAGCTCGAACCAAGTGCCCATTATTCATGGTGAGCCTTGACAGTGATTATCAGCAGACGATTCAATTGTGATGATGTAATGTATTGTCACATGGTTTGGTATGAGCATGCTCAGTTCGCTCTGGCCTAATAATCATCATAGGCAGTCCCTCGAATCGAGGATGACTTACTTCTGCGTCAAAAAGTTCACAGGTGTTTCAATGAAGGACCTAATATTCCAGATCCCAAACTAAATCTTGAAGGGTGGAAGATGCCTGTGTGGGAATTTTTTTAACGTATGGTGGCTGTTGCACACCATTCACCACACGGGCTTGACAGAGCTAGGTCTTGGTCCTGTGGCAAGGATTAACCAAGACAACTGGAGACCAGCTCTGCTGCACGGACCTAGTGCGCACACATATCGCAGTGTGGTCTGGCCTGTGCTGCCCCTGGGTCCACGCCTCTTTTGGGCCCCAATCAGATCCCTCTGGCCCAATAAACAAGCACATGGACTAGCAACTCATCCTGCCTCGGTGCTTCATTTGTTCTATCCAGGTATATTACACGCTGATGACGAGAATGAGATCCCAAAGCTAGTTTTAGGGATCATGGAAGGACACAGTGTTCAAGCTTCAAGTGGAAAAGGTCACAGGGAATTTGTGACACCTAAACTGAATTCTTGCAATGTTTTACTGTTCATGCTAATGCAGAATAGTTTGTGCTTACCTTTGCATGTACGTATACACAGCAACAGCGGCGTTGATTCTCACAGATACACAGTTAGCGTGCTGAGTCACTATTCAATGGAATCGGGATAATCATGGCCTCGCCTACCGGATTCATCGGAAGCCTCGGTATGTATGACCGAGCTCGCAAACCATTCAGTTCTTACATTGAGCAAACTGAGCATGCTCGTACCAAACCATGTGACAAACCATGTGATGATACATTACAGATGACATTGCATGGAGCCTGATTCTGGCGTCACCTCACGTCCACACATACTAATTTTAAGCAAAGATCATTGGATAGTGATCAGGAGTGGGAACCCTGACCGATTTATTTCAGCCGGCAGGGACAATGAGGCCCACTATAATAGTTGCCCTTACTGCTGCTCTGGCTGCGATCAGCTAACTCAGTATACACCAGGGATCAAACTAAGGATAAGGTAGAAATTCTCCTATGGGCTTATGCTGGGGAGAGACAGCTTACCTGGCCTGCATGCTGGCCATACTTTTGGATGCTCTCTCAGATGGACATAAAAGATCCTATGGCACTATTTCAAAGAAGAGCAGAGGTCCTGGCCAATATCAACAATTAATCAACATCACTAAAAACAGATTATCTGATCATTATCAAATTGATGTTTGTGGAAGCTTTGTGCGCAAATTGGCTGCCACGTTTCCTACATTACAACAGTGACTACTCTTCAAAAAGTACTTCATTGGCTGTAAAGCGCTTTGGAACATCATGAAAGGCGCTATAAAATGCAAGTCTTTCTTTTATTTTTTATACTGGAAAGCACATCAGATCAAGCTTGCTTTCGTTTTCCGAGAAATCCTTGAGAGTTTATAATCTGTTTGCAGCTATTAACTCACTGCCAGACGCAGGATCACCTGTATCCATTTTACAGGGGAATCAAAGCTCATTCATTGTCAGTCAGCCAAATTGCCCACCAGAGACTTGGGCCAAAGTCAGTCATCATCACTGCCATGAAAGCCTCATTCAAGAAAATACATTTTCCCCAAGTCCCTCAGCACCGTATGGTGGTAAATAAGGAGCTGGAAAAAAAAAACACAGAAATAAGTGGTGGTTAGTACTGAACAGAAACAAACCTGTGGGATCAGTAAAAGTTCACACGGGCCAGTCCTTTCAGATTAGTACATTTCAGCACGTGCATTTATACCTACAGCATTCTTTAACAATATTGCACAAAGAATGCAACTTCCTTTCCTCAGTAAAGTGAGCTAGATCGAGATGGAAAACAAAGCAGTTGGGTTCGTAAACAATTTAAATTAGGAACATAGGAACAGTAGTGGGACATTCAGCCCCTCGAGCCTGTTCTGCATCCAATTCAACCTCTGTACCCCAGCTCCATTCACTCGCCTTGATGCCCTTACCAACAAAAATCACTCCCTCTTTAAAAAAAATACCCAAATGATTCAGCATTCACAGTGTTTCAAGTGAGAGCATTCCAGATTTCCACAACCCTTTGTGTGAAAAGTTGTTTTTTTGATTTCACTTCTAAATGGCCTAGCTCTAATTTTATGGTTATGCCCCTTGTTCTGGAATCCCCCACCGGAGGAAGCAATTTCTCTGTATCTACCCTATAAAACCCCTTCATCATTTTAAATGCCTCGATTAGATCACCCCATAACCGTCTAAACTCAAAGGAATGCAAACCATTTATGCAACTAATCCTCGTAATTTAACGCTTTAAGCCCTTGTATCGTTCTGGTGAATTTGTGTTGTGCCTCCTCCAAGGTCAATTCATCTTTCCCGAGGTTCGGTGCCCAAAACTGAACACAGTACTCCAGATGGGATCATATGAAGAACATAATAGGAACAGGAGTAGGCCGTTTGGCCCCTTGAGCCTGCTCCGCCATTCAATAAGATCATGGCTGATCTGATCATGGACTCAGCTCCACTTCCCTGCCCGCTCCCCATAACCCTTATCCCCTTATCGTTTCAGAAACTGCCTATTTCTGTCTTAAATGTATTTATGTCCCAGCATCCACAGCTTTCTGAGGCAGCGAATTCCACAGATTCACAACCCTCAGAGAAGAAATTTCTCCTCATCTCAGTCCTAAATGGGCAGCTCCTTATCCCAAGATCATGCCCTCTAGTTCTAGTCACCCCCACCCCCCCCCGCCCCCACCAGTGGAAGCATCCTCTCTGCATCCACCTTGTCAAGCCCCCCCATAATCTTATACGTTTCTATAAGATCACCTCGCATTCTTCTGAATTCCAATGAGTAGAGGCCCAACCTACTCAACCTTTCCTCACAAGTCAAACTCCCTCATCCCCGGGATCAACCTAGTGAACCTTCTCTGAACTGCCTCCATGGCAAGTATATCCTTTCGTAAATATGGAAACCAAAACTACACGCAGTATTCCAGGTGTGGCCTCACCAATATCCTGTACAGCTGTAACAAGACTTCCCTGCTTTTATACTCCATCCCCTTTGCAATAAAGGCCAAGATTCCATTAGCTTTCCTGATCACTTGCTGTACCTGCATACTATCCTTGTGTGTTTCATGCACAAGTACCCCCAGGTCCCATTGTACTGCAGCACTTTGCAAACTTTCTCCATTTAAATAATAACTTGCTCTTTGATTTTTTCTGCCAAAGTGCATGATCTCACATTTTCCAACATTATACTCCATCTGCCAAATTCTTGCCCACTCACTTAGCCTGTCTATGTCCTCCTGCAGCCTCACACATTACCCTTCCTCCCATTTTGGTATCGTCAGCAAACTTGGCTACGTTACACTCAGTCCCCTCTTCCAAGTCGTTAATATATAGATTGTAAATAGTTGAGGTCCCAGCACTGATCCCTGCGGCACCCCACTCGTTATTGATTGCCAACCAGAGAATGAACCCTTTATTCCGACTCTGTTTTCTGTATGTCAGCCAATTTTCTATCCCGTGAACTTTTATCTTGTGCAGTAACCTTTTGTGTGGCACGTTGTCAAATGTCTTCTGGAAGTCCAAATACACCAATTCCACTGGTTCCCCTTTATCCACCCTGTTTGTTACATCCTCAAAGAATTCCAGCAAATTTGTCAAACATGACTTCCCCTTCGTAAATCCATGCTGACTATGCTTGACCAAATTTTGCTTTTCCAAATGTCCTGTTACTGCTTCTTTAATAATGGACTTTAAAAATCAACATTTTCCCAACCACATCATCATCATCATAGGCGGTCCCTCGAACGAGGATAACTTGCTTCCACGAGTTCACAGGTGTTTCGATGAAGGACCAGATGTTCCAGTCCTGAACTCCAATTGAGGGGGTAGAAGATGCCTGTGCGTGAATTTTTTTAACGTGTGGTGACCGTTGCACACCAGACACCACACGTGCTTGACAAAGCGAGGTCTTGGTCCAGTGGCAAGGATTAACCAAGACGACTGGAGACGTGCTCTGCTGCACGGACCTAGCACGCACACATATCGCAGTGTGGGCTGGCCCTGGGCCCTCGGCTCTTCTGGGCCCTGTACCCTCATCTGTCGCCACGATCTCTCGCCGCTCCTCCACCATAAACATTCACCGCACCTCTCCACAAACACTCGCCGCTCATCCGCCCCGACCTTCCCATTCCTCTGTACCAGGGCCCCGCCGATGTTCCTACCCACACTCCAAAACGGCAACCAGGGTTTTGATGACGTCACCCAGTCGCCCATCTCAAAATCGTCGCACACTTGGAGTAGCTCGCGCTGGAGGTTGAAGTGGTACGCCGCTCCAGCACTTTTATAGCCCGACCTGCGGAGCTGTTCTCTCGCAGGTCGGGGGGGCCACGGTGTTCCAGGGCCTGCCGCTCCAGCTCTTTTTTGGAGGGACAAAGCAGCCACTAATGTGGGCGAGACTGTGACTTATTAACAACATTAGTTATATAGATGGGACAATATCATAATGTGTTGAAGCACCAATACACTATGTGGATTTGATGAGACATGGATTTGCACTGCAGTTCCCTAAATGGTGAGTTCTTGCTTCGAATCTCTCACCTAGAGTTATTGCCCAATGGAGGTCCAAATTCGCGAGCCCCTGAAAATGGGTGCGGGGATCGCGATGTGCGATTAACCCGTGTCCATTGACTGATGTTAGGCCAACTGGTCTATAGTTTCCTGCTTTTTGTCTGCCTCCTTTTTTGAATAAGGGCGTTACATTTGCAGTTTTCCAATCTGCTGGGACCGCCCCAGAATCCAGGGAATTTTGGTAAATTACAATCAATACATCCACAATCCCTGCCGCTACTTCTCTGAATACCCTAGGATGCAAGCCATCAGGTCCAGAGGATTTATCTGCCTGTAGTCCCATTATCTTACTGAGCACCGCCTCCTTAGTGATTGTGTTAAGTTCCTCCCCCCCTATAGCCCCTTGACTATCCACTGTCGGAATATTGTTAGTGTCCTCTACTGTAAAAACTGATTCAAAATACTTGTTTAGAGTTTCTGCCATCTCCATGTTCCCCATTACTAGTTACCCGGTCCTTCCTCACTTTTGTAATCCAGGTCCCTCGAGATAAAGACCAACATTTCATTAACCTTTTTGGTGGCTTTTTGTACCTGTGCAGTAGCTTTTAGTGATTTAGTAGAATCAAAAAAATAACGGCACAGATGGAGGCCGTTTGGCCCATCGTGCCTGTGCCAACCAAAAAATTGCGATCCAGCCCTTCCAGCTCTTGGTCCATAGCCTTGTAGGTTACGGCACTTCAAGTGTATATCCAAGTACTTTTTAAATGCGATGAGGGTTTCTGCCTCTACCACCCTTTCAGGTAGTGAGTATCAGACCCTCCCCACCCTCCGGGTGAAAACAATTATCCTCAACTGCCCTCTAATCCTTCTACCAATTACTTTAAATCCATGCCCCCTGGTTAATGGCCTCTTTGCGAAGGGAAATAGGTCCTTCCGATCCACTCATTCTAGGCCCCTCATAATTTTACACACCTCAATTAAGTCTCCCCTCAGCCTCCTCTGTTCGAAAGAAAACAACTCCAGCCTAGCTAATTTTTCCAGTCCTGGCAACATCCTCGTAAATCTCCTCTGTACCTTCTCTAGTGCAATCACACCTTTCCTGTAACGTGGTGACCAGAACTGCACGCAGCACTCTAGCTGTGGCCTAATTGTACCATTCAAGCATAACCTTGTACATGGACATCTAAATCCCTTTGGTGACAAGTTTCTCTTGTGTTGCTTAAATAACGAGAGAATGAAGAGTCCTCAGAGACTGGGCCATTCTCTAGTATCTCTTTACAGTCTAATTTTCAACTCTAGCCCTAGTTTAGAAACTCTTCTTGTACATATTTGCCAAAATATAACACACCTAAAAAAAAGGCAACATAACTGACATTTTAGCAAAAGTCAATCATTTATATGGGCACTAGAATCAGGGAGCAGTAAATGTTTGTTGACTGAAGTCTTTGGAGTCTCCAGGAGTGAAAGAATAATTTCCCGGACACTTCTACGAACAAACTGGGAGAAAAATCATAGAGGCATTAATATCAAGTGTATTTTTTCCCCATTTTCTTTGAACACATGTTTAGTAGTGATAAAAATATTGGAGATGGAAAAAAAAAAGGCTGTGTAACTGAGTCAAGAACCCTCTAATTGGGTAACGAAGAATGTTCATTTTCCAATTGGTGTTGGAAGGTGACATGCCAGGAGGATGGACGTGTTGGAACGCGAAGGCAACCAGAGTTGGCAACTTGAGGAACTCCTCATCTCAAACTCAAAAATGTCTGCAGCCAAACTTCAAAACCCTTCACTTTCTTGTAAAACTACCTCTGCATTCACAACAGAGGAACACAGGCCATTTGGTCCATTCCGGGGGTTTACACTCCACATGAGCCTCCTGCTGGAAATCTGCCCCTTGGGTACAGAAGTTAAAATCTTGAATGGGGATTGCAACACATGCATGATGTTAAGGCAAATCTGTAACTTCGCCATGATTTTTTGAGCTTCTCAGCAGAGACCAGAGCCAAATTTACGATATGTTCCCAGCTGCCCTTGTTGAGGCACCTGTTATACTACTGAGGTGTGCTGAGGTGTGGTGTCAGGAATGTGGCACAGCAAGATAATCAGTGCTGACATGTCCAAGTTCAGAAATGCTAAAATAAGTGTCCATGTAGCTGATCAGTACAATTTCTGTTGCCAAACACGGAGACAATATCTGGTTGTTCCTGTGTTTATTTTTGTATAGTTTTAAGAGGCCATTAAGTCTTTATAATGCTGTTTACAATTCACAGTTTATAGAAAGATATACTGGCTGAACAGTGGCAGGGACAGTACTGAGCCAACACAGGAAAAGCATACCAGCGAGACCTTTTATTTTTGGGCATCGACAACAAGTCAGCTCTGTGTTGGTACTGTGGAAACTATTGGCTCAGACAGGTAACTGTTAGCAAATGTTGAAGCATCCGCAGACCAGTTCATTCAAATTGTACCACAGTGCATTGCTTTGGAGTTTGGACAATGGACTGTTTCTCATATCTTATAAAAGGACAATTGTTTAGTGTCCAAATTTCTGCTTTAAAAAGTCAGCATCCACGGGATTCAAAATGATAGCTCATCAGAAAAGATGCAGGTGCACACTTGATTTTCTGTGCACACAGTGTTCAGAGCACAAGCACTGTCATAGTAACTGAAGTCACCCCTCCCCCCCACCCACCCCCATTCCCCTCCAGAAAAGTGGATTGACAAGAGCTGCAGCTTGCCGGACAGAAACACTTGTGGTAAGTGACTAGTTTGTACTTTTGCTAGCACAGGAGGGAAGTCGACAACAGTACAAGGATGCAGTGCTGCTATCACAGATACAAGGTCCCTGCCAGCCACTTGCTCATTGCTGGCGCAGCATAACATTGCTCGAGTTTGAGATTGTATGCAGTATGAAAGCACAGAATTCCATAGATAGGAACAGGAAGTTCCCTGCTTTTGGCATCAGCCAGAGAGTATTAAGTGTATTGGTTACACTGTCTCAGAACAACACTAACTTAAGCACCAACTCTGTGCTACTGGATCATGTAGGTTAGTGTTGTGTTATCTTTAACTGGTATTAAAGACACCCTAGCTCCCCAATAGCACTGTATGGTGCAGCTAATTTGCACGGTGCCCAGAAGCTCACAGATTCATGAGAAAGCATGGAACGAGAAAGACGTTTGTGCCGACTAGGTTAACTTTTCCCACAAACCACGTACAATTTTTTCCTATCATGGTTTATACCCAAATTACTTAATCTCGAAATAAAGTTTTGCATATTCATTTCCTCATCTCCAAGACCAGTTATACAGTATATAAGAAAGAATCCAGGCTATTTTCCCACTCTTCCCCCTCTATTTTTACTTTTTAACTGTACCAATTACTGTTCATGGTTAATATCCTTCATTGTCCTACCTCAGCAGCACAGCAATGATCGTATCCCATTTGATCAGCGCAGTCTATACTTATCCTATAATCTTTATTCCCAAATATTTAATTTTAGCTCCACCTTATTTATGAAGTTAATTGACAAAAAAAGCCTGCGATCCTGTGCCGCACGTTTCCTATTCCGCAGGGTGTGGGGGGCCGGGAGAGAGGGGAAAACTTCTCTACTTTTGGTCTTAACAAGCCTGTAAAGTGGGAAAACTCATCCTGAGCTCTTGATTCTGATCGCTATGCAGTGACCCCGACTGCAAAGTGCACGTGCAAGGTCATCGGACAAGTGCAGAATTAGGCTTGGGCACATGAAGGATGGCGTGAACCAGACCAGTGGAAACAGCAATAAATTACCGTTCTAGGTCAGTCTCCTATCTCTTTAAATTTCTGGATTCTGGATAAGAGTTCCTGGTTTGTGCTTGCAAAGTCAGTGCAGTGCTGAGTAACCAAACCCAGCGTGATCCAACATTGCAGTACCCAAGCACAGATTGCAGCTGTTCAATGGCACATAACTCCAGCATACATGTGAACACCTCGGACTTCAGTATGTGACGGTAGCGAAGAGTGACGTCATCAAGGTCCAGGTCGGTGATTGGAGCGTGGGCAGATACAGCATGAGTGGCGAGATTGGGGCGAAGGAGCGGCGAGAGACTGTAGAGGGACGTGATCGGGGCCAAGGAGAGCCGTGAGTTCGGGGTCAGGGACAGCACGGGCCAGCCCACACTGCAACATGTGTGCGCACTAGGTCCGTGCAGCAGAGCAGGTCTCCGGTCATCTTGGATAACCCTTGCCACTGGACCAAGACCTAGCTCTGTCAAACCCATGTGGTGTGCAACGGCCACCCCACGTTAATAAAATCCACACACAGGCATCTTCCACCCTTCAGGATGTAGTTCAGGTCCTGGAATATTAGGTCCTTCATTGAAACACCTGTGAACTCATCCTTTTTTGGCCTGGAAGCAAGTTATCCTCGCTTCGAGGGACTGCCTATGATGATATTTTAATACTTTGTGTATAAAATGAAAAAAGAAACAAGGCACATATCAGGCCAACTATGGTGGTCTGTGCACCATTTGCTCAGCTCACTGCAAAATGAAAATAACACCAAGCAGCATAGCTGAGTGACAGGATGAATGGTTGGCATACAGTAAAAACTGCCTTCCAGATGATTCATTAAAAAGATTGCTATATAGAAAACACATCGTGTCAGAGACTTCAACATTGGAGAAATAGTGGAGTGAGATTTATAATCAAAAAGCATGAGAGACCACAAAAGGATTAAGTAATATTTCAGAATGTGCTTTAGAATGATTTAGTTACTTTGATGAAATCTTGATTTAAAATGTACTTACACATTCTGACCGGAGGAAATCTTATCACAAGGAGCTGTATTTATTTTTAAGAATGAGATATGCCAAAATTAGTGAGTCGCCCTTCAAATTATTGTGATTTTATTGGTCTGCCACTTAACACAATCCAAATTAATTTTAATCTAACGTTAGATTCAAAAGCTAGAAAGCAGCGTCATACACTGGACTATAAATGAGAGATAAAGCATGTTCAGAGACTCAACTAAACCAATTTCAAATTAAATTTGAAAAAAAACACCAAAAGGTATATGCATTTTTTGGCAGCACAATAAAAAGTTCACTTAGAATTTAATACAATCTCTCATGTGTGAAGTACATCTTCCCCCTTCCAGAAATTCATTTTGAATTATATTTTCAGACAAGATCTGCAATCATTAAGCACAGCTTATATAACAATTAGTGTTGCGTCTACTCAATATGAGCGACTGCTGCTCTGCTGACAGGATTTCCTCTGGCCTTCCCTTGACAGCACAGCTTCTGTGCTCAACATTAACCAGCCTCTTTCTCATTAAAATCTGGAGTGGTGCGGTGTCGCACTGTCATTAACTCACTCAGCCGTACCCGGTTAGGGCTTTTCAAACCAAAGATCAGAATAGGAAACCGGTGTGGACCCAGCCCCTCCCAAATTGTTACTCTGATCATTGATCCTTTTCTGGGACTGCCTGCTTTGTTTTCTTCCTCCTCAGTACTTTAGCAAAATGAGATGCAAATCCTTGGCAGCACAGTGACACACAATATTAACTTTGAAATTCTATTGTTTGAGGCCAGTTTGTGGATTGGACAGCAAAAAAAAAAGCAGCCAGAGATAAGAAGCCATTTGTTTTTCTTTAAAAGAAACATGATCTAAATGTAATTCAAAATTGAATGCGGAGTATCCCTCTCCTACAACACCCAACCACAAAATCTCTCCCATCATTAGGCATGGTAACCTCCGGCCATTGTTCAACTGGTCGGAGTCATTTTCTTCAACATAAATACAATACCAATAATGCCAAGTCTATGAAGTCACTTCATCTCCAGCCTTGTCACCCACATTTTATCAAAAATAATTTAGCATTTTAAAATTATATAAATCAAAATATTTCCCTCACTGCTCCGATTCCCAGCCCCATTCCTTGCTCAACTCTTCAGTTTCACTCCCAACTGCACCACTCCGACTCCAACCACCGAACCTAACCGTAGAAATTCACTCACAACAGTGGTCAAGTATCACTGCACAACGACAACATACAAAATGCATTGGCAAACTGCTCTGCAATCTTTGGACAGATTTCCTCCTAGGCGGTATGCATAATCCAAACATGGAGTGCAAGACGTGCAATAAGCCTTCGCTAAAAAATACCACTAAGAATTGAGTGAATTCTTAAGGAGCACTGAAAGGGGGAGGGGAAAAAAGAACAAAAGGGAAGGTCTGTGATAGGGTGGAACTCAGGAGAGATTTGACACACAAAAGAGATGATAATGGCAGAAGTTAGGTTCTAGGTATATTTTCTATCTCCTTCAAGAATCTGTTAATTTTGAACTTTTGCCAGTTCTGACGTTAACTCTGTTTCTCTCTCCACAGCTGCTGCCTGATCCGCTGAGATTTCCAGCATTTTCTGTGTTAATGAAATAATAGTCACTGCAGACAATAACCACAATATGGCATGTGTCCCAGTGCCAACACTGCACACTGGAACACGTGAGCAAATTAGGATTTTAGAATCGTTCCTGTTTAGAGGATTCAAACTTTCCTATTCGGCCTTCATTTACATTCACATTTTAGAATCCATACGATAAAGTCACACACATCTACTCTGAATATGTTTTGCCAATTACATCAATCTCAGTACTGGTGTATTCATTATATTGCAGTCAAAAGTGTTAAGTAATAAGATAGGTGAGACCACATAAAGGAAATTTATTGCCGGGTAAGATTAAAATCCAAGTGCAGTTTCAGTTTGACTACTGCAATGTAACAGCTGTGGTAGTTTCAGAACTATTCATTCAATGAATCACATGCCGAGAAGTTGATGCAAAACTTCCAACATTGCTAATAATAATGGCTTAGCTTACAATTCCTCTTTCATAGTTGCTCGTGTCTGCCAAGCCAAAGGTGAAACTAATTATGTTATAGCACATCAACAGCAACTCAGCAGTCAGTTTCCAAACAAATATTAACTTTATGAATTATTGTTGCACATATGGCACACCGATGAAAATTGATTCCCGAGGTCCCGTAAACTTTTTTTTACGAGAATGTGTAGTCCACATGTAAAACAAGTCAGTCCTGTGTTGACAAGTTGCTTCGGTAAAGTTATTCTGATTCACGCTGAACGCTGACCTTTTAAAAAAAAACTCTAGTTGACGGAGCATCTGTAGTCTCACTGCACTTTATGGCAGCTGTACCACAGAAAACACTTGTATCAGTTATTCTTGTTGCGCCTGTGTGAAGACAGTTTTGCACGGCAATCTTCAATCTACTGAGAAAGGGCAGTGGATCGAGACCAGACAAACTCATTTATATTCCAGCAAAAAAGGTGAAATACAATCTCAAGGCCCAAAAGTGAAAAGGCAAGGTTCTAATAGAAGGTTTCATGCTCTTCATTTCTGGAGAAAGTAGAATCAGGATGTGACTCGTGTCTGTGCTCATTTGAAGCTATTTGCCGCTGTCACAGTACTTGCTGAAGCTGGACACTAACTGCACCGCTCCATCCATCACCCCGCCTTGGGTGGAGTAGCCGCAGAGGTCACAGTACAATTGGTCGAAAAACTTTAACAGAACTCTACCCTCTGACTGCCCACAGTGAACACAAATCAGGGAAAATTGTGCATGTTACATGTGCCATCAATTCTTCAACAAAGTGTTGCATTGTTTCCAAAAGGAAGCGTAAAGACAAATTTTCCAATTGAGGATCGAGCCGAGAGCAAGCAATGAGGAAAGCCTGTGCTTCAGACCAGTAATGGCCGACACTTGGGTCCACAAGTCTGAGGCCTGATACTGCCCATCACCAGCCATACCTTGAAACCGGTTATTCATGCTGCCGAGTTTAATCACACATGGGCATTTTCTGTCAGCTGTTCTTCAATGCACAGTTCTCATGTCACAACACATCAGGTAACCCCAAAAACTTGTTACCTGATGTTTGCACAGATGCATATTGTCTACAGGAGGCACTGCAACAACTTGCGAAGCTTACTTCAACAACATGTCCCAGGCTCCTGCCGAGAAGAACAAGAGCTGCAACCTCGTGGGATGCACCATCGCCTGCAAGTTCCCCTCCAATAAACCTGCACCCTGGTTTGGACATATACTTCATCACTGGGTCAAAATCCTGGGAAATAAATCTAGCCCGTCCTGATATGTGTTAATGAAGGACTTTGTGTATTTGGGGGTTTTAGATCATTCTAACTTACAGCCTGTGGACCAAGAAAAAGCAAAATAGGTAGGAACATGGAGTTCAAGTGGGAAGTTGTGTTTTGATGTCAGCAATTCAAAATATATGATTTAATTCACTCAACTTTTAATTTTATATATATCAAAGAGCAGTTAAATCTCTCTTGTCTTAGACTAGTTAAAAAAAGATCAGTAACTACACATTCTGCTTATGTGCCCTGTATGGGAACTAGGCAGGAAATGTTAAAAAACAAATAAAGCTGGATTTCTATGGGAATAAAATGTTTAAGCAGGTAAGAAATAGGAGCAGGAATAGGCCATATGGTTTAGGCAGCATACTGAAGTCGCAATGTTGTCACCTGTCAAAAAGTACACTATGATAAATGCATTGCTCCTTCTTCATTACTATCTTTGGGTGTTATTACACTGTTCTGATGCATTGACCCATAATGTCGCAGAGAGGCGTTTGATTCCAGGCCAGACAGACAGTCTCCTTCCTTTAAGGACCACGAGTTACAAGTGAGACACATCCTGGGAATTGCCTGGAGATTGCCAACAGACAAGTCTACAGTGTGAACCTGACCCAGATCTGACATTTCACACAGGAGAATGTAACCTCCCCGGACGGACAGCTCAGGGAATGTAGATTTGAGGCGCTAAACCTCACTCACTTTGGTTACAACATTTGACCCATTTCCACAGGCCCGCTCAAAAGCGTGGCTCAAAATTGCATTTGTGATTTGCAACACGATTTCTAATAGAAACGGATGCAAAGTCAACATTCTCAGCTGATTTCAGACATAAATTAGCTGCACATCAATAGGGTCCCATTAGGATGGCACAAACAGCTAAACGTGAATCGCCTTTGGTATACTGAGAAAGACAAACACAAATAGCTCCCCACTACCACTCATCTGGTATTTGGACTCAGACCAGTTTTAACACTGAGGGAGTAAAATTAATCCACATGCTAGAACTAATGTTTGCACTAAGTGTACATCAATATGGAGTAATTGGTGCATTGACAATAATTGAGTGAATTGTCCATCATCCCAAAATGTTCCCATGATCAAGCTGGTTAAACGCTCAGTCCCGGCATTAACATTTGTGTTTTGTTAAGCACCAATTAAAGCAAGCACTCAAAATTTGTACATAATGCCTTGTGATTATGGGCTGGATCGGTAGTAACGGCAAAGGTAGCCTTAACACAGCAGAGAGTCAGCAGAGAACCGGCATGGAGCAGAACATCAACCGCTACCCACATTTGTGGAGTGCTGAGTGTTTCGAAGTGTTGCTGCTCAGGAACTCGTCTTTCCACTTTGGCTGAGTCTGGTCTTCTGGCTTGTGTACCAATTGGGGAGAAGCAGAAACCTGCATAAGGGCAGACCACAAGGTCCGCCAAGCTGCCAGACACAAGCCGAAAGGACAACGATGCAAACTGAATGGCGACCAACCCAGTGGCAAACCAGGGGGTTTGAAATACCATTCGAGTGTCTGCTGAGAAAGCGGGAGGAGTGATGACAATCGACCAGTCCTTCTTTGTCAAGAACATCCTGCTTGAATCGTGCAGCATGAAGATTGCAGAGATCTTCACCTTGCAGGACTTTCCGAAGAGTGGCTACTTTGATGTAACCTTTAGAAACGTCACCCAATGCCTAAAATTCCTGAAGGCATTGAAGAAGATGGCTGAACCACTGCGGTCAATGGTGACTACAGACCCACTGTTCACCCTTCCATCGCAGAGGAAGCGCTCGATCACAGTGCATATGTACAACCCCCACATCCCAGTTATTGATGTGCTGATATTCCTCGCAGGTATACAGCGTGGACGTGAAGGATTTGCATGGGGTTTGGACCAGCAAGCGCCACATCCAGGTCACTTAAAAAGTGGACGCCAATGGAACCATCCTGCAAACCCCCTCCAGCTTCGCCCTCTGAGGAAGTCGGGGCTACATGGTGTACGCCGGACAACCCAATGTGTGTCAGACCTGCGGGAAAGCAGGCCACGTGGCGGCAAGATGCAAAGCAATCATTTGCTGCAATTGCAAGAAGGAAGGACACCAGACAAAGGACTGCAAAGAGAACAAGTGCTGCACCCTTTGTGGTATGGCTGGACATCTGTACAAAGCCTGCCCCAAGCGCAATTTCAGCTACGCACAGGCGGCAAAGAACATGGTGACAGGTGAGGAGGAAGCTGAGGAGCGCAACGTCCCAGAGGAGACCTACACCTCCCTCCCCAACAAGACACCGTGCGAACAAACCACCGCCCTAGACGACACTGACCGACAGGAGGAAGGGGAGTCTGCAATGGCAAGCCGCCAGACTACACTAACACCAACACCCAGCAGTGAAACTCACCCCCGAGACACCGAATCCATGGAAGAGCAGGGAGCAGAAGAAGAGGAACAGGGATGGCAGTCACCAAGAAGAAGGCAGCCCGCAAGTCAAAGGAAAAGAGGCCTCCTGCAGAAACGAGAGCTAAAAGACAGCTACCGTCCACGACAGACAGCAGTGGCTGCAGCTCTTCCGATGACGAAGGGCGAGGCAAAAGCCCCCACTACCACCAGCAGAAGAGGCAAAATGCCAATGCGACCAGTGCAGCCCAGCTCCAGGACCCTGGGAGCAGCGAAGTGACCGATGCACCCCTGATCCGGATTTCCGGGAGTGATGAAGCAACCGACGCACCCCCATTCCGGATCTCTGGGAGCGACGAAGCGACAGATGCACCCCAGCTCCAGAATGTTGTGAACGACGACACCACAGGGGATGCATACAAGGAACAACCAACACCAGGCGAGGGCAACCAGTTGACACGGAGGACTCCCCGTCAACACTGCTGGCGTCCCCTGGTCGAATCATCCCCAAGGCAGAGGACAACCCATATCTCAGCCAAGGTGCAGTAGAAGATTTTAAAGCTAACCTATGTATGTGGGAACAGGCCACAGGGCCAAAGGACTGTGTGTTTGTAATGTAATGTTTGGACTGTAATCACCAATTTAAAAATGGGTTTAAAGATTGCATCCATTAACGTGCGTAGCATTCGATTACGTGATGTGTTTCCACCTTAGGATACCCTGCCAAGGTCAAGGCAGACCTGCTGTTCTTGCAGGCTGTCGCACTCCTGCAATTACCGGCAGTGGTCGCAATGGTAGTCCCACGGACCATCCGTCTGGTCAAGAGGCAACGATTGCCGTTCCTCCGGCCTGGGCATTCTGCTGCGGTGAGGCCACTTCACCATCACCGAAGTTAAGGAGGTGGTGGGTGGCCACCTCCTTGTAGCAGACGTACTGTATAAAAATGTTCCTCTAAGGCTAATTAACGTGTATGCCTCGCCTCTCAGAAGCGAGTGGCTGGCCCTCCTCCATCAGCTCCCACTGCTGCGGGCAACATCCAGACCGGTCGTTCTGGGCGGCGATTTCAACCACATCATCGATGCGGCTGGACGATCCAGCAGAGCCAACAGCAAACTGGACAACATATCCAAACTCCTGATGGACGTGGTAAAAGATGCCAAGCTGTGCGACGTCTTCAGCAACCTTGCAGACAGAGCACAGCGCAGATACACCTGGTCGAGACCAGACGGGTCCGTCTGTTCCAGAATAGACTTCCTGTTTGTGTCCCACACGCTCAAGGTCAGATCCACCGACATCCCATCGGTGTTCTTCTCAGACCACTGCCTCCTACTGCCGACTGTCTCCCAAAGGAAATTAGCAGGGAGATATGGAAGCTCAACTTGACCCCGGAAAACGCTGAGGAACTTAAGAGGGATTACAAAGGTTGGAGAACCGTAAAACCCCTCTGTGATTCCCCGATGCACTGGTGGGAAACAATCAAGACAAACATCAAGATGTTCTTCTTCCTCAAAGGTGTTCAGGAGGCACGAGGAAGACAAAGGGAATTATCCCAACTCGAGAAGAGTATGCAAAACCTGCTCCTGCTGCAGACGATGGGGGTCGATGTCGCGGAGGAACTCCAATAGGTGAAGGGCCAGCAAGTCTTGCTCTTTGCCTCAGAGTCCTCCAAAATCATCTTCCGCTCCAGAGTCCGCTCCGTCGAGGAGGATGAGACGTGTTCGCGTTTCTTCTTCCAAAAGGTACACAGGGGGAGCTCTGTGATCATTAGCCTAAAGAATGTCAGAATCAATGAGGAAAGGCATCATCACCCTCATCTGCAATCAGAAGGGGGAGAGGGAGGAAATCAAAAACTGGCGGCCCATTTCGCTGCTCAATGTGGACTACAAGATCCTGTCTATTATGTTCCTAACACAGATGAGGCTGCACACAGGGAGGTTAAAGTAACAGTGACCTCAGTCTTTAATAAGACACTCCAGAGTGAGGAACAGGCCTTAGGGGCCGGCTTATATACAGTGCTCCCAAGGGATGCTGGGATCCCTTGGGACTTCAGGGGATGAGCTCCCTGGTGGCGGAACATGAGGGTGCATGCTTTACAGATACACAACACTGTCGAAGATCATCGCAAACAGGGTTAACTCTGCCCCGGAGCTGGTGATCCACCCGGACCAGACATGCGCTGTTCCCAGCAGGAAGATCTCAGATAGCTTCGCGCTACTCAGAGATACGATCACCTACGTGCTGGACAGGAGGGTGGACACCTGTTTAATCAGCTTGGACCAGGAGAAGGCCTTTGACAGGATATCGCACACGTACCTGATGGACGTGCTCTCCAAGATGGGGTTTGGGGAGGGTATCTGCAATTGGATCCAACTGCTCTACACAGACATCAGTAGTACAGTTCTAATCAATGGGTGGGAAACTGAAAGCTTTCCGATCAGGTCTGGAGTCAGGCAAGGCTGTCCCCATCTCCTCTGTATTGTTTGTGTGCTGTACCGAGTCCATCAGGAAGGATGCGGGCATTAGAGGGGTGACAATCCCAGGCAGCGGAGGCGCTCAGGTCAAGACCTCCTTGTACATGGACGATGTTGCCGTCTTTTGCTCGGACCCGCAGTCGGTCCGCAGATTGCTCACAATCTGCGACCAGTTTGAACTGGTCTCGGGGGCGAAGATTAATCGCAGCAAAAGCAGGGCCATGTTCTTTGGAAACTGGACTGACTGATCCTTTATTCCCTTCACTGTGAAGTCAGATTACCTGAAGGTGTTGGGAATATGGTGCGGAGCGGATGGGGCGTGCGCCAAAAACTGGAAGGAGCGTATCGCTAAAGCCAAACAGAAACTGGGATGGTGGAACCTGCACTCCCTCTCCATTGCAGGAAAGAACCTGGTCATCAGGAGTGAGGTGCTCTCACTGTTGTTGTACATGGCACAGGTCTGGCCCATACCCCGCTCCAGTGCCGTGGCAGTCACCCGAGCCGTCTTCCATTTCGTCTGGAGATCGAAAATGGATCGTGTCCGCAGAGACACGATGTACAAATCTCTGGACAAGGGGGGAAAGGACGTTCCGAACGTGGCCCTCATCCTGATGGCCACCTTTGTGTGCGGCTGCATCAAGCTGTGCATAGACCTTTCGTACACAAACACCAAGTGTCAGTACATGCTGAGATTCTATCTGTCCCCGGTGTTGCGAAGGATGGGTCTGGTCAGGCTACCGCGGAACTCTCCAACCAGTTGGACCATGCCTCACCTCCTGTCCCTCGTGGAAAAGTTTTTCAAGAAAAACACCTTTAACCACAAGGCCATAAAGCAGTGGTCGGCACGCAAGGTCCTGGACACCCTACGAAAGAAGGAGATGATGGATCATGTCGGGCGATTCCCCGAGCAGACTGTCGAACTCGTTTGGCAGAATGTCTCATCGCCAGAGCTTTCACACAAGCATCAAGACGTAGCTTGGTTGATGGTGAGAAGGGCCCTACCCGTCAGATCCTTCATGCACAGCTGGGGTTTCAGAGAGATGGCACTCTGCCCCGAGTCGGCTGTGGTATGGATGAAACAGTCATCCATCTCGATCGGGATTGCCCCTTTGCAAGGAAGGTCTGGAAGGAGATGCAGTGGTTGCTGTCGAGGTTCATCCCAAGCAGCTCCATAACACAGGACTCTGTGCTCTGCAGACTGTTCCCAGGGACGCACACCGCGACAGACATCATCTGCTGCTGGAGAGCCATCAACTCGGTGAAAGACACACTTTGGTCTTCCTGAAACTTGCTGGTCTTCCAGAGCAAGGAGATGTCCATGGCCGAGTGTTGCAGACTGGCGCAACCCAAGGTCCAGGAGTACGTGCTGAGGGACGCACGAAAGATTGGTGCAATCGCCGCAAAGGCACAATGGGGAAGAGCAACAGTTTAATTCCCTTCCGCCACGGTAAACCCAGGGGATGGAATCAGACCCCCCTCGGGCTGTTCTTGTTAATCTGCTTGTATACATAGAGCACCATGTACTGAAAAACACCTGTGTTGTGCCATGTATAATGAAAGTCTCTGCACTGTTTAGTAACTTGTAAAGAAATGTATTCCCATCCGTTCCGTGTACTGCTTTCATCTGCATAGTGCTACATGTAACGTGATTCGTGATCGGTATTGAAATGTATCTTTGAATGTAATGTAAACCTGTTCTTATCTGCTCCATGTAATACCCTCATTTGCACAGTACTACATGTAACGTGATTTACGGATTGTACTAAACTGTCAACATCATAGGCAGTCCCTCGGAATCGAGGAGGACCTGCTTCCACTCCCAAAGTGAGCTCTTTGATGACTGAACAGTCTGATACGAGAGCCACAGACCCTGTTACAGGTGGGACAAACATTCGTCGGGGGTAGGGGTCTGTAGGGCTGGTTTGCCGCGCGCTCCTTCCGCTGCCTGCGCCTGGCCTCTTCATGCTCCTCAAAGAGCTCAACGCCCTCCCGGATGGACTTTCTCCACCTCGGGCGGTCTGCGGCCAGGGTCTCCCAGATGTCAGTGGTGCTGTCGCACTTTACCAGGGAGGCTTTGAGGGTGTCCTTATAACGTTTCTGCTGTCCTCCTTTGGCTCGTTTACCATGAAGGAGCTCCACATAAAGCATGTGCTTAGGGAGTCTCGTATCTGGCATGTGTACTATGTGGCCTGCCCAGCGAAGCTGATCGAGTGTGGTCAGTGCTTCAATGCTGGGGATGTTGGCCTAGTCGAGGACACGGATGTTGGTGCGCCTGTCCTCCCAGGGGATTTGCAGGATCTTGCGGAGACATCGTTGGTGATATATCTCCAGCGACTTGAGGTGCCTTCTATACATCGTCCATGCCTCAGATCCATACAGGAGGGTGAGTATTACTACAGCCCTGTAGACCATGAGCTTGATTTGAAGGCCTAGTCTTCAAACACTCTTTTCTGCAGGCGGCCGAAGGCTGCGCTGGCGCACTGGAGGCGATGCTGAATCTCCGCATCAATGTCTGCCTTTGTTGATAAGAGGCTCCCGAGATATGGGAAATGGTCCACGTTGTCCAGGGCCGCGCCGTGGATCTTGATGATTGGAGGGCAGTGCTGTGCGGTGGGGACAGGCTGGTGGAGGATCTTTGTCTTACGGATGTTAAGCATAAGGCCTATGCTTTCATATGCCTCAGTGAATACATTGACTATATCCTGGAGTTCAGCCTCTGAATGTGCACAGACGCAGGCATCGTCCGCGTACTGCAGCTCAATGACAGAGGTTGGGGTGATCTTGGACCTAGCCTGGAGGCGGCGTAGGTTAAACAGCTTCCCACTGGTTCTGTAGTTTAATTCCACTCCAGCGGGGAGCTTGTTGATTGTGAGGTGGAGCATGGCGGCGAGGAAGATTGAGAAGAGGGCTGGAGCGATAATGCAGCCCTATTTGATCCCGGCCTGGATGTGGATTGGGTCTATAATGGAACCGTTGGTAAGGATCACAGCCTGCATGTCATCGTGAAGCAGGCGAAGGATGTTGACAAACTTTTGGGGGCATCCGAAACGGAGGAGGACGCTCCATAGACCCTCACGGTTGACAGTGTCAAAGACCTTTGTAAGATCGAAAAAGGCCATGTATAAGGGCCTAAACTGTACCTTGAAATGAAATACACGCTAGTGCATTGTATGGAACTGCTGACCGCAAGGTACTGAACTATTTTTCAATGTATTGTGAAAATTTTATATGAATAAAGTATATTTTTGAGAAAAAAAAAATTCCAAGGTGCTTCCCAATGGAGAGACGCTGAATTGAGAGCAGAAGAGACTGCAAACAGCAACTCCACAAAGCAGCATGGGTGCATCAGCCTTACCTTACAACACATGTTGGAAGAAGTCAGCAAGGACAAAGACAAGCAGAAGAGAGGGCGAGGAAGGTTTCAGTTCATAGAATGAGGACTTCGAGGATCCAATACGAGTCCAAAGAATATGTTTACTGCTGGTGACAGAGCTTCACTGAGCTGCAATTATAGAGCATTAATGAATTGGAAATACATCACCCTTCCTTCATCGTCGCTGGGTCAAAATTCAGGAAATCCCTACCTAACAACACTGTGGGAGTATCTTAACACGGACTGCAGTGGTTCAAGGAGATGGCTCATCACCACTTTCTGAGGGCAATTAGGGATGGGAAATAAATGTAGGGGCAGGGAAAGGGTGGAGGGGAGGAAAGGGTGACCCAGAGCTTCCAGTCGTCTGTCACTTTAATTCCCCGCTCCACTCCCACTCTGACCTCGGACTGCTGCACTGTTTCAATGAAACTCAACGCAAGTTCGAGGGACAGCACTTCATCTTTCGTTTAGACATTTTACAGCCTTCTGGACTCAACATCGAGTTCAACAATTTCAAACCATAACCTCTGCCCCTATATTTTTACTTTTTAATGTTTTTTTTTCCTGTTTTGCATGGCAGCTGTTGATGATTCTGCCACCTCCATTTACACCCTATTTAGACACATCTTTTGTTTCTTAACTTGTCCCATTACCATCTCCTTTTGTCTCTCTAATCTCTCCTGCCTTCCATCCTATCACAGACCTTCCCTTTTGTTCGTTCCTCCCCTCCCCCATTTTGCTGCCCCTACACTTGCTTAAAATCTGTTACATCTCTCTCTTTTTCCAGTTCTGAAAAAGGGTAATCAACCTGAAACGTTAACTGTTTCTCTCTCCACAGATGCTGCCTGACCTGCTGAGTATTTCCAGCATTTTCTGTTTTTATTTCAGATTCCAGCATCCACAGTATTTTGCTTTTGGATGGGAAGTAAACGTTGGGCTTGCCAGCTACACCCATATCCCGCAAATGAATTAGAAAAATATATAATGTAAGTTACAGCAAACATTTATGATATTGTATGGCTCTATATGTCCAATAACCAGGCTCCAGTCATGCTAAACGCACTAAGGGCCACGTTACCCTGCTTCAGACAATACGCAGCAGCCTTCCATGACATGACATCCTTGAGGAATGCAGCGAACGTGTCATCTGATAGCTTTACAAAATGACCAGTTAAAAACTAGTTACAAAAAAGACACCCAATGGGGCTTTCTGCTTTACATAAAAATCAACCACATATGATTTGAACCTATAACTCATTCGTCCTTTGATTCCGAATTATGTTCTCACCAACACTTGGTGGTTTCGTTTTTGGTAAACCTCAGAGTCCCGCCATATATCTTCTATATTATTATAAAACAAGAAAGCCCCAATGATGATGCATAAATATTTAAAGCATGTGACAAAAAGTAATAAGCTGCTCAAATGATGGCATTGTTGGGTCTCTCATCAAGCAGGTCCACAGAATGAAGATAAATTAGCATCCTTTTCAATTCCAGCTCAAAAATATTTGGTGCAGGAGAAGCAGATGACAGATTTTTTTTTAAAGATGGATTGTTTGGGATCACCACAATGGATAAAAAGGATTGTGATTGCTGTTGATTCCTTGCACATCACATCAGTCATGGTTTCCTACATTCGCTGACCCACATTGGCTTTCCGGTAAAGCAACGCTTCGATTTCAAAATTCTCATCCTTGTTTTCAAATCCCTCCATGGTCTCGCCCCCTCCCTATCTCTAATCTCCTCCAGCCCCACAACCCCTCGAGATGTCTGCGTTCCTCTAATTCTGCCCTCTTGAGCATCCCTGATTGTAATCGCTCAACCATTGGTGGCTGTGCCTTGTGTTGCCTGGGCCCCAAGCTCTGGAACACCCTGCCTAAACCTCTCCGCCTCTCTACCTCTCTTTCCTCCTTCACGATGCTCCTTAAGACCTACCTCTATCACCAAGCTTTTGGTCATCTGCGCTAATTTCTACTTATGCAGCTTAGTGTCAATTTTTTTATCTCCTAATACTCCTGTGAAGCGCCTTGGGACGTTTCTCTACGATAAAGGCGCTATATAAATACAAGTTGTTGTTATTTCTGATCTACCTTTGGAGTATCTCCAACAAGTACAATGTTGGGGGGTTGGCGGGGGGGTGGAGAAGATCTGGCAACATTTGAAAGTTGAAACTTATTTCCACGCTTGCGTGCACCTGCACCATTACCAACTCAAAAGGCAGATTATCTAATGTGACCTCGGGGCTCGGATAATGTTGCTTTGATATAGCTGGGAAGTGCACAACAGCTGCCTGGGATGTGCACCATTACAGACTTGGGACTGCCACAGATGCCTTCTTGGGTTCAATGGCATCAATCACTCCAATAAGCAGATCCCACATCTCTTCCATACCAGAGTTGATTCAGCCTGCCCAATATAAGAACATAAGAAATAGGAGCAGGAGTAGGACATTTGGCCCTTCGAGCCTGCTCCGCCATTCAATAAGATCATGGCTGATCCGATCCTGGCCTCAACTCCACTTCCCTGCCCACTCCCCATAACCCTTCACTCCCTTATACAATACAATCTACTTATACAATAGCATAGCGCAGGGAACGGGCCCCCCATGACAAATGAACTGGATGTCGTAAGCTCATGTGGCCCAACATGTACTTCTCTAATATTTTGATAAGTGGAACTGATGAACACTCTGGTAAGACAAAGTTGATGACAAATCAAGAAGCTGGTTCCTTCTGCAGAATGTGACTGAACAAAAGTGGTAATTCCCACCTTTAAAAAAAAAACACTGTGCCTACATGGCTTCCTGTTACATAAAACAAATAATGAACTTGTCACGCTAATCCGCATTGCTGGAATGTCTCACTCATATTTTCAGAATTCTTGAGCTTTCTATGCAGCAATAAAAAACTGAACCCCAACAATTTGACTTTCAGAACCTCCCCTTCCTGCTGCTTCCCGTCTTTTGCTGCCTGCAGAGTATTCTGTTTCCCCAAACCCTCTCTATCACTCTTTGTCCATTCTTTATCTTTGTTCTCAAGGACAGAGATCAAATGGGTTTCCAATACAATAAAAGTAAGGCGTTTTTCAGATTAATTAGATGAGCAGAAAAATTGTTTGTTAAATCTGTGCGAAAAATAACTTTTAATCAAATTAACGACTTTTTGTCTAGGATCCTTTTTTTTTTAAACAAACTGTTGGGAATGCACATTTGCTATTAAATATATATCATATTTTCAAATCCTCTCTGTGGAGAAATGGTCAGAACATCCTGAAACGTAAAATCCACCTAGTGATTTTGCTTCCCTCACCACATGGAAGAGCCTCCCCCTTTGGTGGCACAACCAAAATTAAGATTCAGTATTTTGGGGAAATGTGCTATTCAACTGTGAAGGGCATCACAGCCAATGCCAATCCTGACCCTGTCCTCAGGTGCACACTATCTAGCTGGGGTAAATGAATAGCATTGAGGAGCTGGATCGATTTTCCCCCACCTCACATCCTAGCCCAGGGATCTGGACCTCCTCCTCCTCTGACTTAGATGGCTTCCTCAGTGCAGACTGGAGATCAAATCCAAGACTTCCTGGACTGTATGGCTCGGTACCATACTGGATAGTGCATTTACAAACTAAGCCTGAGGGGTACACTGCCATAGTTTAAAAAGTCTACATTGTTATATTAGTGGAAGGGGTACACAATTCGTCATTTTTTATGGAACCCATAATCAGTGTTTTCTAACAGGAAATCCCATATACCCAGAGGAGCGGAGTTTCAATTCCATTGGAATTTTTTTAATTATTCAGTCTGCATAGTCTAACAATATCTTGATCCGGACGATTTATGATGGTCAGATATTTAGAATACCAATACCTAAAGTGATAGCAGTAAACAACATTTCATTTGGCTTTATTTAATTCGACATGTAATTAAGATCAGGCTACCTAGGGAAAAGTTGGGCTGCAATTCTTACACAATCATTTCAGCAGGTCATCTCATGCCATCCCTGCACCCACCCACGTGCCAGCTCACAAGCAATATTGGGAGGAGTGTGAGAGCAGGCCCTTCTTGCGTGTTTGGCTGGGCGACGGTACAGAGAAACCTAAAGAGACTAGAGATTGAAATAACTCAAAATGGGAGACAAAACTTTTCACCATGATGTTCTGAATAGATATGCTGAAACTATAGGTATTTTTTGATTTGAATTATTTGTTCATGACTTTCCTCTTATTATGATGGCAGTTAAAGGAAGCTCTGGAGCAGGGATGGGGGTGGGGGGGTGGGGGTGGGGTGGGAATGAAAGCAAGTGAATTCACTTGAAGTTGTCCACAGAGGCACCAGAGAGAACACCTTATGGCAGCAGGCTGTATTGGAGGGATTTTGCGAAACTTGCATTCCCGTTTTACTCTGCTCCAATGTCACCTCAGTCACCTGGCTAATTGTGAAGCAACAATCTGCCTTCACCTTGACTGTCTGAAGGAAACTGCAGAGATGTGAATGGAAACGAGCGGAGAAAAGTGCAGCAAAACTTCAAATAATAACTAAAATCAATAATGGTGAAAGTTTGGTCCCAATGTTTAACCTTTAAATAAACTTTTCTGGATTGATAATCAGCTGGCTAGCATAGTTTTCTTAAGTAGAAAAATAACAAAATCCCACACACACAGAAAACATTAGAGGAACTGTAAGGAAATTCAGTTCTGTTTCTAACTTAAATAGTGCTGTGTGTTGAACTGTTCATAATTGATATTCTCCCCTCTCAACATTTCTATTAATAAAGGAGGAAATGTAGTTATATTTAACAGATAGCTACTGTGCACAGCAATGAGACTAAAGATTCACTGACTAAGGTCATTGGGGATAACTTTTGAGACCTTGTTCGAATGGAGCACATCGCAGAGTTCCTCTTGCATTTTTGCCCCATCTCTCACTCGTGCAAGGTCCTCCAAAATTACCCTTATAGGGCTCAAAACTGGTCCCTGCAGATTTTTGGCGCACTCACTGGAGTTGCGCCGCTTTTATACGATGAAAAGGGCGGCGAAAAAATGTTCTCCGATTCTAGCCGCTGTGTTGCCTCTCCTGGGGCTTGGCGTGGCCAGCGGATTGGGGGCGGAGCTACTGTCCCGGCGCTGAAAACAGTGTTGGGTTGTCTGCACTTGCGCGTTAAGAGTGTGCGCACATGCGCAGTAGCTCCTCGCCCCCAGCGTGTCCTGCAGCTTGTGTGGGAGGGACCTGATGCTCGCCACCCTATCCCTGGCCGAGTGGTCTCACGCATTAGCCAGGCCTGCTGTGGAACGCACTGTAAATGTGAAGAATTGTAAGTAAGTGCTGTTCAAAGGGCATTGTCATTTATTTAGAATTTTGTACATCAATAATACAATATCAGGAATCGGTGAGTGTAGATGAACAGAGTCTTGTGTTTTGGGATGAAGGTAGGACTTACTTCTATTTTTATTTGTTATTGAATGTTTATTACTTTTTGTGCTTTGTTTAGTGCTTTGTAAGTCTTGGTGCTTTAGGTACAGGTCATCTCCGCTTCCTTCTATTTTTTTATTTGTGCTTTGTTTAGTGCTTGGTGCTTTAGAATGTACTAACCTGCAACGATTTCTTAACTCTCCGACAGGGTTTTCTGAAGTGGCCACATACGCTGACCTAAGCAGATTTGGAGTAAGTATTAGTGGGCAAAGTGGCATAAATGGCCAAAACTGGGGTAGGTGGCTGGGAATGCCCCCTTTTGAGAAAAAAAACCAAAACTAAACAAAACCTTACTAAATCAGTTACTCTGGAGCAAGTTGATTGGGGATTTTTAAACTTACATCAGAAAAACCAACTTACTCCAAAAAAAAGGAGCAACTCATGGACAATTTTGAGCCCATAGTGTCAGTTCTGAGCCTTGTGGCTCACTGGGTAAAATCAGCATGTGCATTGAGCCACACAGACACACACACACACACACACACCAGAAATGGCCTAAATATTCTCGGTTATTGCAGATAGCATCTGCCAGGGTTCTGGTTTCAGATTGCTATCCAGTGACCTCTGCTAGAAGTACGTATGTACAAGTACTTTGGGTAAGGGCAGGATTAGGTTTGACTTGGTTGCCCTCCATAGTCAAACTGTCTCACAGTCTCACAGTCTAGCTTTATGAATGAAGAATGCCACCTGGGTGAGTACCAGCGGGCTGCCAGTACTGGATTGTACCCCAGCAAGAATCAGGATCGTTGGAAAGAAAAGGGATGGAAAATTAGAATAAAAACCTAGCAACGAAAAGTCAGCAAATTAAACTGACTAATGCATTCACTGACCCCAAATTTAAATGTAGCCAAGAAACCCACGGTTCCTGAACCGTAACATGCACGGGTTCCACTTACTAATATTTAACTCTCAAGTGTATCGGTATGAAAACAATCAAAACTGGTAGCAGCAATGTGTTATAAAGAAAGCGAGGTCACATAAAGGTCAGGCTTATATGTAAAATGTGTAGTTAGCTCTTTCTACAGCTGTTTCTTTCTATACACACACATACACACATACACACAGTAAAATCACAATGGGATCTTGTGCCAAATGCAACATATTGTATTCATTTTCTGTTTGTGGATTTGAGTTTTCCATATTTGATATTTGTCTTCAATCTTTTGGTGGTGAATAATGTTTTCCTGAATTTGTGTATGGCTGATACATAATTAGGGGGTCCTTTTTTTAAATAGCAGAGAGTAATTTTAGATGAACATATGATGTATTCATACGTTCATATCCCATTGTTTAGTTGTAGGGTCATTATTTTTTTTTAAACTGCTGGAAATACTCAGTAGGTCAGTCAGCATCTGTAGAGAACAGACATTAACATTTCTGGTATAAGCCTTCATCAGAGAGGTGTTACTGCTGGGGAATGAAACACTTTCCATTCCAGCCATACTGTATTAGCTACAAGTATTCCTTGGCCACGTTTGGCATAGCCAGATATAGAGTAAAGCTCCCTCTAATCTGCCCCATCAACGTACCTCAACCCCAACTTGAGCGGCGCTGCAGCGGTGTAGTCTTCCATTCTCCAAATAAATAAGACGGAGGCCTCTCTGACATTCCCCATTAGTGCCAAGTTAGGGGAAGGTTTTTGCCTCAGGCTCTTACCCACCCACCAGGAGCTAGATCGAGGCTGCCAGACACATTTGACGCAGATCCTGACAGCCAGCAGACAAAGTAAGCTTCAATACCATCAGTTTGGGCTGAATTTGGACCCATAGACAAGAGGTGAAAGGTCAGTGACTAATCCCCAACACCAAACAGTTGCCAAGAGTCATCCATCATCTTTATGAACGCTGGAAGATAATAAAAAGACTTAAGAGTTTCCAGTATTACTATGCCCTAAACCATTGATTTTTTCTCTCTCGCTTTTAAGATGTGAAACTTGTTTACACATGACACATTTCAGAGCGTGCACTCTGCAATCTGCTGCCTGCTTTAGGCATGTCTCGAGTGACTGAAAACAAAGTCGCTTTTCACAGAAATCCATCACGATCTGCCGTGAAATGCCACCTCTCAGCTTGTGTGACAGCTGCTGAGGAACATTTGATGATGATAAATATCGATGAAGTAACTCCATTTGAGTGTGCGACTGCCTCATTAGAGGGAAGAACTCAACGCCCTGCCTTTTGTCAGCTCAAGGGAACAGAATCAAGCCACTGGCAAATAAAAGCCAGAATGAAATTTCGCTGCAACCACTTTTACAGATTAAAAGCAGCTCAAATGAATGGAAGATTGCTCATTCATGATAATACATATCCTGAGAGTTTAATAAAACAAATCGATAGTGAGTAAGACACCCTTTCTCACAGAAAGGAAATGGTATGATGTGCTGATAAATCGACCAAGGTAAACTGTGAGTTTGTGAAAAAAGCGTAGCCACAGGCAGCAGCAGAACTGCCCCACCCAAATCCCTTGAAATGAGCACCTCATTTGCACATTAGTGCTTCCTGGCACATACAATAATATGATGAACAGTATCTAAAACTAAAATAACCTAACAGCAGCCTTTAGAAGACTTGAATGCATTCACTTTAACATCTGAAATTGAGCGAAAACCTGAAATTGAGATTGCATCACCAACACAGGAAACGGTGTTCACATAGCATCCATTTATCGTTTTACTGTGTTAAAAAGTGTGGGAACAAAACATGACTTGGGAAAAAAAGTGATACAGAAATAGTTGTTTCATCAAATACTTGTGTTTTTTTTTTAAATGGGAGGGAAACGAGTAGTGAAGTTACAGACTCATTGTTAAGACTTATTTTCCAGGCATTCCTCCAAAATTTCCCCAGGCTGTCCACCAACTGTGGAGGGCTTCACAGGGCAGTGGGTAATCAATCTGTCCCTTGGCCAATACCAGTGTGAATCAGCTGCTGTAAATTGGATGCTTGAGGACACCCAAGGACTTTCCTCCTCTCTCATAGGAATAGGCTTGGTCTCAACTCAGCATTCCCCACAGGAACACAACCACGATGGAGATTGTGAGCAAGAATCCAGACCCTTCCAAGCTGTGGTGCGCAGAGTACAGTATGGTGATAAGATAAAATCACATATTAAGCTGGGGTGCAAACCCCAATGTCAAATATTATGTTTGGAAAAGGAAAAGGAGCTCAGGCCATCCTTGAGGAATTGTCAAATAGGTTAGAAGCTTCTTAGTGGGAAAACCCATAGAAAGGGAAACATTCCTTTTATCCACTTGTTCAAATTAAACAAACAAAGTTAAATGTACTGGAAACTCACTGGTGCTTAAGTAAGTGTTTCATGGAAATAAACACACCCATTAACTCTTCCACTAACAATAGTCTGCATGAAAAAATAAGTCATTACAAATAATTTAAAAAAAAATAATTGTCACCCTAAAATATCAAAAGAAGTCATTAAAAATTATAGATCTTTAACTAAAATCACAGAATGTATAAAACTGCCGGTTTGCATAACAGAAAGCAATTTGCTGTAAAAAGTCAAAAGCCCAATTACAGACTTCGGCACGTAACCTAGACTGACACTTCAGTTGCTCAGGCAGGACTGCTGACTTTCGGATGAAACATTAAACGGAGGCCCCATAGCCTGTTCAGGTGGATGTAAAAGATCCCAGTCATCACCATGAGCGGCAGTTGGGGAGAGGTGGGAGCAGCGTCGGAGCGGCCTATAAAAGGCCCAGCGGGAGCTCGAGTACCAGCGGCAGTTGGGGAGAGGCGGGAGCAGCGTCGGAGCGGCCTATAAAAGGCGTACCGGTGCAGCTACAGCGGGAGAGAAAGCAAAATAGAAGTAGAAAGGAATCAAAAGGTGACGTCACAGCCAATGGGGTAAGTGATTGGCTGGTGATTGGTGAGTAGCTTTTCTTTTTCTTTTTTATATCAGTAAGTGAACTGTAACATTGTTATTACCAATTTAAGGGTATCTAAGGGTTAAGGCATGGCAGGAGAGCTCGGTCACGTGATATGCTCCTCCTGTACCATGTGGGAACTCAGGGACACTTCCGGTGTCCCTGACGACTACGTGTGTGAGAAGTGTATCCGCCTCGAGCTCCTGACGGTCCACGTTACGGAATTGGAGCTGAGGGTGGATTCACTCTGGAGCATCCACGATGCTGAGAATGACGTGAGTATCACGTGTAGTGAGTTGGTCTTACCGCAGGAGAAGGGTCCACAGCCAGATAGGGAATGGAAGAGCAGCAGGAAGAGCAGTGCAAGGAAGGTAGTGCAGGGGTCCCCTGTGGTCATCCCCCTGCAAAACAGATACACCGTTTTGAGTACTGTTGGGGGGGAGCAGCAGCAGACAAGTTCATGGCACCATGGCTGGCGCTGCTGCACAGGAGGGCAAGAAAAAGAGTGGGAGCGCGATAGTGATAGGGGATTCAATTGTGATGGGAATAGATAGGCATTTCTGCGGCCGCAACCGAGACTCCAGGATGGTATGTTGCCTCCCTGGTGCAAGGGTCAAGGATGTCTCGGAGCGGGTGCAGGACATTCTGAAATGGGAGGGAGAACAGCCAGTTGTCGTGGTGCACATTGGTACCAACGACATAGGTAAAAAAAGGGATGAGGTCCTACGAAACGAATTTAAGGAGCTAGGAGCTAAATTAAAAAGTAGGACCTCAAAAGTAGTAATCTCGGGATTGCTACCAGTGCCACGTGCTAGTCAGAGTAGGAATCGCAGGATAGCGCAGATGAATACGTGGTGCAGCAGGGAGGGATTCAAATTCCTGGGGCATTGGAATCGGTTCTGGGGGAGGTGGGACCAGTACAAACCGGACGGTCTGCACCTGGGTAGGACCGGAACCAATGTCCTAGGGGGAGTGTTTGCTAGTGCTGTTGGGGAGGAGTTAAACTAATATGGCAGGGGGATGGGAACCAATGCAGGGAGACAGAGGGAGACAAAAGGGAGGCAGAGGCAGGAGACGGAGGGGAGATGGGGGGGGGGGGGGTGGGGGGCGGAGAGGCCCGGGGCGGGGAACAGGATGGGCCACTGTGCGCCAGAATTCTAAAAGGACAAAGGGTGTTAAAAAAACAAGCCTGAAGGCTTTGTGTCTTAATGCAAGGAGTATCCGCAATAAGGTGGATGAATTAACTGTGCAAATAGATGTTAACAAATATGATGTGATTGGGATTACAGAGACGTGGCTCCAGGATGATCAGGGCTGGGAACTCAACATCCAGGGGTATTCAACATTCAGGAAGGATAGAATAAAAGGAAAAGGAGGTGGGGTAGCATTGCTGGTTAAAGAGGAGATTAATGCAATAGTTAGGAAAGACATTAGCTTGGATGATGTGGAATCTATATGGGTAGAGCTGCAGAACACCAAAGGGCAAAAAACGTTAGTGGGAGTTGTGTACAGACCTCCAAACAGTAGCAGTGATGTTAGGGAGGGCATCAAACAGGAAATTAGGGATGCATGCAATAAAGGTGCAGCAGTTAGAATGGGTGACTTTAATATGCACATAGATTGGGCTAGCCAAACTGGAAGCAATACGGTGGAGGAGGATTTCCTGGAGTGCATAAGGGATGGTTTTCTAGACCAATATGTCGAGGAACCAACTAGGGGGGAGGCCATCTTAGACTGGGTGTTGTGTAATGAGAGAGGATTAATTAGCAATCTCGTTGTGCGAGGCCCCTTGGGGAAATGTGGCCATAATATGGTGGAATTCTGCATTGGGATGGAGAATGATACAGTTAATTCAGAGACCATGGTCCAGAACTTAAAGAAGGGTAACTTTGAAGGTCTGAGGCATGAATTGGCTAGGATAGATTGGCGAATGATACTTAAGGGGTTGACTGTGGATGGGCAATGGCAGACATTTAGAGACCGCATGGATGAATTACAACAATTGTACATTCCTGTCTGGCGTAAAAATAAAAAAGGGAAGGTGGCTCAACCGTGGTTATCTAGGGAAATCAGGGATAGTATTAAAGCCAAGGAAGTGGCATACAAATTGGTCAGAAATAGCAGCGAACCTGGGGACTGGGAGAAATTTAGAACTCAGCAGAGGAGGACAAAGGGTTTGATTAGGGCAGGGAAAATGGAGTACGAGAAGAAGCTTGCAGGGAACATTTAAGGCGGATTGCAAAAGTTTCTATAGGTATGTAAAGAGAAAAAGGTTAGTAAAGACAAACTTAGGTCCCCTGCAGTCAGAATCAGGGGAAGTCATAACGGGGAACAAAGAAATGGCAGACCAATTGAACAAGTACTTTGGTTCAGTATTCACTAAGGAGGACACAAACAACCTTCCGGATATAAAAGGGGTCAGAGGGTCTAGTAGGGAGGAGGAACTGAGGGAAATCTTTATTAGTCGGGAAATTGTGTTGGGGAAATTGATGGGATTGAAGGCCGATAAATCCCCAGGGCCTGATGGACTGCATCCCAGAGTACTTAAGGAGGTGGTCTTGGAAATAGCGGATGCATTGACAGTCATTTTCCAACATTCCATTGACTCTGGATCAGTTCCTATCGAGTGGAGGGTAGCCAATGTAACCCCACTTTTTAAAAAAAGGAGGGAGAGAGAAAACAGGGAATTATAGACCGGTCAGCCTGACCTCAGTAGTGGGTAAAATGATGGAATCAATTATTAAGGATGTCATAGCAGCGCATTTGGAAAATGGTGACATGATAGGTCCAAGTCAGCATGGATTTGTGAAGGGGAAATCATGCTTGACAAATCTTCTGGAATTTTTTGAGGATGTTTCCAGTAAAGTGGACAAAGGAGAACCAGTTGATGTGGTATATTTGGACTTTCAGAAGGCTTTCGACAAGGTCCCACACAAAAGATTAATGTGCAGTTAAAGCACATGGGATTGGGGGTAGTGTGCTGACATGGATTGAGAACTGGTTGTCAGACAGGAAGCAAAGAGTAGGAGTAAATGGGTACTTTTCAGAATGGCAGGCAGTGACTAGTGGGGTACCGCAAGGTTCTGTGCTGGGGCCCCAGCTGTTTACATTGTACATTAATGATTTAGACAAGGGGATTAAATGTAGTATCTCCAAATTTGCGGATGACACTAAGTTGGGTGGCAGTGTGAGCTGCGAGGAAGATGCTATGAGGCTGCAGAGTGACTTGGATAGGTTAGGTGAGTGGGCAAATGCATGGCAGATGAAGTATAATGTGGATAAATGTGAGGTTATCCACTTTGGTGGTAAAAACAGAGAGACAGACTATTATCTGAATGGTGACAGATTAGGAAAAGGGAAGGTGCAACGAGACCTGGATGTCATGGTACATCAGTCATTGAAGGTTGGCATGCAGGTACAGCAGGCGATTAAGAAAGCAAATGGCATGTTGGCCTTCATAGCGAGGGGATTTGAGTACAGGGGCAGGGAGGTGTTGCTACAGTTGTACAGAGGCCACACCTGGAGTATTGTGTACAGTTTTGGTCTCCTAACTTGAGGAAGGACATTCTTGCTATTGAGGGAGTGCAGCGAAGATTTACCAGACTGATTCCCGGGATGGTGGGACTGACCTATCAAGAAAGACTGGATCAACTGGGCTTGTATTCACTGGAGTTCAGAAGAATGAGAGAGGACCTCATAGAAACGTTTAAAATTCTGACGGGTTTAGACAGGTTGATGCAGGAAGAATGTTCCCAATGTTGGGGAAGTCCAGAACCAGGGGTCACAGTCTAAGGATAAGGGGTAAGCCATTTAGGACCGAGATGAGGAGAGACTTCTTCACCCAGAGAGTGGTGAACCTGTGGAATTCTCTGCCACAGAAAGTGGTTGGGGCCAATTCACTAAATATATTCAAAAGGGAGTTAGATGAAGTCCTTACTACTCGGGGGATCAAGGGGTATGGCGAGAAAGCAGGAATGGGGTACTGAAGTTTCATGTTCAGCCATGAACTCATTGAATGGCGGTGCAGGCTAGAAGGGCTGAATGGCCTGCTCCTGCACCTATTTTCTATGTTTCTATGTTTCTATGTTTCTATAGGCAGTCCCTCAGAATCGAGGAAGACTTGCTTCCACTCTTAGCATGAGTTCTTAGGTGGCTGTACAGTCCAATACGAGTCTCTGTCACAGGTGGGACAGATAGTCGTTGAGGGAAAGGGTGGGAAGGGAGCCTGGTTTGCCACACGCTCCTTTCGCTGCCTACGCTTGATTTCTGCATGCTCTTGGCGACAATACTCGAGGAGCTCAGCGCCCTCACAAATGCACTTCCTCCACTTAGGGCAGTCTATGGCCAGGGACTCCCAGGTGTCAGTGGGGACGTCGCACTTTATCAAGGAGGCTTTGAGGGTGTCCATCTAACGTTTCCTCTGCCCGCCTTTGGCTCGTTTGCCATGGATGAGTTCCGAGTAGAGCACTTGCTTTGGGAATCTCGTGTCTGGCATGCGAACTATGTGGCCTGCCCAGCAAAGCTGATCAAGTGTGGTCATTGCTTCAATGCTGGGGATGTTGGCCTGGATGAGGACGCTAATGGTTGTGCGTCTGTCCTCCCAGGGGATTTGCAGAATCTTGCGGAGACATCGCTGGTGGTATTTCTCCAGCGACTTGGTGTCTACTGTACTGAGCCATACAGGAGGGCGGGTATTACTACGGCCGTGGAGACCATGAGCCTGGTGACAGTTTTGAGGGACTGGTCTTCAAACACTCTTTTCCTCAGGCGGCCGAAGGCTGCACTGGCGCACTGGAGGTGGTGGTGGATCTCGTCGGCAATGTCTGCTTTTGTTGATAGGAGGCTCCCGAGATAGGGGAAGTAGTCCACATTGTCCAGGACCACACCGTGGATCTTGATGTCTGGGGGGGGCAGTGCTGTGCGGCGAGGACAGGCTGGTGGAGGACCTTTGTCTTACTAATGTTTAGCGTAAGGCCCACGCTTTCATACGCCTCTGTAAATACGTCAACTATATCCTGGAGTTCAGCCTGTGTGTGTGCACAGACGCAGGCGGCGCCCGCGTACTGTAGCTTGACGACAGAGATTGGAGTGGTCTTGGACTGGGCCTGGATACGGCGAAGGTTGAACAGCTTCCCACTGGTTCTGTAGTTTAGTTCCATTGTCTAAACTTCCCCAAGCCCCAGCCCTAGCCCTATTATCCCCAATAGGGGGTCCTAAAGACTTAAATCCCCACCCTAACCCCAACCCCGCGAATCCCAAAGGTTCGGGTCTACCTCAGGCCTCCCGCCACACTGCACATCGGTGACTCCCAGCTGGACCTCCTGCGGCGACTCGGCACGACTTGAGACTTCCGGCTGGACCTCCTGCAGCGGCTGAATGACTCGACGCGACCTGGGCCTCCCGGCTGGACCTCCTGTGGCGACTGGACCTGGCTATCAGGCCTCCACCTCCTTTCCCCTCCCTGCATCTGGACCTCTCCTTCCTCACTGATGGCCTAGTCTCCTCTCCTCCTCCAGCACGTGGTGATTTACAATGGCTGTGACCGCCCCCCCATCCCACAGTACTGCACTTTTCAAAGACGAACAGGGAGTTTTCTCAGTGTCCTGGCCAACGATCAACTTTCAACCAACAGTAAAAACAAATCCTTTGCCATTCATTCAATTGTTATTTGTGGGATATTGTGCACAAATTGGCTGCAGCATTTGTCTAAAAAGCATCAGCGAGCACACTTCAAGGGTAATGCAATGGGCGGAAGTGCTTTGAGATGATGTGAGGATGTGATAAGGCACTATATAAATGCAAGTTGTTTATTAAATATTTTAAAAGTTTAACTTCAGTTCACACATCTAATGCTTACAGGAAGGTTGTTGTTACGTTACTTCCATTACGCCTGTAAGTTAGTTTTAAGCTGTAATGTATGTACATTATTATATATTCTGCTTATTATACTTACCTTTTAGTCCACCCAAACATAGGTGACAATGTTCCCCAGAGGATCACGCACTTCCCTAGCCAAGGCAGATCCCCTGCTATCTTTTGATGCAGCCTCCCACTGCCCGCTTGCCGCCACCCCCCCCCGCCCCCCCCAAAAGTTCCGATTCCATCTTTTAGATCTACCCAAGAGGGCAGACGGGCTCTGATGGAGTAGGAAGATAGTAGAGGAAGTGGAATGTCAGAGGGGGCAGGTGAGAAGATCAGGCGAGGGAGATCTGGCAGTGGTGGATTGGGAGGGAAGATCAAGGTTGAATAGTTAAGTGAAGGGGTGGGGGAGGGGAAGGTCTGGGATTCCACAGTATTTTGGAGGACATGATGGAGGAGAATGGTGTCCATTAGTCTTTGTCATGGAATTTTACATTACAGAAGGTCATTCGGCCCATCTGGTCAGTGTTGGCTCTCCGAAAGAGCTATCCACAATATATTCTTCTGTCCTTCCCCCATATCTGTTTCAATGTTTTTCTCTTTTAATAGCTTTATGGATTCCGATTCCTCGACCGATTCGAGTTGAGCATTCCATGTCCTAACAACCATCTGCATATTAAAAAATATCTTCCAACCTCTCATTTTGTTCTTTTAGTGATGATTTTAATATTATGACTGCAGGTACAGCATCCGAAATCCAGAATCTTCGACCGAATCCGTGCCAGATTTTGGGTTTTGCTGGATTTCGGATCTCGCCACTCACCGATTCACGCAATTCCTCGATTCACACCGCCCGCAGCCCCCGCACTGCTTACCGGTTTCCTCGTCGCACGCTGCCCGATGTCGCCATCTTGGCTACCTCAATAAATGTCCAGATTCCGGACAATAATTCCGGATTCTGGATGACTCCATTGGGGATGCGCAAAATGTCCGGCTTTCGGAGTTCCGGATTCGGGACGTTGCACCTGTACTGGAAAGACTGAACAGGCGGGGCTCCTTTCTCTAGAATAGCGAAGACTGAGAGGTGACCTGATAGAGGTCTTAAAAATTACTGTAATGTCTGTAAGCTTGTAATGTTTGTAGCTCCACACTGTGGATGTGGACGTATTGTGTACTGCAACTAGAGTTAATAATTAAACAGAAGCAGGTTCCGGAGACTTCCGAGAGGTGCCTGCCATGTTAGAAAGCTGTGTGTGCTGGTGCTCTGTGAATATATCGCGTTTGGCGGCGAGATGGGATTTTTCGGATGATTTAAAGCTGAAATTTTGTTGGTGAAGGATTCAGCCAGCCGACAGAGTCACTTTGGAAGCTTCTCTGCCTTTGGAAAAAGCTACAAAATCTGAGGTAAAAAACGAGCACACTAGTTTAAACTGCAAAGTTTAAAATGGTGGCATCCGTAGCAGTAATGGGACACTTAGGTGAATATAGACACGACCAGGTAAGGTTTAAAGCATATCTGGACCGGCTAGAAATGTATTTCACTGCAAATAACAAGCGAAGTTCCAGAGAATGCAGATCAGAACCGGGCTGTGTTGGAACGGAAGAGAGCGATCGCCTTATCTGAAGCAGGTCTGGCATTGTATGAAACCCTGGTAAGTCTGCTTGTGCCTGACGAGCCAAAGGACACAACGCTTAAGGAGATTTTAACGAAGCTGGAGCAGCACTATAACCCCAAACCATTAGAAATTGCTGAAAGCTATCATTTCAGTGTATGAAATCAAAAGACTGATGAAAGTATCAGTGATTACATTGTAGCATTAAAAACGTTATCTATTTACTGTAATTTCGGAAACTTTCAAAACCGAGCTATGCGGGATCATTTTGTTTGTGGGGTGAAAAATGAGGCAATCAGAAGAAAGTTATTGACGACGGATGACTTGACTTTTGAGATTGCTTGTCAGACAGCAAGGTCGATAGGCATGGCCGATCAATATTCCCGAGAACTGCATAATAATTACGGTCGTCAGTCAACTGAAATGAATCGCCTGTGCACTCAAAGTAAAAGGTGGTGGGGGGCCAAAGTCTCAGAAACTGGAAAGTCTAACAGAGTGTCGAAGTCGTGCTATCGGTGCCTGGGACAACACATTGCTCAAAGTTGTCCATATGTGAAGGCAGTGTGTTTCTTCTGCAGAAAGACTGGGCATGTTGCGAAGGCATGCCGACTGAAGGGTAAACCAGCTTTGAAAGCTATGAGTAGAAATCCCCAGAGACTACATAGCATGGAAGAACAGCAACAGGACGAGGAGATGTTAAGAGTTACACGTCATCAGGAGCACGAGGTTAACGGACAGCGATTCGAAAAGTATAAAAATCCACATAGATGTTGCGGGATTCAAGATACCAATGGAACTCAACATGGGTGCATCCGTGAGTGTAGTACCGGAGTCACTGTACCTCGACAAATTGCGTGATTTCCCATTGGAGAAACCCAAGATGGAGCTGCGAAGCTACTCGGGAGAGAAAATTCCTGTGGTAGATCGTAACACCGTATCGGTGAAATACAAGGATCAGTTCCAGAACTTGCCTCGAATAGTAGTGAAAGGAGACAAGCCTGCCTTACTAGGAAGAAATTGGTTGAGATCACTGAAGCTGCATTGGAGTGAGATTTTTCGTGTTGAAATGAGATTTGCATCAACGGATGATGTTATGAAGAGTTATCCGAAGGTGTTCTGTGAAACAGGCAGTCCAATCTAAGGCTTCAAGGCAAATGTCAGGGTACAGAAGGACGCTAGATCGGTTTACTGCAAGCCACATTCCGTACCATATGCACTCAAGGAGAAAGTTGAGCAAGAACTCAAAAGACAGAGACTAAGAACATTGGGCCCAAGTTTCCACATGATTTGCGCCTGATTTTTAGGAGTAACTGGTGGAGAACGGACTATCTTAGAAATCGCAATTCTCCACATTTTTTTTTCTGCAGTTCTAGTCAGGTAGAACAATTCCACTTTGGAGCAGAATTTTTTCTTCAAAAAGGGGGCGTGTCCGGCCAGTGACGCCTGATTTCAAAGTTTCCACAGTGAAAACGTACTCCAAACTAACTTAGAATGGAGCAAGTGAAGATTTTTGTAGAACTGAAAAAACCTGTTCTACACATTAAAAAATCAGGCGCAGGTTACAAATCAGGCGTCCAGAACGAGGTGGGGGGGGAGGGGAGGGGAAGGGAAGTCATAAATTCTATAATAAATCCTTATTTATACTTATACAAATAAATCCAACCTGAATAAACATTTATAAGCAAAGAAAAGATTAAATAAACCATCTTCCTACCTGTGTGAAAGTGCTTCAGGCAGGCCTTTCGGGACCGAAGGCTGAACGGGCCGGCCCGAGACTTCGGGCAGGGCCCGACCCCAGCACCAGATTTACAGGTAGGTGGCGTTGGGTCGGGTCGGGGAGGTTCGGTTCGGTTCGGGTCGGGGGGAGGGAGGGAGAGAGAGGGGGGGAGGGAGGGAGAGAGAGAGAGAGGGGGAGGGAGGGAGGGAGAGAGAGGGGGGGGAGGGAGGGAGAGAGAGGGGGGGAGGGAGAGAGATGGGGGGAGGGAGGGAGAGGGAGAGGGGGGGAGGGAGGGACAGGGAGAGGGGGGGAGGGAGGGACAGGGAGAGGGGGGGAGGGAGAGAGAGAGGGAGAGAGAGGGAGGGAGGGGGAGGGAGGGGAGGAGGAGGGGGAGGGAGGGGAGGAGGAGGTCAGGTCGGATCCAGTCCGGGGGCGGGGGCGGAGCGGGAGTCGGGTCGGGTCCAGTCCGGGGGGGGGGGGAGCGGGAGCGGAAATCGGGAATCGGATCGGGTCCGGAGGTGGGGGGAGGAGCGGGAGTCGGGTCGGGTCCAGTCGGAGGGGGAGAGTGGGAGCGGGAGTCGGGTCCAGTCCGGGGGGGGGGGGGGGGGGGGGGGGGGGCAGGTGTCGGATCTGGTCGGCGGGGGAGCAGGAGCTGGCCGTGGGAGGAGCCTTATTCACGCAGCCCCAGTGAGGCCATTCAACCAGGGCTAGGGGCTGCGTGCTTCGGGCCCCTCACACACAGTTTCGGGCGCCTGGAGCTACTGCACTTGCGTGCCCACTATAGCACGCATGTGCAGAGGTACTGGCACTGTTTTCAGCTCAGGGACCTGGCTCCGCTCCCCCCACAGCTCGTGCTGCGCTGAGCCGAGGGCCAGAGGACCTGCAGGGAGGTGGAGAATACCGAGGATTTTTTTAGGCGCACTTTGTGGCGTGAAAAACAGGCGTCCAGGTCGGGACTGCGCCGTTCTAGGCGCGTGTGGAAACTTGGGCCCATTATTTCTAAAATAGATCGATGTAACTGGGCTACACTCATTGTTGTTGTACCTAAGTCCGATGGTAAGGTAAGATTGTGTGGTGATTATAAAGTAACCGTAAACCAGGTTCTAGAGGGTAATGTCTCCAATACATTGCCAAATATAGAAGATTTGTTCACAACACTGACAGGTGGTCAGATCTTCTCAAAACTGGATCTTACGAATGCCTACTAACAGCTTGAACTAGATGAGGAGTCCAAGTCATGTTTGACTATAAATACTCATCTAGGTCTATATCAATTTAATAGGCTATCGTTTGGAGTGTCTTCCGCCCCTGCCATATTCCAAGGGGTGATGAACCAGATCTTGCAAGGTATTGAAGGGGTAGTATGTTATTTGGATGACATACTAATTTCAGCACCAAATAGGCAAATTCATAATAATGTTTTGAATGAAGTCCTCAAACGGCTAGAGAAGCACAGAGTACGAGTGTCTGCTCGTAAGTGTTAGTTATTTAAAAACTCAGTGGAGTACTTAGGGTGCAGAGTAGACAAAGATGGTTTACATCCAACCATGAAAAAGCTGGATGCAATCAGAAAATGTACCCACTCCCAGGAATGTCACTGAACTTCATTCATTTTGGGGTCTTTTGAACTATTATGGGAAGTTCGTACCAAATTTGGCTACAGCATTACATCCACTGAATGAACTATTGAAAAAACAGGTCCATTGGAAGTGGTCAAAAGAATGCGATACAGCATTCAAGGAGTGTAAAAGCAAATTGGTAGAGATCACCATGTTAGTACACTATGACATATCTAAGGAGATTAAGCTAGCATGTGATGCCTCTCCTTATGGAGTTGGGGCAGTAATCCCTCATGTATCAAGTAGTGGGGAGGAGAGACCAACTGCTTTTGCTTCACGCACTCTCAGTGCCAGTGAGAGTAATTATGCGCAAATTGAAAGGGAAGCTTTGGCATTAATTTTTGGGGTCAAGAAGTTCCACAAATACTTGCATGGTCATAAGTTTACCATCATTACAGACCATAAGCCCCTAAGAGCAATCCTCCATCCAAAGGCCCCAGTTCCAACATTAGCTGCAGCCCGAATGCAGAGATGGGCTTTGATTTTGACAGCATATACATATGATATTGAATACAGACGATCAGCTGATCACAAATGCTGATGCTATGTCTAGATTGCCTTCCCCATCACAAATTACACCCGATAGGGAAGAAGTGTTTTATTTTTCATACATTGATGAACTGCCAGTCACAGCTGAAGAGATTGGTAGAGCAACCAAACGTGACCCAGTGATGTCAAAGGTGTATGATTATATTGCAAACGGTTGGCCAAACCAGGTAACAAAGATATTCATCCATTCTTCATTCGAAGGACTGAATTATCAGTCGATAAAGATTGTATAATGTGGGGTGCAAGAGTGGTTATACCAAATAAATTCAAGTCCAAATTATTTGGAGATCTTCATGACAAGCACCTGGGAAATGTGCTTGCCAAGAGTTTTGCGTATGGTGGCCAGGTCTTGATAAAGATATGGAGCACATCGTGAGTCAGTATACGACATATCAATCAGTAAGCAAGCAACCACCACCAGTACCATTACAGCCTTGGAAATGGCCACCCAAGGTGTGGCAAAGACTACATATTGATTTTGCTGAGTTAGAAGGACAACAATTGTTCATTGTGACTGATAGCCATTCGAAGTAGATTGAGGTGTTTCCCATGTGGAAAATAACAAGTAAAACAGTGGACATTTTGCAAAGTTTATTTTCTTCATTTGGCCTCCCAGAAGAGATTGTTTCGGATAATGGACCACAATTTCGTTCAGAGGAATTTGCACAATTCACGAGCAAAAATGGGGTGAAACATACCCCCGTTCCACCGTACCACCCTGTTCCGAATGGTGCAGCTGAGCGCACTGTACAAATTGTAAAATGTGCCCTCATAAAACAAATGTTAGATCCAAATCCAAAGAAAGGACAGTTATCATTGGATCACAAATTGGCTAATTTTCTAATTACATATCGTAATACTCCTCATACAACTACAGGTAGAACACCAGCAGAGTTGTTTCTCAAACGACAGCCATGAACCAGATTCTTGTTGCTAAAACCAAATTTGGCACAGTCCGTAGAAGAGACACAATTAAGACAGAAAGAGAATCATGATAGAGGTAGAGTAAAAGAGAGAAGTGTGAAATTAAATCAGAAGGTGAGAGTGAAGAACCATCATCATAAATAAGAAGAGTGGTGAAGATACATGGTCCTCGCACATATTTGGTAAAGTTGTTTGATAATGGACAGGTTAGGTTTGTTCACATTGATCATATTTTACCTACAGACATGGAAGTAGTTGAAGGTGGGAATGATTCAATTATTTCTGGCTCATCATATAGTTTTGATATACCAGTAGCATATCCTATATCTAGTGCACTGGAAACAAATCCCAGAGAGAATCAGAATGTAAGTCTAAGTCCGCGTCAGGAAAACAAAGAGTCTGAAGTTGGAGTGAGTTCAAATGAAAATCAAGGAAATTCCTTGGAGGAAAACGTTCCTCAGGATGAGCCTCGAAGGAGTTTAGATTCGACACCTAGGAAGGTTCTGTTCAAGAGCGAAGATATCCTCTTCGAAAAAGAAAACAAGTGGTTAAGTTAAATTTGTAAATATGGAAAAAAATAAGTCTATATCCTGTGTTATGTATAAACATGCAAGTTATGTATGATGTTGTTATAATAACTTAATTAAGGAGGGAGAAGTGTAATGTCTGTAAGCTTGTAATGTTTGTAGCTCCACACTGTGGATGTGGACATATTGTGTACTGCAACTACGGAGTTAATAATTAAATAGAAGCAGGTTCCGGAGACTTCCGAGAGCTGCCTGCCATGTTAGAAAACTGTGTGTGCTTGTGCTCTGTGAATATATCACAATTATAAAGGGATCTGATAGGGTAGACAGAGAAAATGCTTTCATTTGTGGAAAGTCCAAAACTAGGGGCCAAAGATATAAGGTAGTCATCAATAACTAACAGGCAATTCAGGATGAACTTCTTTACCCAGAAAATGGAGAGTACATGGAACTCGCTACCACATGGACTGATTGAGATGAACAGCATAGATGCATTTAAGGGGAAGCTAGAGAAGTACCGGAGGGAGAAAGGATTGGAAGATATGTTGATAGGGTGAGATAAAGTAAGGTGTGTGCAGCCCAATGGCCTCCATCTAGTGGCTAGTGATCCCAAAAGTACATACATGACAGAGGTTATGGGGTCGGAAGTCCAACTCAGTGTCAAATAGAACTCCAAAGGTTGCGAACTGTCAGCTTCAATCAGAGAGTGGCCAAAAAGGGCCGGGGGAGGGGGTGGGGTGGGGGAAGAAACAGACTCACTGGAGCAGGAATTAAGTTTGTGGCGCGGTCCGCAGTAATTTGCTTTGGTCTTCCCAGTGTTTAACTGGAGGGAATTGTGACTCATCTGGGACTGGATGTCGGACAAGCAGGCTCACAACACAGACAGTGGAGGGATCTGGCAAGATGGCGGAGAGGTTGAGCTGTGGTATACATGTGGAACCCGTTTTCATGTCTTCGGATGATGTCGTTGAGGGGAAACATCTGGATGAGGAGTCGGTGAATCAACAACAGATTCTTGGGGAACTCCAGAGTAACGGTGCGAGGGTGGGAAGAGAAGCCATTACCGGAGATGTTCTGGCTGCTATTGGATAGGCAAGAGTGGAACCAAATGAGGGCAGTCACACTCAGCCGGATAGCAGAGGAGAGGCAGAAATTAATGATATCATTTTCATCGTGATTTTGAAAATGTACCAATATTTCAACAACTCACTTCTTAAATTTAACCTAAAATTCAGAGAATGGAAGGTAATATCGGCTCAGTCCAGAACACAATTAATAAAGATTGCCTTCCATGTACTGCAGGACTAGACCATTTATTTCAGACCAACACTGTAGAATTATACACAGTTGCTCCAGTGGCACACTGAAGCAACCAAATTCAATTTAGGCTCCTTCCACGTACTAATTTGCATAGTAAAACCAATTTCTTTGAACTGTAACAAGTGTACCTTGAAATATTGAAATATCTATAGGGAGACATCGCCACTGATATTCAAAGCTGACCATTTTAATGTTTCTTTATACTGATTAGAACAAATGCTAAAAACTAACCTCGCACAAACGATGATGATTGTGCAGGTGGGAGGAAATGAAGTGCTATTTTTATTAGTGTCTGGCAAATCATGCTAAAATTGATGAATGTTGTGCGTTCATGGGTTTTTATTAGGATCCCAGGGGCGCAGCATGTAGAAGTGTACCTGGGATCACGTGGGCCTGGTGCTCCAATCGGTACACCATAAAGTGTCCACCTCCAACACTGGTAACGTTCTTTATATTGCATTTCGCCTGATGTATTTTCAGAATAATTATAAAGACTAGGAAAATAAATAGTTCCAAAATGAGCCGCTCTCTCTTTCATACATAGACCCACCGAAAAAATGATTTGGGAATTAATACTTACATCTAATTTAGGAATTAGAGTTCTGATAAATTGTTAAAGCTGTGTGAAATTTCATATAATATAACATGGACAGGTAATGCAAACATAAATACAAAAGAGCCCAAACAAAGATCTGAAAAATCTGTAGATTAATCACTGGAGGTGTTTTGGACAGTTTTACAATTCATCCCGGAACTAATAGAATGAGTAACTATCTCCATCTAATCCCCTTATGCTGATGCAAACAGGCTCTGCGTCAAGGTGCAACTTGACAGATTGCAAGTTCGGGATTTAGCGCACGCAACTTGTGGTCCATTTCAAAGGCAGTATGACGGCGTACTCCGAGGTTTCATCCCTAGACTTGACTATTCCAACACACTCCTAGCTGGCCTCCCACATTCTACACTACATAAACTTGTCATCCAAAACTCGGCAGCCCATGTCCTAACTCGCACCAAGTCCCGCTCACCCATCACCCCTGACCTACATTGGCTAATGGTTAAGCAACGCCTCGATTTCAAAATTCTCATCCTTGTTTACAAATCCCTCCATGGCCTCGCCCCTCCCTATCTCTGTAATCTCCTCCAGACCCACAACCACCCCAAGATGTCTGCGCTCCTCAAATTCTGCCCTCTTGAGCATCCCTGATTATAACTGCTCAACCATTGGTGGCCGTGCCTTCAGCTGCTTGGGCCCCAAGCTCTGGAACTCCCTCCCTAAATCTCTCCCCCTCTCTTTCCTCCTTTAAGACGCTCCTTAAAACCTACCTCTTTAACCAAGCTTTTTTGGTCATCTGTCGTAATTTCTTTTTATGTAGCTCGGTGTCTTATGACACTGCTGTGAAATGCCTTGGGGCAGACAGTAATAAATTTGTGGTCTCAGGGTTAAGTCAAGATTGCATTCACTAAAGCAAACATTTTCACTGCATTAGGACATCGTGAAGAGAATTCTAATAGCCATGCCCCTTATAACTGTTCCAACGCACTCCTGGCCAGCCTCCCATGTTCTATCCTACATAAACTTGATGTCATTAAAAACTCGGCTGCCCGAGTCCTAACTCGCACTAAGTCCCGTTCATCTATCACCCCTGTGCTCACTGACCGACATTAGCTCCGAGTTAAGATTTCAAAATTCTCATCCTTATTTTCAAATTCCTCCATGGCCTTGCTCCTCCCTATTTCTAATCTCCTCCAGCTCCACAACTCCCCACCCAAAGATGTCTGTGGTCCTCTAATTCTGCCCTCTGGAGCATTCTTGATTATAATCGCTTAACTATTGGTGGCCTAGGCCCTAAGCTCTGGAACACCCTGCCTAAACCTGTCTATCTCTTTTTCCTACTTTAAGACACTCCCTAAAACCTACCTCTGTGACCAAGTCTGCCCTAATTTCTCCTTATGTGGCTAGGTGTCAAATTTTGTGTCTTGTAACACTCCTGTGAAGCGCCTTGGGATGTTTTCCTATGTTAAATGTGCTATATAAATACAATTTGTTGTTATTTGATTTCTGCAAGAGTTTTGTATTTAATACAGCACAGAATGCAGGACGGGCATGTGTCCAACTCGATAATCCCTGTGGTCTTTTTGACAGATTGCACTGAGCCACAAGGTTCACCGTGTCTTACAGCATTCCTCGAGCAGAAATTTGTAGATCCATTTCTCATCAAATTCTATTCTGTTTTTTGCCTAGTTCATTTATTCAGATGTTTGACAGCCAAGCTCACGCTGCCCACTCTGTTAAACCTCTCAGTTTGCCATGCCTTCTAATTTTGTATCATCAGTGAACTTCAAAAGCATTCCTTGTGTCCATGTCCAAATCATTTATATACATGGAAAACAATGGCGGTCCCAGCACAGATCCCTGGGGCACACAAATACCCACATCCAGCAATCCAAAGAACATCCATTTACACTTGCTCTTTGCTTTCTGTTCTTTTGCAATATCTCTCTAGCCATGTGGCTACATTCCCTTTAATAACAAGTGCTTTGATTTTTGTAACAACTCCTATCAAATACCTTTTGAAACCCCTTATGTGCAGTATCCACCACATAACCTTTAGCTGTTATTTCCTCAAAAAAGACAGTTAACTTAGTCTAGGCCTATATTAATCCATGCTGACTGCCCGATTCAGCCATGCATTTCTAAGTTACAATACTAATCTAAAATGGATATCCATAGTAATGTGACATGATGGTATGCCACTGGCAGTTGTGAGTGGCACACTCGCTTCTGAGTCAGAAGGTTGTGGGTTCAAGTCCCACTCCAGGAGCTTGAGCATATCTTCTTATAGGCGGTCCCTTGTATCAAGGATGACTTGCTTCCACACCAAAAGTTCAGAGGTGTTTCAATGAAGGACCTGATATTCCAGGTCCCGAACTACATATTGAAGGGTGGAAGATGCCTGTGCGTGGATTTTTTTTTAACTCCAGCCACCACACGGTCTTGGTCCAGTGGCAAGGATTAACCAAGACGACCGGAGATCAGCTCTGCTGCACAGACCTAGTGCGCAAACATATCGCAGTGTGGGCTGGCCCATGCTGCCCCTGGGCCCTCGCCTCTTCTGGACCCCGATTTATATAATTGAGCATATAAATCTAACCTGACACTCTAGTGCAGTGCTGATGAAGTGCTGCACTGTCGAAGGTGCCGTCTTTTGGATGAGACGTTAAACCGAAGCCCCATCTGCTCTCAGGTGAGCGTAAAAGATCCCGTGGCACTATTTCGAAGAAGAGCAGGGGAGTTATCCCCGGTGTCTTGGTCAATATTTATCCCTCAACCAACATCACTAAAACAGATTATCTGATCATTATCACACTGCTGTTTGTGGGAGTTTGCGATGCGCAAGTCGGCTGCCGCATTTCCCACATTACAACTACACTCCAAAAGTACTTCATTGGCTGTAAAGCGCTTTAAGACATCTGGTAGTCACGAAAGGTCCTGTATAAATGCAAGCCTGCCTTTCTTTTCATTGTGGTACTCCTTAAAGAAAACACTGATTCATTCCCACAAGTCTCGAATGCATGGCAACGTGTCTATGAGAAAGCACTAAACAGAGGCCAATGTAAAAGTTGCACTGCTGTACCTGGGAACAGGCTATCTGCTCAATCTGTGGAGGTATGGCATTGTGGACTTTTAAGAATAAATATCGCTTGCAAATAGTTATTCTTTTAAAATCCCACAACAGAGTTGCGGATGTCATGTCCCAAGTCTTTAGAAACATAGAAACATAGAAAATAGGTGCAGGAGTAGGCCATTCGGCCCTTCTAGCCTGCACCGCCATTCAATGAGTTCATGGCTGAACATGAAACTTCAGTACCCCCTTCCTGCTTTCTCACCATACCCCTTGATCCCCCTAGTAGTAAGGACTTCATCTAACTCCTTTTTGAATATATTTAGTGAATTGGCCTCAACAACTTTCTGTGGTAGAGAATTCCACAGGTTCACCACTCTCTGGGTGAAGAAGTTTCTCCTCATCTCGGTCCTAAATGGCTTACCCCTTATCCTTAGACTGTGACCCCTGGTTCTGGACTTCCCCAACATTGGGAACATTCTTCCTGCATCTAACCTGTCTGAACCCATCAGAATTTTAAACGTTTCTATGAGATCCCCTCTCATTCTTCTGAACTCCAGTGAATACAAGCCCAGTTGATCCAGTCTTTCTTGATAGGTCAGTCCTGCCATCCCAGGAATCAGTCTGGTGAACCTTCGCTGCACTCCCTCAATAGCAAGAATGTCCTTCCTCAAGTTAGGAGACCAAAACTGTACACAATACTCCAGGTGTGGCCTCACCAAGGCCCTGTACAACTGTAGCAACACCTCCTTGCCCCTGTACTCAAATCCCCTCGCTATGAAGGCCAACATGCCATTTGTTTCTTAACCGCCTGCTGTACCTGCATGCTAACCTTCAATGACTGATGTACCATGACACCCAGGTCTCGTTGCACCTGCCCTTTTCCTAATCTGTCACCATTCAGATAATAGTCTGTCTCTCTGTTTTTACCACCAAAGTGGATAACCTCACATTTATCCACATTATACTTCATCTGCCATGCATCTACCCACTCACCTAACCTATCCAAGTCGCTCTGCAGCCTCATAGCATCCTCCTCGCAGCTCACACTGCCACCCAACTTAGTGTCATCCGCAAATTTGGAGATACTACATTTAATCCCCTCGTCTAAATCATTAATGTACAGTGTAAACAGCTGGGGCCCCAGCACAGAACCTTGCGGTACCCCACTAGTCACTGCCTGCCATTCTGAAAAGTACCCATTTACTCCTACTCTTTGCTTCCTGTCTGACAACCAATTCTCAATCCATGTCAGCACACTACTCCCAACCCCACGTGCTTTAACATTGCACATTAATCTCTTGTGTGGGACCTTGTCGAAAGCCTTTTGAAAGTCCAAATATACCACATCAACTGGTTCTCCCTTGTCCACTCTACTGGAAACATCCTCAAAAAATTCCAGAAGATTTGTCAAGCATGATTTCCCTTTCATAAATCCATGCTGACTTGGACCTATCATGTCACCTCTTTCCAAATGCGCTGCTATGACATCCTTAATAATTAGTAGTGTTGACTAGCAAGTGCACCAATTTAGGTATGAAACTCAAATAATGCACAGTCATCAAGTCAAAACTAACAAGCTCTATTCTCAACTGTTACATCTGTTTCTTCTACTCATTTCTCTGCTACTTTGATGCAACTGTTTATAATTCATGGCAAATGTAAGGCTAAAACAAAATCTGCAACAAAACTAGGGCTGGCAGCGCACATATTGCAGCGAACATGGTATTGAGACCTTGCATTTGAATGATTTTTCAATTAACAATACTTTCTCAGGAACTTTGTGGATTGGTAACAGTTTACTGCAATTTTTCCATTTATTGGGGAGGGAGGGATGAAGGGGATTACATCAGTAATCTTTCACTGATAAGGGTCCAAGCACAAAAAAATCTGCTCTTAGGATAACAAGTATTGCTCCCTCTTTGTAATTCCTCCTCCCCCCCACGATTCCCGCCCTCCACTGTACCCGTTGTCACAAGTTGGGGGAGGATTAGCACAAAATAGAATGAGTAGATGATGTACGAGCCGTCAAAGAACAAATTTGCCCCACCCACGATCCGACATTGGGATAGCTGCCTGATGCAGCTCTTATCTGTGTCAAGCAGCCGCAGTTAGGCTTTTTGAGCGAGAAAGAAAACAGCCTTGTCTGCACACGGGCAGGAGTGTGCAGCAAATTATTAGCGCTACTTTTACTGGGGACAAGAAAGTGTCATAGAATGTTCGGAACAGATTGTGACTTATTTCAGGGTTGTGTCTCCATCCCTCCCTCAGGCAACATTAAAGATGGCTGCTAAGCTTTGTAAACACACACAACTCAAACTAATTCGCACATGCGCCCAAGGAGGGGTGGAAATTTGGGGTCTTCAGTGATATAAAACTAAATCCAGGGGGGTGGAACTGCAGTGTACTATTCAACGCTCTTCCACCCAGAGACGGATTTCTTTCAATTCTGCAACTTTGCCTGCATCTGGTCCTACGTCTTCACTACTGCAAAGCCCTAGTCCATAGCTTTATCAACAGGGCTCATCTTCTTAAGAGCATGCCATTATTCAAGTCATTTAGAAAGTCATGTTTTTCTGCACAATGTCCCGCACTCATCATCTGCATCTGTTCTCGGCTCCAGTGCCCCAATAAACGGACTTCAACATTTCTCCATGCATTTTCCCCAACTGATCTCCCTCTGCTCTTCTAACATGGGTTATTCCTTGTTCCCCACGCCCTTGGCTCCCGCCACTGCTTTCAAAACAGAAATCACAGTCAAAGCGAGGTTATGTCCAAAATACCACTCACTCAATTTGGTGGCAATAACTAAATGCTTCATTTTCCAGCTGCTCTGGAACATTCCTGTCAAATAATAACAAAGTAATACAAGAGAAGTGTAATTGCTACAATGTTTACTCCCAACAGGGGGCCATCTAGTGTCCAGCCAACAATATGCAAGTACCATACATATCACTTTTGGGGCCCTTTCTGCTCAGCATCATATTCTTCCTCTATCTTTAAAATCCTTTGAAAGGCCACTGTATGCAAGCAAAGCTACAGAAATACAAGTTGTTGTTCACTATCTTCCATGTCCATACAGGTTAGGAAATTCAGGGCTTTAATATACACAACGTTCATGGATAGAAAAACAAAATACAGCGGATGCTGAAAATCTGAAATAAAGAAAGAAAATAGTCATCGATCATTGACTTGAAACGTTAACTCTTTCTCTCCCCACATATGCTGCCCGACCTGCTGAGTATTTCCAGCATTTTCTGTTTTGAGAACATTCATGGAATTATCACTGGAGTTAGACACTCTAAGAAATGAATATAACTCTCCCAATTTTATTTACTTTTCTCCACTTTTTGCAAATGTTTAAAACCGTTTTCCTCGTCAATTTGGGTTTGTGCACGCCTCCCCTGCCACGGTACACATTATGCAAAGGATAGATGAACAAATTGTTGTATTGTTCTGATGCTGTAGCTGCTGGGAAGTGCCATTGGGTTATTCCTTGTGATCAGCCATTGGTGACTTGTGCTCCCTCTCACAGGGGAGGAGTCTAACCTCTGCTTGGTGCCCACCTCTGATCTCAGAGCCCATTCAGAAACCACTGTGGAGACTCACTCGCATAATGCTCTTCAAATCACAGTCCCTCCAAGCCACGTTTAATTTTACATCATCAATAACACGCATTTATATCGCATTAATGTAGAAAAATGTCTCCAGTGCTTCACAAATCTAATATGCTGATTTTATGCAAGAATGTTTGACACGTCTTAGTGCTAATAATTTGCTGCACACTCCTGCCCTTGTGGAGACAAGTCTGTTTTCTTTCTCGCTCAAAAAGCCTCGCTGTGGCTGCTTGACATAGAAGTGTTGTCATTTCACTCAGAAATAAACAAGACACAAGTCATATGATGAAGGTTTGCAATCACCTTTGGGCAAAGACAAAAGACTGCCTCATGACTGTCTGGCAATTTGCATTTTTACTTATAGCAGAAGCTTACATTGGGGAAGATGGGATATTTTACAGTTTAAGAAAGGACTGACATCATACGTTTTAGCATATGAGGGAACGACAGTGCTGCCTAACCCCACCATTTAATTTCTGATGCACAACCACTTTAGGCATATGGAATAAAAAAGACCCAGCAAATTGTGACATTACAGATTGTTCAGTGGTTAGGAGAGTAGCTCAGAACCCTGCACCGGTGGTTCCTTTATTGCACTGTGTGCGATATATTATTCCCTCATTACAACTTTGCCAAAGCCTCCTGTTTGGAAACTGAACATTATTGTTGCCCTGCCTTAAATGTTTACAGCAGGAATTTTGGACCCTCTGACCTCCTGAACACATTGAGTACAAGAAAATGAAAGTAAATATAGAACGCATAATAAACAACAAGACAGGCAGCAGGTTACTGACTGCCATAATGGTAGAGTTGTCTGGGAAAAAGCTAACAAAGCAAGCAGTTTTACACTAAGTTAAAGAAAAGTTCACCAGGGGTTGACCAAGGTCACCGAGAGAGTCAAAGAAGGAATTTATTGCAACTTTTAGAAGGCAATCTCTTTAAACTTCAGCAGATCTGAACTTTACAGAATCAGCTCTCTTCAGAATGAGACACTTTAGAAATATTGCTGATTGTTTTACAAACTGAAACGAGCTGAGTCTTCTCTGGGTTGGCAAGGTTCATCATAACTAGAAAAAACATTGGCTACTGGCCATTTTAATCTTGCATTTCAAGTAATGTATACATTTCCCAACAAATGAGCCTCTAAATTAATCTGGAAACAGATCTGAATTTGTGGGACTCAATTCAGTTGAACTGAATCAAAAGTTTTAACAAAGCTGGTGAGAACAGGCACCATTAAACTATTTGCAAACTGGACAAATAGGGGGAGAAATTTGCATTGACTCCGCCTACCGTTCGAGCCCCTGGGGACGATTTCTCTCCCGGGGCGCGGGACCACTGCCGCCTCCCGCGAGATTCCATGGGAGTTAGCGGAGGCACGAACCAGCAGCGTCCCAGCCCACCGGTGATGACATCCTCAGCGACCTATTTTTGCTCTGGAGCAGAACTTCGGTAGCGGTCTCGTGAGACTGCGGCAGGCGATGTCCGCGCCAGCCTCGCGGGTCACGAACCGGGCCGCACTCCGCTCGCCTGGGGGGGGGGGGGGTGGTGGGATTATAGGAAAGGTGCAGCTCGCAATTTTTTTTCAATGGCCGACTTACCAGTCACGGCCTTGCCTTGTGGAATTTGTGGGGTCCGTGCCACCATGTTGCAGCCTGGCACTCCGCTTCTGTGCCGGGCTACTGCCATGGCACCCTGCTCCTCGGTGGTGGGAGTGGTGGCCCCTCGACCCATTGCAGAGCTCGCAGCGTGCCCTCCCCTTTAGCGGACGGAGTGGGCCCTGTGCTCCCGCCAGCGCTACGCGGCGCTCCGTGTAGCACTGGTAAATTCCCGCGCTTTGCGCCAGTCCCGCCCCCCCCGAGAGGAAGTGGAGCACACGATCATGTGCTCCACTTCCTCTTGGGGGCGCTAACCCCAATTTCACTGCCAGGGCAGGACTTCGGAGCCTGGCACAGGAAGTCCCGCCTCGGTTACTGCTTCCAAACGGGGCCCTAGCGAATTTTGGCCCCATAGATTTCATTAGATTACCACGGGCTTGTAAGAACACATCTTCGCTTGACCCTTAGCTATTGTCTGGTTGTGGGAACTTTGCTCCTGCTGTTCATTGGATAGTTTGGCACCACTGATCCCAATCACTTGCCATTTGGTGACCCGAAAGCATCATTATTTGAAGTGCATGACCACTGTGGCCTCTGTCGAGAATTTCTTTTTATAACATGACCTTCCTTGTCCGCAATGTGTTGTGTTATAACTTCAGTGGTAAGGTGCACAGGTTAGGGAATCCGTAAGAGCTTTCAGTAGTACTGGGTTAAAAATGTCAAGGTTGTTTTTCCTGGTGTTGGGAGACAGTATGCCTAATTTTTGTCTGGATGCTTCCTAGACACTTAAGCTTGACTGAAGCTGGTGCTGCCTGCCTTACTCATTCTGAACTTTCTTTCTGAGCACCCATTATTCTGATCAATTTAGCTTCTCAAGTAGAACATCTTGCACAGATTCCAAAGTCTTCATTGGTAATAATCACCTCCAGTCTGCGGCAGCAAATTTGGGATTATTTTGAAAAATACTCATCATGCCAAAAGTTTCACCTTGTTTATCCTGAGTTGATTCATTTTATTTTCCCTTTGGTTGCTAGGTCATAACATAATTACTTTCCATTACAGAATACAGATTACTAAAGAAAATCCCACCTTTGCCGATCTTGCGATATGTGATGCACGGCAGTACTGAATTACAAAATGACATTGTTCACACACAAATGGCAACAAATTGCTTATCTACTTTCAGAAGAGCTGGGCATAGCTGACACAACATTTTTAATTAGGCCAGGGGTTTCATTATCAGAATTTTGACTCAGTTCATTTGCATTCGAAGTCATAACATAGAAACATAGAAATAGGTGCAGGAGTAGGCCATCCGGTCCTTCGAGCCTGCACCACCATTCAAGAAGATCATGGCTGATCATTCCTTCAGTACCCCACTCCTGCTTTCTGTCCATACCCCTTGATCCCTTTAGCCGTAAGGGCCATATCTAACTCCCTCTTGAATATATCCAATGAACTGGCATCAACAACTCTCTGCGGCAAGTAATTCCACAGGTTAACAACTCTCTGAGTGAAGAAGTTTCTCCTCATCTCAGTCCTAAATGGCTTACCCCTTATCCTTAGACTGTGTCCCCTGGTTCTGGACTTCCCCAACATCGGGAACATTCTTCCTGCATCTAACCTGTCCAGTCCCGTCAGAATTTTATATGTTTCTATGAGATCCCCTCTCATCCTTCTAAACTCCAGGGAATACAGGCCTAGTCGATCCAGTCTCTCCTCATATGTCAGTCCTGCCATCCCGGGAATCAATCTGGTGAACCTTCGCTGCACTCCCTCAATAGCAAGAATGTCCTTCCTCAGATTAGGAGACCAAATCTGAACACAATATTCCAGGTGGGGCCTCACCAAGGCCCTGTAAAACTGCAGTAAGACTTCCCTGCTCCTATACTCAAATCAACTTGCTATGAAGGCCAACATACCATTTGCCTTCTTCACCGCCTGCTGTACCTGCACGCCAACCTTCAATGACTGATGAATCATGACACCCAGGTCTCGCTGCACCTCCCCTTTTCCTAATCTGCCGCCATTCAGATAATATTCTGCCTTCGTGTTTTTGCCCCCAAAGTGGATAACGTCACATTTATCCACATTATACTGCATCTGCCATGCATTTGCCCACTCGCCTAACCTATCCAAATCACCCTGCAGCCTCTTAGCGTCCTCCTCACAGCTCACACCACCACCCAGTTTAGTGTCATCTGCAAACTTGGAGATATTACACTCAATTCCATCATCTAAATCATTAATATATATTGTAAAGAGCTGGGGTCCCAGCACTGAGCCCTGCGGCACTCCACTAGTCACTGCCTGCCATTCTGAAAAGGACCCGTTAATCCCGACTCTCTGCTTCCTGTCTGCCAACCAGTTCTCTATCCACATTAGTACATTACCCCCAATACCATGTGCTTTGATTTTGCACACCAATCTCTTGTGTGGGACCTTGTCAAAAGCCTTTTGTAAGCCCAAATACACCACATCCACTGGTTCTCCCCTGTCCACTCTACTAGTTACATCCTCAAAAAATTCCAGAAGATTTGTCAAGCATGATTTCCCCTTCATAAATCCATGCTGACTTGGACCAATCCTATCACTGCTTTCCAAATGTGCTGCTATTTTATCCTTAATGATTGATTCCAACATTTTCCCCACTACTGATGTCAGGCTAACTGGTCTATAATTACCAGTTTTCTCTCTCGCTCCTTTTTTAAAAAGTGGTGTTACATTAGCAACCCTGCAGTCCATAGGAACTGATCCAGGGTCGATAGACTGTTGGAAAATTATCACCAATGCATCCACTATTTCTTGGGCCACTTCCTCAAGTAGTCTGGGATGTAGACTATCAGGCCCTGGGGGTATATCGGCCTTCAATCCCGTCAATTTCCCCAACACAATTTCCTGCCTAATAAGGATATCCTTCAGTTCCTCCTTCTCACTAGACCTTCGGACCCCTAGTACATCCGGAAAATTATTTGTGTCTTCCTTTGTGAAGACAGAACCAAAGTACTTGTTCAATTGGTCTGCCATTTCTTTGTTCCTCGTTATAAATTCACCCGAATCCGACTGCAAGGAACCTACGTTTGTCTTCACTAATCTTTTTCTGTTCACATATCTATAGAAGCTTTTGCAGTCAGTTATGATGTTTCCGGCAAGCTTCCTCTCATACTCTATTTTCCCCCTCCTAATTAAACACTTTGTCCTCCTCTGCTGCATTCTAAATTTCTCCCAGTCCTCCGGCTTGCTACTTTTTCTGGTTAATTTATAAGCCTCTTCCTTGGATTTAACACTATCCTTAATTTCCCTTGTTAGCCACGGTTGAGCCACCTTCCCCGTTTTATGTACAATTGTTGAAGTTCGTCCATATGATCCTTAAAGGTTTGCCATTGCCTATCCACCGTCAACAACAACTTGTATTTATATATCGCTTTTAACATAGTAAAATGTCCCAAGGCACTTCACAGGAGTATTACAAGACAAAAAATTTGACACTGAGCCACATAAGGAGAAATTAGGACAGCTGATCAAAAGCTTGTCCAAACAGGTGGGTTAAAAGGAGTGTTTTAAAGGAGGAAACAAGGGTAGCGAGGCGGTGAGGTTTAGGGAGGGAATTCCAGAACTTGGGGCCTAGACAACAGAAGGCACGGCCACCAATGGTTGAGCGATTATAATCAGGGATGCTCAAGAGGACAAGATTAGAGGAACGCAGATATCTCAGGGGGGGTTGGAGGAGATTACAGAGATAGGGAGGGTGAGGCCATGGAGAGATTTGAAAACAAGGATGAGAATTTTGAAATCGAGGCGTTGCTTAACCGGGAGCCAATGTGGGTCAGCGAGCACAGGGGTGATGGGTGAACAGGACTTGGTGCGAGTTAAGACACGGGCAGCCAAGTTTTGGATGACCTCAAGTTTACGTAGGGTAGAGTGTGGGAGGTCAGCCAGGAGTGCATTGGAATGGTCAAGGCTAGAGGTAGCAAAGGCACCAATAATGATAGCCTGGCTCACAACACTTGTAGCGGTTGCCAGACTTTTTCAGAAATTACAGAAATTACTTTTTACGCCCTAGCGCTACAATCTAGCACAGTAAAGTAAAATAGTAAGAAGGTTGGAGTTTACATTTTACCTCACTACATTACGGTGTTATTAATTTGACAAGCTGAGTACACCACCACATTTCATATTATAAATGAAGAAATACTCAATTCATACTCAAATTTAACAGCAAAATTTACAATCACATATAAATGGTTTGACCCCTCTCCCAGAATAGCACAATTCCTGAAGAGCAGAGTTAAAATGCTGCCTACTGTAAATACAACAAAAAGTCATTATAGATACAATAAACGCAGGTTAAACTGCACAAAATCACCAAAAAATCCCAAGAAGATAATTGAAAATTTCCCAGATGGTAAAAGCTAAATATACAGAAATTAAAGCTCTCAAAAAACCTCTCAGTGTCATCATTACAGCCCATCATTTTCTGTGAAGAATTCAGAGAACAAACCCCCATAGATTGCAGGCATTCGAGAGAGACAGTATTACTCTATATGTGCCTGCTGTATATTAGCTGGATTCATACTTTGCAAAAACAACGCGCCTTGCTTACATGTGATTTCCTTAAAGGGGAACAATGCTCTAGAGAAAGAGAAGTATTTTTAGTGGGCAGTAGTCTTACAAATACTGAGGAAAACTGCCAGAGAGAAAAAGTATTTTCTCCAATGGCAGATATTCTCCATTTAGTCGCTGTAAAATTCAGCTGGAAAAAACATACTCACACATTAAATCTAATGGGTCGCTTTTCATCAGTAGAAATGGCATGTTTCCCAAGTTGTCCTCCCCTTCTCTTTCTCCCAGAGTACTGTATTCATTTCATTCTTAAAACTTAACTACTCCTCTATCCCTATCAAGTACTGTTCTCGGTAAATTCATTTTATTTGTAATAACTATTAGCGTTATGTAAAATAGATCAGCTTACTTGTTTATTTTAGCAACTGAAAACACACAGTTGGTCCAAAACTAATCTTTATTGAAGTGTGTAGTTGCCAGCATTTGGGCAGCACTTTCTACAGCAGAGCTAGAATTTCGCTTTGCGTTAATGATACAAAGCCTTTGTGAGATTTCACAGGTGTAGGTCCCATTATCAGGAATGTTATTCTGTGCGGCTCGGAGACGAGATGATATAGTACAGGTTGAACCTCTCTTATCCAGGACTCCCTTATCCAGCACCACCCCTCGTCCGGGACCATTCCCGGCCGCCGAGTGGCGCATGCACAGAACGCGACCGTCAAAATCCTACTCACCAATATAATCTTTCTCCTCAATCAGCTGCCTCCTCCTCGTCGCCCTGCTGGAACTCCTGCAGCCACAGTCATCGGACCGGCCGCTCCTCCCCACAGCGCTCCCTCCGGGGGGGGGGGGTCTGGCCAAATCCTCTGGGCTCACCGGGGTCCCCTGCACACTGATTGGCTGACTCTAGCCAATCGGCGTGCACACACACTTACCCTAGCCACAGCACTTAAAGGCGCAGTCCACTCAAACACATGACCTCCGCTCATCCGGCAAAATCCCTCATTCGGAACAGGCCAGACTCCAAGGGTGCCAGATAAAGGAGGTTCAACCTGTAATGAATTCTGAGCACAGATCAAAACTGACCTACACAACCTTCTTTGAAGGCTATAGCCACAGCACTGAAATAGCTTTGATCAAAATGACATCCTCCACTTCTGTGACCATGGTGCTCGATCCCTCCTCATTGTTCTTGGCCTCTCTGCAGCCTTTGACACAGTTTATCACACCATTCTCTGCTCACGCCTCTCCTCCATTGCCCAGTTCAGTCGGACTGCCCTCACTTGGCTTTACTCTTGCCTTTCCAACCATTGCCAAAGCATCTTCAGCAATGGCTTCTCTTCCTGCCCCTGCAGTAACCTCTGGAGTTCCCAGAGGATTTATCGTTGGCCCCCTCCTCTTCCTCATGAACGAGCCATAATTTCCTCCAGTTAAATATTGGGAAGACTGAAGCTATGTTTTCATGCCCTGGAATAAGCTCCCCACCCCTGCCAGCGATTCCATCTCCCTCCCCTGCCACTATCTCTGGTTGAGGCAGACTGTTTGCAACTTTTGACTTCCTATTTGACCCCATATCCTCCCGATCTCAAAGACCTCCTACATCCAAGTCTAATACTGTCTGCCTCCATCCTGGCCTCATCCATGCCTTTGTCACTCTCCTGGATGCCTCCCATTCTCCTCCATCCATAAACTTCAACTCATCTGAAATTTTGCTGCCCATATCCTATATCCCAAGCCTCGCTCATCTATCACCCCAGTGTCCTCGCTGCCATACATTGGTTCATGGTCCCTCAACATCTGCAATTTAAATTCTCCTCCTAGTGTTTTAATCCCTTCATGGCCTCAGCCCTCCCTGTCTCTGTAACTTTCTCCAGTCCCACAACACCCCTCTAATCTCTGCTTTCCTCCAACTCTGACCTCTTGTGCATCCCCTCTTCCTTTCATTCAGCCACTAGTGACCTTGCCTTCAGCCCCATAGGCCCTGCACTCTAAAATTCCCCCTCTAAAACTCCCTGTCTGTGTATCTCCTCTCCATGAGACTTTACTTAAAATCCACCTCTTTAAGCTTTTAGTCAGCACCACCCCGCCTCCCCCAATCGTTCCTTCTATGGCCTCGTGACCATTTCTATTTGTCTGGGAAGCACTGTGAAGGACAAAGATGCTATATAAATGCAGATCTTTGTTGTCGTTGGATTAGATCCCATTTTTTAAAATCTGCCTTACTAAAAAATTCAAAAATAAATGTAAAAATAAGCTCATTCTAAAGTTCTCTTGATCCATTTAACTCACAGATTTGGCTTGGCTCTCATGAGCTGTGAACTGAAGGAAGTGCACTTGATAAAAGTTGTTTTACAACCAATCTGCAAACCACTTGCCAGTTTGCAACTGCATTTTACAAGTTGGCAATCACCAGCTATGGACAAATGACATACCATCTCTTCATTTGTAATGTCCTTAAAAAAAAAAACAAATTTGCTGTACAATTATATGTTTGAACATGATCTTAGCGGGATAGGTCATTCAGTGAAATATAACTTTCAGAAATTAAGCTGGCTAAAAAGAGACAATCTTACTGAGAGGGGTTTGTTCAAGAGAAACATCAAAATGGATTATATTTGCTCAATTACAGAAAAATTCTAGTTGGACTAGTTCTTGAACATTAATCATCAACCAACAAACTTGGAAAGGAATTAATGGAAGTTTGGAACTCACTTGCTTTTTACGCCCTTGTCTATGTTTTTGAATTTAAAAGTGTACACACTGTTCATTTGTTTTTTAAATTATTCCTTTGATTACAAGGGTGGAATAAATTGACAGTGGCATATTAGAAATTGAACACCACCATTGTTTGAGAATCTGGGGGTTGGGAATCGTGTCTTATGCAGCAATATTTCTGGAATGTGCAGAAACTACACTGCTTTCTCAAATGTTTTTGATTAGTTTGTATTTTTTCAATGCTACTGGTAAACAGATTGCAACACTCAATAAGCTCGACACCATCCAGAACTAAGCAGCCCGTTTGATTGGTGCCCTATCTACCACCTTTAACATTCACTCCCTCCACCACCGGCGCACCACGGCTACAAGATGCACAGCAGCAACTCGCCACAGCTTCTTCGGCAGCACCTCCCAAACCCGCGACCTCTACCACCTAGAAGGACAAGGGCAGCAGGCGCACGGGAACACCATCAACTGCAAGTTCCCCTCCAAGTCACACACCATCCTGACTTGGAAATATATCGCTGTTCCTTCATCATCGCTGGGTCAAAATCCTGGAACTCCCTCCCTAACATTTTGGGAGTACCTTCACCACACGGACTGCAGCGGTTCAAGGCGATGGCTCACCACCACCTTCTCGAGGGCAATTAGGGATGGGCAATAAATGCTGGCCTTGCCAGCAAAGTCCACCATCCCAGAACAAATAAAAAAAATTGCAACACTTCTACAGCAAATACAGGTTAAAAAGATTGGACCAGAAATATCGACTATTACTTTGACATTAGCTCCCTTGGAACCAAAATCAAACTATCCAGCCAGTTTCTTCAGAAAATCCTCTGATGGATCAGTAGGTAGCTGCACCAGGTGGTGTAATGTTGACCTAGAGATACCTAGTCTGTGCTGACTTCGCTGATTTCAGCAGAGTCAAAAGACGGGGCACGACAGTGGTTTCATGTTCCCCTTGCAAATAGACTGCTGCTACTGACTGTCCAGGCTCACACATGAAGAATGTCTTGATTACAAAATTCTCATCCTTATTTTCAAATCCCCCCCATGACCACTCCCCTCCTCTGTAATCTCCTTCAGCCCCATAACCCCGCCCTCCCCCCACCCCCATACCTGATATATCTGCACACCTCTAATTCTGTTCTCGAGCATCCCTGATTAAAATCGCTCAACCATTGGTGGCCGTGCCTCCTGTTGCCCAGGTCCCAAGCTCTGGAACTCCCTCCCTAAACCTCTCCGCCTCTCTACCTCGCTTTTCTCCTTCAGGACACTCATTAAATCCTACCTCTTTGACCAAACTTTTGGTCACCTAAGCTAATTTCTACTAATGCGACTCGGTGTCAAATTCTTTATCTGATAATACTCCTGTGAAGTGCCTTGGGATGTTTCACTACGTTAAAGGCACTATATAAATACAAGTTGTTGTTGTTGTTGAGTAAAGTACTGCTGGCACCAAAAGAATTGCCCCCCCCCCATCAAAAGTCAGCCCATGTAGGAGAGGTGGTCCTCTCCTGAAGGAAAATAAAAATTGGATCAGTGGGAAAAAAAGAATCAAATTTTTTTTTAAGCACGCGAAAATTAAGATAACGTACAAGAATAGGCTTCTACAGAAAATGAAATATTATGTAGATTTGATCTGTTACATGGAGTATTCTTATCCTTTACAAAGATTGTACTGCGCTTACAAGAAATGAAAGGGGATGTTGAACAGATATGATATGATGATTCTAACTACCACTTATATAAGTTAGCAAAAGAGGTACTGCAGCTGTAGCAAGAATGAAACTTAATCTTCTGATGGTCATGTAATTACTGTAAGGGATTAAAAATGATCAGCTTCCCCTAAAGTTCTGTAAAAGGACTACTAGTTTCACAGGCCTCATGTGACCTTTGCACTGTATACCCACAGAAAATCCAGCTATTAGCACTGGTTTATAAATCTCTTTACAGCTCCTTTCGTTATTTTGCTCTTCGACTGCTAATTGTGATAAACTAATTATCTAAAACCCTGCCCAAATTTCTAGAGGAGTGTCAACACTAGCGGCTGTACAGATAGAGTGGAAAACGCACCCACATATTCTCTCTCCCTTACTGTTCTCAAAGTGTGGACTCCTGCCAGGGGTCTGGTACTATACGTTCCACGTCCGGACCGCGGTCAAACAGGGCTGCGTCATCGCTCCAACGCTTTTCTCAATCTTCCTCACTGCCATGCTCCACCTCACAGTCATCAAGCTCCCTGCTGGAGTGGAACTCATCTACAGAGCTAGTGGGAAGCTGTTTAACCTACGTCGCCTCCAGGCCAGATCCAAGATCACCCAAACCTCTCGTTTAGCTGCAGTATGCGGACGACGCCTGCGTCTGCGCACACTCTGAGGCTGTACTCTAGGATATAGTCGATGTATTCACCGAGGCATATGAAAGCATGGGCCTTACGCTTAACATCTGTAAGACAAAGGTCCTCAACCAGCCTGTCCTTGCCACACAGCACTGCTCCCCAGTCATCAAGATTCACGGCGCGGCCCTCGACAACGTGGACCATTTCCCATACCTCGGGAGCCTCGTATACAAAGGCAGACATTGATGCGGAGATTCAACATCGCCTCCAGTGCGCCAGTGCAGCCTTCAGCCGCCTGAGGAAAAGAGTGTTCGAAGACCAGGCCCTCAAACCTACCACCAAGCTCATGGTCTACAGGGCTGTAGTAACACCCGCCCTCCTGTATGGATCGGTGGCATGGACGATGTAGAGAAGACAAATCAAGTCGCTGGAGATATATCACCAACAATGTCTCCACAAGATCCTGCAAATCCCCTGGGAGGACAGGCACACCAACATCAGTGTCCTCGCCCAGGCTAACATCCCCAGCATTGAAGCACTAACCACTCTCAATCAGCTTCACTGGGCAGGCCACTTAGTCCGCATGCCAGACGCGAGACTCGCTAAGCAATTGCTCTACACGGAGCTCCTTCATGGCAAACGAGCCAAAAGTGGGCAGCGGAAACGTTACAAGGACACCCTCAAAGGCTCCCTGGTGAAGTGCGACATCACCACTGACACCTGGGAGTCCCTGGCCGAAGACCGCCCTAGGTGGAGAAAGTGCATCCGGGAGGGCGTTGAGCTCTTCGTATCTCAATGCTGCGAGCGTGAAGAGGTCAGGCGTAGGCTGCGGAAGGAACGTGCGTCAAATCAGTCCACCCCCTACCTTCCCCTGACGAATATCTGTCCCACCTGTGACAGGGTCTGTGGCTCTCATGTTGGACTGTTCAGCCGCCAAGTCTTCCTCGATTCCGAGGGACTGCCTATGATGACTATGCGTGCCACTCCTTTACCTCACCCAACCAACCAAAATCAAACTCAAAATACTGAGACTAAAATGCTGTAAACACTCAGCAAGTCAAGCAGCAGCGGTGGAGAGCGAAATTAAGTTAACGATTCAGGGCGATGACCTTTCATCAGAACTGCAAAATGTAGCAGTTTTTAAGCAAGTACAGAGGCAGGAAACGGAGGAGGGAAGGGAGAACGAAAGGAAAGATCTGTGATAGGGTGGAAGGCAGGAGAGATTAAATGACAAAAAGATGATGGTGCAATACGAAAGGTGGTGGTAATGGGACAAGTAAAGAAACACAAGATGGGTGTGGAGGAGCTGTAAATGCCAACAGTAGAACCATTACCAGCACCTGCTGTCCAAAAGAAATGGGAGTGGTGGTTATTGAAATTGTTGAACTTAATAGTGAGTACAGAAGATTGTAAAGTGCCTGATCGAAAGATGACATGCTGTTCCTTGAGTTTCCATTTAGCTTCATTGGAATAGTGTATAGGGCCAAGGTCAGAACGATCAGTGTGGGAGTGGGATGGAGAATTAAAATGGCAAGCACTTGGAAGACAGACTTGCATTTATATAGCGCCTTTCACGACCTCGGGATGCCCCAAAACGTTTTACAGCCAATTAAATACTTTTGAAGTGTAGTCACTGTTGTAATGTAGGAAACACAGCAGCAAATTTGTGCACAGCAAGCTCCCACAAACATGTGACAATATGTATTTTTTGTAATACTGATCGACAGTAAATATTGGCCAGGATACCGAGCATAACTTCCCTTTCCTTCTTTGAAATAGTGCCATGAGAGAGCAGACGGGGCCTCGGTTTACTGTCTCATCTGAAATATGGCACCTCCGACAGTGCAACACTCCCTCGGTATTGCACTGGAGTGTCAGCCTAGATTTTTGTGCTCAAGTCTCTGGAGTGGGACTCAGAGGCGAGAGTGCTGCCAACTGAGCCACAGCCGACACGACTGAAGCTTGCAGACTGAACGGAGTTGTTCAGCAAAGCAATCACCCAATCTGCGCTTGGTCTATCTAGTGTAGAAGAGACCTCATCGTGAGCAGCGAATACAGTAAACTTCATTGAAAAAAGACAAGTAAATTGTTGTTTCACCAGGAAAGAATGCTTGGGGCCCTGGACGGTGCGAAGTGAGGAGGTAAAAGGGCAGGTGTTGCATCTCCTGCATGGGAAGGGGAGCAGGAGTCAGGGGTGATGGAAGTGGACCAGGGTGTCGCAGAGGGAACGGTCCCTTTGGAATGAAAAAAAAGGGGCGGAGGGGAAGAAGTGTTTGGTGGTGGCATCGTGCTGGAGGTTTCGGAAATGGCGCAGGCTGATCCGTTGAATGTGTAGGCTGGAGATGGAAAAGCTGGGAGAATGGAAGAGAGTCCTTACAGAAAGAGCAGTGGGAGGAATTGTAATCAGAGTAGTTGTGGGAGTCAATGGGCCTATAGTAGATATTGATCGACTGCCTATCCCCAGAAATGGAGTGAAAGAAGTCAAGGAAGAGAAGAGATGGGCTGCACGAAGGCGAGGGAAGACGGAAACTGGAAGCAAAGTTAATTATATTTTCCAGTTTGGGGGCGAGAGCAGGAAGCGGCAGTGATTCAGTCATCAATGTACTGGAAAAAGAGGTGAGGGAGGGGTCCTGTGTAGGACTCGAACAAATAATGCTCTACATATTCTACAGAAAGAGGCATAGCTAGGAAAGGACACATACAGGTCCCCACAGCAACGCCTTTTATTTGGATGAAGTGAAGAGTCAAAGGAGAAGTTGTTCAATGCAAGAACAAGTTCAGCCAGTGGTGGTGGTGGTGGTGGTGGTGTGTGGGGACTGGTTGGCCCTCCGTTCAAGGAAGAGGCAGAGGACCCACAGGCCTCCCTGCTGGGGGATGGAGGTGTAGAGGGATTGGACGATCATGAAAAGGAGACGGTTAGGGCCAGGAAACTGGAAACTGCCAAAGTGGTGGAGGGTGTCGGAAGAGTCACGGATGCAGGTGGGAAGGGACTGGACAAGGGGAGAGAAAAAAAAAAATCGAAAATTAGCCAATATTCATGTGCGAGCCTAGACGATATCATCAGGGGACCGCAGGGGTCATTGCTGCCAATTCTGTCCACATCTGGCATCCACACATATACATTTGTAGGTGAAGGCCACTGGATAGCCGTAAGAAATGACTGATTTTCTCCACCCTAACCCAGGGACATTGAGGCCAACTATAGAGCTCCTACTGCCCCCTGGGTAACTCCGCACAGTCAGCTGAGACCTTACTATTCTGCATGGTTTAGCTATTCACTGGATAACTCAGTAAGCCATTGTGGAGCCAAGAGATGTTGGTTCAAAATGCCTTCTATTCAATTGTACCTTACATGTTGCATTTTGCTGTACAGGGCCTGCATATTTACACAATGCATCACCACTAGTTGAGTTTTGCTGCTGTACCGTACTGAATTATGGTATTTGCAGAGATCATTAGAATTTTTTGAGAGATTTAGCATGGTCAGCACATGCACTTAAGACTTGAATATCCTACAGAGTTCCGTCAGGTGCAGGAGTTCCTCAGGGCAGTGTCCTAGGCCCAACCATCTTCAGCTGTTTCATCAATGACCCTGCCTCCACCATAAGGTCAGAAGTGGGGATGTCCGTTGCTGATTGCACAGTGTTCAGTTTTATTCGCAACTCCTCAGATAATGAATCAGTCCGTGCCTGCATGCAGCAAGACCTGGACAACATTCAGGCTTGGGCTGATAAGTGGCAAGTAACATTTGTGCCACACAAGTGCCAGGCAATGACTATCTCCAACAAGAGAGTCGAGCTACCTCCCTCTGACATTCAACGGGACTACCATTGTTGAATCCCCCACCATCAACATCCTAGGGGTCATCATTGACCAGAAACTAAACTGAACCAGCCACATAAATACTGGGTCCAACTCCTGGAACACCCTCCCCAACAGCATTGTGGAAATACCTTCACCACACGGGCTGCAGTGGTTCAAGAAGGTGGCTCACCACCATCTTCTCAAGGGTAACTGAGGATGGGCAATAACTGCTGGCATTGCCAGCGACGCCCACATCCTGTGAATGAATATAAAAAAGGGAAACAATCAGTATTGTGTGGTTCCCGCAATGACTCAGTTTGTCAAACATGGAACTGAGCCATATGGACCCAGAATGCCCCAGGATTAATTCCCAGTTAATGTCAGCTGAAATGGTGATAGGAATGCGACAATGAACCTCAGTATCCTTGGATTAGGGAAGGAGGAAAAATAAAGCCAGCCAGAATACCCGCTTCTCATGATTTCCCAAGAATGTGTGGATATTTGAGAAAGGTTTGAGTTTTGGATGTGGGATACCCTCCCCCAAGATCAAAGCATGTGCTGGCACTCACTCTCGGGCAACTTGGGTATGATGGCAGATGGCGCCTAGAGTCAGTGGAACCATTGTCCATCACATGTCTGTGTCTTTCAGGGAAGGAGGAATAATCAGAGATGTGTATAGAAACTAATGTGGCAATTTACCAGGACGGGACTAGTTTATCACTTGACGTACACAAATTTATCTCTGGTACTATAGCAGGAAGCTGCTTCTATCACTGCTGCATGTTACAGAGTATAGACCTCATCGTAACATCATTCATCTACTCAGATTTCTATTTTCATAGGCTGGAGAGCTAAACATGCCCTTGACCTTTAGATATGTATCAGAAACAAAATATAATTGAAAGAGTGAGTAATATTCATCATCCCAGCTCCCTTAAAAAAAAGGTTAAACTCCCGATATTGCAAATGACACAATAGGCAGCATGTTAATTATTTACACAAATGGCACATTGAACAATAAGCAAATAAATCATCCACCGCTCAGATAAACTAACCCTTTGAGGACTAAAGCAGGATGAGCGTTAACAAAGGCCTTCGTTTCCTCAAAGAATAATACAACAAGATTTTCCAGATTTGGTTTTCTAATATTCAGTATCATAAACACACAGAATACCTTTTGCAGTGGATTTCACAACAACAGATACTCTATTCCACAGACCAGCAATGCTCTCAGAGCAACTTAACACTGCCATTTCCCTGGTCGTATAACTATTACTCAAATGGATTACATTGGCAGACATTCCACTGCTGTGCATTTTTATGTTTTCAATCTGCCCAACTGAACAAACACTGCATTGTTTCTCTAAGCTTTTGGGGACTGTGAACCCAGCACAACTAAATGCCACCAATCCCCCCCCCCGCCCCCCACCCCCACCCCCTCAGTTTCTGTCCTCTTGAAGAATGCCATTCATGCTGAGTTATGGTCCCACGGACACAGCACCTTTCTGCTACTTCACCTCAATGACCATCCTTCCCATGTGAGCCTCAACAGCGGGATTTCTATTCAACTAGGCTATTCAACTGTGGGAGCATCAGCCGAGTGATCGGGTGCCTTTTGCCACAGGGATAACTGGCTGGTGATCAATAGCTGGAATCATGACTTTTCCCTTCCCTAGTGTAGGGGCACTACGGTTAACTGGAGTGCCCCAATCCTTACCCACTCATTTCCCGGGCAGCTTTTGCACATCTTCTAGAGATCACATCAAAGCAGCACTGGCAAAAGGCTGGGAGCTGATTATCTGCCCACACCACCTACTTGGCCACAGTGTGGTCTAGGAAGGCAGCTGCTAATAACGTTCAAAAAAAATAATCAAATAAAAAAAAATTACAAAGATTTACATGATATACCATGTCAATATTTGTTGCTGTTAAGAGTAGCAAAGCCAGAATTCACGCAATAATATGACTGCGCTTAATTAGATTTACAGCAGCTGATTTCACAAGGACTAAGTTAGTTAAACAGAACTTATGGTCATGCAAATTAGCTCATTGTTGCTGAAATAGCTTTTGAAAGTTACATGGAATAATCGACATGGGGGATTTTTTAACCACCCAATGACCGGGGGGTGAAAAAAAGAGGGTCGGGGGGGTCAAGAATTCAAAAAATCATGGAACTCGACCCCAACCCACCACATAGACGAATGCGGCTATTTTGACAGCAACGGGCTGCGTGCCGTGTCTGTCTCCCACTCTCGAGGGGCGGGACACCTCACTATAATATTTAGATCAGCCTCCCACAGTGCAGTTGGGAGCCCGAAATTAAATTTAACGCTGGCCAGTTGGGTTTCTCAGGGCTCGGGAAACCCAGCAGCTAAAAAGAGGCAGGAGCAGTCGGATCAAACAGGTAAATACCGCCCCCACCCCCAACCCCTCAAGCAAATCATCTGCTGCGATCAGCCAACCTCCCCACCTCATGATCCAGAGCCTTCGGCCCTGTGATATCTCCTGGTCGCACCTCCCCGATTCAAGTACCGCCCTCCCCCTTCCCTACTTCTGCTCCTTGATCTTTCCCGGTCACCCCTCCTTCCTTATTGCCAGTCCAACCCACCCCCACCATCCCAAATTATTCCCAGTTGCCAGGGACTATCCCCAACGGTCCCCAGCTGCAGCTTTCCACTGCTGGCTTTCCCACCCCACACCCAGCCACAGCTGCTCAATCTGTCCAGCTGTTGGACAGGAAACAGAATTTTTTTTAAATTCTAATAAAGGTGCTTTAACGGCAGGATCTCCGCAATCCCAGAATTTCCAGGTTTCCCCCCACCCCACCCTCTGCAAACACGCTCCCCTGCTCCCTCCCCATAAATATCAGGTCCATCATTTTCCTGACTGTACAGCTACAGGCGGTTCAGCAAGTCTATCCCGCAAGTAGCTGTACATCAGAGACCAAGACCGGTGCATATAGCCAGTTTGTGCTGAATTTGCTGGTTTTAAGAGATGGTTGGATGAGCACTTAAAGTGCCATAACCTGCAGGGCTATGGACCTAGAGCTGGTAATTGGGATTAGACTGGATAACCTCTTGTTTGGCTAGCGCAGATACTATCATTAGTACTGCAGGGAATCGAACATGGCCAGGGTGATCTCCTGGACTAGTTTCGATCACCTGGATAGGTTGGAGAGGAATTTTCCCAGATTTTTTTCTCCCTAAATTGGCCTGGGTTTTTATCTGGTTTTGCCTCTCTTAGGAGATCACATGGCTCTGGTTGGGGTGGAGTGTAGAAAGTTTTAGTGCAACAGGTGTCACAGTTGTGTGGGGCGGACTGGTTAGACTGGGTGCTCTTTACCTTTCCGCCATTGTTCATAGGTTTATATCATCATCATAGGCAATCCCTCGGAATCGAGGAAGATTTGCTTTCACTCCTGAAGTGAGTTCTTTGGTGGCTGAACAGTCCAATATGAGAGCCACAGACTCTGTCACAGATGGGACAGATAGTCGTTGAGGGAAGGGGTGGGTGGGACTGGTTTGCCGCACGCTCTTTCTGCTGTCTGCGCTTGATTTCTGCATGCTCTTGGCGTTGAGACTCGAGGTGCTCAACGCCCTCTCGGATGCACTTCCTCCACTTAGGGCTGTCTTGGGCCAGGGACTTCCAGGTGTCAATGGGGATGTTGCACTTTATCAGGGAGGCTTTGAGGGTGTCCTTGTAACGTTTCCGCTGCCCACCTTTGGCTCGTTTGCCATGAAGGAACTCAGAGTAGAGCAGTTGTTTTGGGAGTCTCGTGTCTGGCACGCGGACTATGTGGCCTGCCCAGCGGAGCTGATCGAGCGTGGTCAGTGCTTCAATGCTGGGGATGTTAGCCTGAGTGAGGACGCTGACGTTGGTGCACCTGTCCTCCTAGGGGATTTGTAGGATCTTGCGGAGACATGGTTGATGATATTTCTCCAGCAACTTGAGGTGTCTACTGTGTGTGGTCCATACTGCCCATATCTAGGGAGCCTCCTATCAACAAGAGCAGGCATCGACGACGAGATCCAACACCGCCTCAAGTGCGCCAGTGCAGCCTTTGGTCGCCTGAGGAAAAGAGTGTTTGAAGACCTCGGTTTATATGTAAACTTCAGGGCTGCTGACCGAGGGCCATGCGGCTCTTTGTCGACTGGTGCGGACACGATGGGCCAAAATGGCCTCCTTCTATTGTAAATTTCTATGTTTCTATGTTTCAGTCAGTGCAGCAGCAGTATTGCTACATTAACAATCACCCGGGGTTAATGGTGAAAAACATGGCGCTCATTCCTAATCACTATCTGTGACTCTTACTGGAATTCTGGATGGATCAATGTCTGGTGAAGACAAGACTGAGCTCAGCTTTGATGACCTCGGTGGGATAATTGCCTGCTAACACTCGCTCTCCAGCTCACACAGGAAGAATGCCCACTTGGCAAGGATGGCATCTATTGAACTATAACCTCTGATCAGCCATGATCATATTGAATGGTGTTGCAGGCTCGAAGGGCCGAATGGCCTACTCCTGCACTTATTTAATATGTTTCTATGTTTGTTCCTTCTGTAAACCTCTCTCACCTTGGGGTTAGGCTGACCTATAAAGCAGAATTGTATCAGTCTAACAAATACATAATTGCAATCTTCTGCCTTTTCCTAAAGGAAGGGGAAACGCAAAGTAGTTTGTTACAGGCTTACAATTTAACACCATCTGCCGTGTGAACTGAATTTGGGCAGTTCCACTTAACTCCAATTTTCCAGATTCACCTTGAATCTAATATCTGTGGAAGGTTCAAAAATAAATACGACTACTTGGAACACTTCAGAAAAACACAGTTTTGTTCCATGTAGGTTTGGTATAATATACTTTTTGACCAGTTTAAAAAAAAACTGTGAAGGCTTAACCAAAAATGACTAGCTTTCAAAGAGCAAATAGATTTACAGACAGCGTATTTCTTTAAACTCCCTTTTAAGGTGGCCAAGTATCTTCAACTGAAGAATGTTGGCCTTTCCAACTATGACTGATATTTGAACAAACGTGTGTTCAGTCGCTGAGCATTCACAGTTCTCAGCCAGGTTGCTAGAAGGAACAGACGACAATGGGGGCTATTGGGGGAGGCAGGGGGCTAAAATGAAGGAGGGAAAAGCTTCCCTTTTAATCCAGTTTTTAGTAAGTGGACTTTTTTTGGGATGGTCGCGGTTTGCTGCATTTGTTCCCACTTGACTTACTGGATCTAGATTTTTTGCATGTGCGCTGACAGAAATTCCCTGTTCAGATTCAGTTCCTTGTTCCATCGAAGGGACCTTTGAAGCTGGACATTCCTATTAACGCGCATTTCATGTGCCAACATTTTTTTTTACATGAAACCACAAGAATGAGAAACTCATGGAAGAAACAAAAGTCTGTAAATAAGATCTAGAATGGTGCAGGCTAACTAAAAACAGGAAATACAATATAAAGAATGGCAAACTCACATGAGGATTGTCTGCCCTTGCCGTACTTTATTTAAGTCTGCCTTAAATGCTAAATTTGCACATTTTAGACTCTTCCTCACTATAACATTAGTTTTCTAATTCACAGCAGAAAATAATTACTATTCATCAGAATTATTCTTAAGCGTTTTACATTACATTAATGAATTCCCCATTACACTAAATGACTGCCAGAGTTTGTTCTGAATTAAAGTGCAAATGGGCCAATAATGTGGTCAAGTAGCAGCAAATTAATTGCAAAACCGTGCATTGCCCTATCATTTGCTTAAACTGTATGGTTTACAGAGTATCGCTCGAGTACTTTATAAACCACTGGAATTATCAGCGGACCAAAACACTTCCTTTTGGATAAACCTTTTTGCCACATGTTTAAATACTTGCAAAAACACATGGCATAGGCAACTAACACTTTTTACAGACGCTGAAGCTTTCTAGATAAATCTTTTTTTCAATTTGCTCTGCCATATTTGGCCCACGCAGGGGTTTCCAAAATGGAAGTCATTTTGTTGTTGATTGAGAATAAGCATTACTGAAACCGAGAACCATGCCCAGGTAGTTGCTGGAGATCAAAAAAAATGAAAGAAACGTGTGCTAAACCACAGGAAGAGAAAACAGTTTGTAAGCCACAGCAAGTGCATGGAGGCCATGGTATTGACAGCACAGACCATCCTCAAACCGAGGTGATGCACATCCAGTACAGGCACAATATCCAGCGCTGGAATTCATCAAACCGTAACCAGACGAGTTTCAACCACTAAAGAGACAAGAGTAAAAAAGACTAAAGAACAGAATGTAAAAAGCTATCAAAGTTGAAAGAGAGGCAGATGTGAATGTAAATGCCTTCACCAGAAAAAGACAACAGAGAGAAAAAAAAATATCGCTGACAGGCTTCTCATGCAAAGGGGATTCCCCTCGTTCTTGTTGAGTAACTGACTTCCAGGTTTTGTTTCAGTTGTGCTTTCTGTCACACTGCTAGAGTGCAGAAATTGATGATTCAAGGGAAAGACTTATTCGCTTCAGCCCTTCATTCATCTTCAAGACTCGCGTCACAAAGTACTTTAATAAGTCAAAGTAGGCCGGAAGTCTCTCCAGGACAGGTGACAGCTCTCAGCACTTCGGCTGCAAATCCACTAATCTGACCAAAGCCCATCAGATATTTTTCTAAGTCCTTTCAGTGCCGCTCCAGCTGGTTATTGAATTCCCTAGCCATTTTCTTCTTTTCTTACTTCACTCCCCATCTCTGTTGAAGGCACTGGCTCTGGCTGCAGTATGGTTCCGTGGGTGGCCATTTCTCACGTGCAACCCTAGGCAGTAGTATGTGCCAGGTTATACAATCGTGGAGGCTCCTTGGCTTGGCCTGCTCCTAACATCCTCTTGATATCCACTTTCCAGCAGTCAGTACTACATTGTGATCACAGAGGAACATAAAGTCCAACTCTGTTAAATTAATTGGACTATCAGCTTAATTCAAATGCACATCACCTTCTAGGAGAATATATCTCAATTCCTTCTGATTTTATTTGATCAACATCATCTCTAAATTTATTTTCGAGGAATGGATTGCAAATTCTAGTAATAATTATATAGTCAACTTGTGAATGCAGACATTAGCTGTGTGTTGAATTGATATAGAACTGCTGGGAAAAAGATAAATAATTTCAGATCAGAGGCAATATACCTCTTTGTTGACCTGCTCAGTCTGCAGTTGAAATATCACACTACATACACCTTTCTGAAGTGCTGCAGCTTTCCTGTGGGCTGGAGGGGAGAGGCAACTACATAGTCTGAATATTGCAGTGCAATTTCTACACATCGTCGTAAATGGTTACAAATGTAAAGCAGCTGCTTTCACAAACCATTCCATAATAAAGTGCTCTATCCAGATCATCATTTCGTCACGAAACGGCCAAGATGCATCTGGAATTTTTTTTAATTCCTCAGTTTTAAAGGGTCCAAATTTGCTCCGTTTTTTTTTGGAGCAACTTGATTTTTCTGGAGTATCTTAAAAATCCCCATTCTGCACATTTAATTTGCGCGCGAGTTAGTTAGGATTTTTTTTTAAAAGTGAGTTAGTTAGGATTTTTTTTAGTTTTGTTTTTTTTCCCCAAAAGGGGGCGTTACCAGCCACCTACGCCTGTTTTGGCCATTTAAGCCAGTTTGGACAGCTAATAGTTGCTCCAAACTAACTTAGACCAGCGAAATGTGGCCACTTGTGGCCGCACAGAAAACCCTTGCAGAGAGTTAAGAAATCAGCGCAGGTAGCCTCCAAATGACAGTGTTATGATAGGAATGTTAGTTTTTTTTTTAAATCCCAAGCAGCGAGACTGGACAGGGTGTAGGTGCTATCAGCCTGATTAAACTGAGTATGGGGTTTTTACAAGAATAAAAATGATCTTGTAATGAAGGCTGAAGTATAGGGGCCACTTAAGCAAGGGAAGGGTTTTCTTTGTAAATAATAGATCAAGAGCACCAACGCTCTCGCCTAATGGATTCGTGTGCGGCATCATACCACATTGGATTTTGACTTCTGCAACAGCAAAGAATTGCCCTGATTAGGTTTAGAATTTTAAAACATTAGACTTAACAAAACAAGCATGTCAAAAGGTAAACTTAAATTTTGGTGTTCAGCATTGTGTAGTGTAACTCTGATAATTAATAATATTTTAGAATTCTATGTAGTAGTGGGTGAGCTGGAGGATACTGCAGATAGGGAATTTTTAGTCAAGATAGCTAGATATTAAAATACTGGAAAATCTTTGAAGATTCTTTCTCCCCCCTCCCCCCACCCCACCCCGATCAAAAAATCTCCCCCCCCCCCCCCCCCCAGTCTAAACTCTTCCCTCTTCCCCCCACTAAAACCTGTTTTTTTGTAGCCCTCAGCTAGTGGGGGGAAGGCAGCGGCCGGCCCGTGCGATAGGCCACTCGGCCCGGGATAGGGGCGGGACACGTTGGGTCCCACGCTGCAGGCATCAGCATTAGCATCATGGGAGGAGCTACTGTGCATGCGCGAACGCTCTATTGCGCATGTGCGAACGCTCTACTGCGCATGCGGGCAGCTGCTGGCACGGTTTTCGGCACAGGGCTGTAGCTCTGCCCCCCCACTGCACGAGAAACATCGCGCCAGAACCCAGGACAAACAGCAGACCGGCCAGAATTATTAGTACGTTTTTTGCCGCTGTTTTGAGCGCACAAAGTCGGCGCATCTCGGGAGAGTGCGCTGGAAAAAGGGGAAATTTGGGCCCATAGTCATTTGCAACTATGTTCGTCTAGAAGGTGGCAAATAAATCAAAAATTTCCCTGCGGCCCTCCTAAACCCAGAAAAAACTCCTACAGACGGAGGCAGATGGACTATCATCTTATATCATGGGCCTTGGTAGAAATGGTTTTCACTCCACTATCCAGATTTCTTATAAATGGTATTGTTATATAATGCTAACTACATTCATAAACCTCACCATAGACTATTCATTATATATCTTTTTGAAACTTTAAAAAACATATTGGGGCTAAAATTGCCTCTCTCAAGAAGGCCCATCAGCACCTCTGGGAGCTAACGGGTTTTCGCCCAGGGGCAGACGGCAGGCGGACTCAACCCGCCTGGAATTGCACCCGGGATGGTGGCGAAAACAGCTTTGCGCCGCGCCTCATAATTTTCACCCCGGGCGTGGCGCACACGGCAATGACGTCATCGCCATGCGTGCCAACTCCTTATCGCCCTGCGCCGACCGCTTTGCACCCTGCAGGGGAAATTGCCCCGTGGGAGTGAGGTTGGCGCGGGGCGAAGCCACCGATAGCTTTGCGGGTCGTAAACCCGTGGTGACTGAGGCGCCCCGTCCGCCCTTAAAGGGGAGGGCCTTGTGCCGCGGACGGCCTTTTTTTTGCTTTGTCGACCGACTTTGCAGTCGCTGGTTCTTGGGTGCCGGGCCACTGGCCCGGTCAAAACCCGCCCTGGGGGCCCAGTGGGTGCCACTAAAGTGGCTGCAGAATGTGCAACAGCCCACCCAGCGTTGCGCTGATGTCATCAGCACGGTGCTGATGTGCCGCAAATGCCCCATCACCGCCTCCAACAATTAAAAAAAAAATCTGATTATCCGAACTGTGTGCCCCAATATCGGGCGGGACAATTTCGGCCCCATTGTGTCTTTATTCAAAGGTACACACTATTTTGCTCTCTGGACCATGCATTAATTGTAGCTGAAGGCAGCCATCAGCTCTGGGAGCTTCAGCACTATTGCTCTGAACTTGAGGTATGGAAGACATGGAAATGGACCAGCAATAAGCAAATTTAGAACCGAGATCAGGGGAATCATCTTCACACAAAGGGAGCCTAACACATGGAATGGTGGAGGCAAAGCCCTGGAACCATTCAAGAAACAATTGGATGTTGATATCATCTGATCACCCATCTGATCTTTTCGAGTGGAGGAATTAAGATAGGCATAATGGCCTTCCCCATCCATATTTGTCATATCAAATAAAAAGGCCACAAGATAAAGATAAATACTTGGCTGGGTATTCCCATTAATACTGTAACCAATGGTCTCCTCTGTGTCAGGGTTGCCCAAATTGCAGTCTGCAAGCTTGGGTTATCCTCGATTGGTTTCCACCAATGAAAGAACAGTCTTTCCAATGCTCTTCTCTCCTTTTGCACATCCCTGATTATAATCACTCAACCATCGGTGGCCGTGCCCTCAGCTGCTTGGGCCCTAAGCTCTGGAACTCCCTCCCTAAACCTCTCCACCTCTTTATCCTCCTTTAAGACACTCCCTAAAACCTACCTCTTTAACCAAGCTTTTGGTCATCTTAATTTTTTATGTGGCTCGGTGTCAAATTTATCTGTTTTGTCTTATAACACCGCTGTGAAGCGCCAAGCGACGTTTTGCTACGTTAAAGGTGCTATATAAATAAAAGTTGTTGTTTTCAATCTATCTGGCACATCTTTTAAAAATTCAAAAGGTCCAAAATGGAGGTCTACTTGTATCAGCAAGGATATCTCTAATATTGGCAGCACTTCCACATAACTCTCAACCTGAACTATTTGTTTGAAGCTAAGAGCCATTGTTATGCCTCACTGCAGTTATGGGGCAAACTCTACATGTTGACTATTAACATAACTGTTCTTACTTAACTTTTACCGCCTTATAGTTTGTAATAATTTGACTACTGTTGTCTTCAGCACAGTTTCTTGAATTTGTTGTTTGTATTTAAATTGTTTGAATGTGGCCCCCATGTACCTGAATGGCCCACAAAAAAAAGTTTCTACGCCCTTGCTCGAAGTCCTGCTAAGAGAATTAACTTTGTGGCCCAAGTATAATCTGGTTGCGTACACCATTTTAATGTTTAGTAGGTAATAGATGTCAGGAATCGAATCCACCTCTGGAGCCCATATTTTAAAATATACTACTGGAGTGTTCTACCATGCTGACAATTACTTTTACAGAAGCTTGTAGCATAAATACCGCTTAAAAATCTACAATTGATTTACAAGTTGTCTTAATTTACAACATTAAATAATGCAGTGAAAGCACCTATTACAATATGTACTGCAAAATTCCAGAATTAGTCAGGAGTTTTTATACTTGTGCTTTTACTGTGCCTTTCGGATGAGATGTTAAACCGAGGCCCTGTCTGCTCTCAGGTGGACGGAAAAGTTCCCACGGCACTATTTCAAAGAAGAGCAAGGGAGTTCTTCCCGGTCTCCTGGCCAATATTTAGCCCTCAATCAACATAACAAAAAACTGATGATCTGGTCATTACCACATTGCTGTCTGTAGGAGCTTGCTGTGCGCAAATTGGCTGCCACGTTTCCTACATTACAACAGTGACTACACTCCAAAAGTACTTCATTGGCTGTAAAGCGCTTTGAGACATCCGGTGGTCGTGAAAGGTGTTATATAATGCAAGTCGTCATCTTCTTCTAAACACATCAACCTAGCAGCAACGTGCAACATTGGTTTGAAAAATATTTTCTGGCAGTATGGCACTTCCTCACCGAGTACGGTAATACATTACTTGATGCACCTGGCCAGCAGAATAGTACTACTCTATGTTATACTTCATCTATTCATGGGTCAAAACCTCAGGCTATTTGACGATATCAGGGAAAGAAAGGAATCTTCCTAACAAAAAGTAGCACGTCCTTAGATACCAGAAAGTGAATAAGGCATGTGGATCTGTAAAACAACTGCAGAACTACAGATACAAAGCTATTTTTTTCTAAAAAGAGGAACTGTCCTGTTTAATTGATTTTTACAGCCTGCCTCCCACTTAATTTCTGTAAAGACAAAATACATTTCATCTAAAAAAATATACAATTGAAATTATTGAGCTCTTAAAACTTCCACAGAACATTTTGAAGCATCCACTGCACTGAATAAAATGTTTGCATTTATAGAGAAAAAAAGCTGGAGAGGACAGTCTACATCAACAATAAGCCACTGTGGTTTGGCAGAAACGGATGTGTAGAATACAACCATCGAGAATATTGGACTTGAATGCATACCTGAAATCAACACAGGAAGAGACAAGTAAACAGGAAAAGGAAAGCATTCTCAAACAAAAAAAAAGAGACAACAGCTTATTAACTCATTTTGGATCAGTACAAGAATTGATTTCTCTTTTGAGAAAAAAACATTTTCTCTTCAGAGAGTTATACTTCTGTCAACTTGCAGCATTTATGCATTTGAATTAAAACCTCATTCTTTTTGTTAGTATTTGTTCCAGGACTTGGCTCAATGTCAGCAAAATGCTCAGAGCTAGTCACGGTTACAAATGTACCGGACATGGTCTTTGCAGATGTTAAGGGAAACAAAGACACGTGTGTTTTGAAAGCTGAAAGCATTTGAGTGTTCACAGGGTCTCTACACATTACACATGGGAATCAGCACTTAAAGGCTTCAATGTGTCCTGAACCGGTTTCTGTGGCCCCTACTCACACTTAGAGTGATTGCATTCCATTACCATCAGACTGACCTGAACTAAATGCAATCACAAACAGTTACACTTTTGGAGTTCAATGCGTTTGATCAGATGTCTAAGGGAATTAAGGGATATGGGGATAGTTCGAAAAGGTGGCGATTGAGGTGGAAGATCAGCCATGATCTTGTTGAATAGCGGAGCAGGCTCGAAAGGCCAAATGGCCTACTCCAGCTCCTATTTCTTATGTTCTTATATCGACCCCTCAATTCAAAGAAGCAGTCAGTTTTATGAAAAGCAGAATTTGACTGGAGTCTGACAGGGATCACATTTATCTGTAGCCACCTCTCAAACCATAATCAATTTCAGGGTGCATTTACACTACAATTGTAGTGCCGGTGCAAAGTGCTTTCACTTCACACCCATGCTACAACTATAATGCACATGCAGCTTAAATCCAAACAGTCAGGACCTGACCTAACACTAGGGTGACGTGGGGTAAGAGTCCTTGGAGGAGGGGTTCCTACTTCTGTTCAGTTACACTTCAGGCCTTAGCACTTGATTTACACCATACAAGTTTAATGTCAGTGTAAAGCTGAAACCTGTTTGTACCAATGCTAAACTAGTACTGGAAATGCACTCTTACTCTGAGCCAAGATTGGTGTAAAACTTGGCCAGCTCAATTAGTATCAATGAGTTGATTGCAAATTACATTGCCAACACATGCAAATTAGTAACTAATGTAGATGGAGATTTACAAACATGATCTAATTATTACACTGTAAACTCTGTTAAAGGTCGACTGTGCAATAAGCCTTGGTGACAAGTTTTATTCTTTTCTATGGTTAGAAAGGCTACAGAAACTGGTGTCCTCCCTATCTTGTAGTCTCCTCCAGCCTCACAACCCTCAGATATCTGTGCTCCCCTAATTCTGGCCTCTTGAGCATTCACGATTTTAATCGCTCCACCATTGGCGGCTGTGCCTTCAGCTGCCTGGGCCCTAAGCTTTGGATTTCCCTCCCTAAACCTCTCTTTCCTCCTTTAAAATGCTCCTTAAAACCTACCTCACCTGCCCTAATATCTCCTTATGTGGCTTGGTGTCAAATTTTGTTTGAGCATTCCTGTGAAACGCCTTGAGACATTTTATTACGTTAAAGGCGCTATAGAAATATAATTTTTTTTAAATCACACCATTTAAATATCTCAAACTGTTACACGGCGAATTGCTTTTGGGTTCATGCACCTACAGCAGCAAGTCAACAGATAAACTCACTGAGTCAACCGATCGGCTACAAAGTCTGGACAATTGTTAAACAGAAATAAGTTAGAGATGAACCATAAATACCACCTTAACTCAGTCCCAAATAGAGTGACAACCCAGCCTGAAATTCTGGCATGATGCCAAATCTAATATTAGTGCCACAGTCCTAACATGACCTCTGACCCGAGTTCTCAACATCACCAATGTCTGTCTGCCACTTACAAGTCCAAAATCCATGATACCAGTAAGTGATCTACAAGAATGCTGTCTTACCAATAAACATCTATACACATCGCAGAATACACTCACTAATCTGAAACGACAGAATGCAAAAGATTTAAATCTTCATCCAAATTTTGATTTAAAAATGTAGCACTTGGCTCAAAGAGAGATTCACGTTGCAATTCTACCGTTTGCTCTAAGTCAGATCAGTGATAACCGACGGCAATGATAAATGTGTTTAATATAATCCTTTAAAATAAATCGACAGCAAAAACTAGGCAGTTGCAGCCATGACAGATTAATGAGCTGGAACAGAGCAGTTTTGCTTTGTGTAGTAATTGCAGGTACAGGTTGAACCTCCGTTCCCCGGCACCCTCGGGAGCTGGCCTGTGCCGAATAAGGGATTTTGCCGGATGAGGGGAGGTCATCAGCCCGAGGGGAGTGGGCCCCGAAGTGTTGGCGGGCTGGCAGGACCTGAAGAGTCAGCGCGGCCCGAGCAGGCCCGAGGATACTGCCCGACCCCCCGGAGGGAGCGCTGAGCAGAGGAGCGGCCGGCCCGAGGACTGTGGCTGCAGGAGTTCCAGCAGGCCAACAAGGAGGAGGCAGTCGATAACACCAACATCGAGGAGAAAGATTATATCGGTGAGTACCCTGTACAAATTTTTTTTAATGTATGTTTCTGAGACCGGGGAAGGAAGGATTTTGACCGCCCGGTGCTGGACGAGAGGTGGTGCCAGATAAGGGAATCCCGGATGAGAGAGGTTCAACCTATATTTCTAATGAATTCATGATGAATAATGAATGTCCCGAATTTGCAGTTCGAAGCGTACCTCTGGAGAATGCCTCCTCTAGCGAAATATTTCCGTACTGACCTTCTGGATCCACAGCTATGGAGAGTTCCCTTCTTGGGCATGCAGGCGTATGTCTGCGTAAAGGCCCACTGATCCGTGGCAGTTCGCAAGCGTCCCTGGGATCACGTGGGCCTGGTCAACCAACCAATCAAAAAGCGGGATTCCTACGATGCTAATGGAGATTCCATCTACGTAGGGAATCTCCATAAGCATATTAGAATTTCCAAAAATAAATAAGAATTCACACTACTTAAATAAAAATAAATGTTCCCACGTTCAAAGTTAATTAAAAGACCCTTTAATTAAGCATTTAAAATAAAAATTAAATTATTTGAAAAATTAAGTTAACGGGCCAAAATTTAGCTAAACTAATTTTAAATGTATGTATATGTTTTAATCATGAATTTTTAAAAATTTTATCCTTACGCTGGTAAAAGGCGGCCTTACGCCTGCTTTTACCAGGCGCAAGAGTTTGTGGGCATTCGCTGGGCATTCGTTGGACAAATAACCCAACTCTGTGCCAGCGAAAGTGATCTTGCAGCGGATGCCAACAATCGGTCGATGTGAAACTTGACAGATTGCAAGTTCCGGGGTTTTGTACATGCAGATACCAGAACTTGTGGGGCCTTTCAGAAGGCTTCCGATAATGTACGCTGTCGAAACCACTAATTTCAGGTCCAATATTTTCCACTTTTGCAATGGCTGCTAAGCACAAGTTACCTACTCTCTACCAGTAATTAATTTGTTAGTTATTTTTGTAAAATTTAGGTCATATGGTTGGTAGACACCCAACATTTGGATAATGGATCAACATTGCATTTGATCAAAAGTTTGAAGTGGTTCCTCTGATGGATGATTTTCCTTGACAAGTTTCAGCACCTGCTCACGTTCAAAGGCAGTAACTTCCAGAGTTGGCTTTCTTCATTTAGGCTCTTTGAGTTTGGCACAAACTCCAGACATGTTTAAAGGCATTGTCGCCCTACCTTGATCAGCAGATTTAAATAAACCATTGCCCTTAAATCTCCCAAATTACTTGTATGGTTTCGTAGTGCTTTTTTATTGCATCTCTGACTTCTTAATAGAATACTTTTCCCATTAAAGATTATGTATATAGATGACATAATCTCATGGAGCCCCTATCCTGGCTTGCCTCTCACCTGCTCCCTCATGTTCTCTGCGCGGGGACAGAAAACGGGCAGGCCAAGATGGGGAAGAGAGTCAGATGCAGAGCTGTCAATGGCAGCTGAGTCAGACAGCAGAGCTGTGAGGAATGCACATATTGCTGGTGAGCAAGTTGTTTTTAGTACTTGTCTCTTTTTTTTATATACTGCTCGCGCGACTGGAGTGTAGAGGCCAACAGTTAAGTTAGCTGGGAACTTGGGGCAGTTTTTGTCTATGCTTTTACAGCCAGATGAAGGCCATTATCTACCATAATCGATAATACCATATGGTTAGCACAGACCAAAGAACATCACTCTTTCTTCACTCAAACTGCCGCTGAATGAGAAACACACTGCTCCTGGCTCCTTTTTTAAAGAGTCGAACCTGACCTGACTGCGAAAGCGCAGAGAGAGAGAGAGAGAGGCACGGGGAGGGCTGGAGACAGAGTGAGAGATTAAACAGAGAGAGCGGGTGGGGAGGAGACAGAGTCAAGATTGACAGAGCAGGGAGCCGCCTCTGACCTTCAAAGCTCCACCTCCAGCTTTCTGCAACCGCCAATTTCAAACCATTTTCTCAACAATAGAACCATAAATCTGATGAGAGTGTAAATCAAAAGTAACAGGGATAAAGAAAAGAGCAGTTTAATCTATCAAACCTCTCATTAAGAAAATTATTACAACAAATCAGCCATAATCTTATTAAATGGCGGAGCAGGCTCGAGGTGCTGTATGGCCCACTCCTGCTCCTTGTTCTTACTGAAGCACTGACCACACTCGACCAGCTCTGTTGGGCGGGCTACATCGTCTCCCAAAGCAAGCGCTCTACTCGGAACTCCTACATGGCAAGCGAGCCCCAAGTGGGCGGAGGAAACATTTCAAGGACACCCTCAAAACCTCCTGATAAAGTGCAACATCCCCACCGGCACCTGGGAGTCCCTGGCCCAAGACCGCCCTAAGTGGAGGAACAGCATCCGGGAGGGCGCTGAGCACCTCGAGTCTCGTCGCCGAGAGCATGCAGAAACCAAACACAGACAGCGGAAGGAGCGTGCAGCAAACCAGACTCCCCACCCACCCTTTCCTTCAACCACTGTCTGTCCCACCTGTGACTGAACAGTCCAATACGGGAATTACAGTTTCTATCATCTGTGAACTCACTTTGAGTGGAAGCAAGTCTTCCTCGATTTCGAGGGACTGCCTATGATGATGATGTTCTTACTTCAGAAACTCTACAATCATTTGGCCATTCATACAGCTGCAATACTTTATTAAAGGTACGCTCTATGGCTTGGGATCCTTTAAGCATTTTCCACAGAAAGGATTCCAAAAAAAAGTTGCTTTAAATGTTTTAAAAGCATAGTGCATTCCTGCAAGTAAAAAAAAAGGGCCCAAGGTAGTTGAGATCTTATTGAGCCAGCTTTGACGTCGTTTCCTCATAGACTGCAAATAATAACAATTCACAGCTTGTCTCAGTAATAAAGACATCACACCCATTGTGTTGGAAGACTTTTGAACTCCTTCTGACTGAGTGGTCAGGAATAAAGCAGAGTTACAGAAACCAAGAATGCAGTCTAGCTTTTGCAATGGGAAGCTGTTGAGGCAAAAGTGCCAGGAAAGGCAGGTTCAAAAAGTTCAAATGCAGAGGAGTTTAAAGTCTAAGTTAAGCAAGATGATGTACTGAATTGGGGACAGTGTGGATTGTTCAATGTTTTATGTTATTACATGGAGATAATGTGTATCAATTAAACTAAGTAAATCTGATCATACCTATTGCTTTGCAAGTTCACCTTACTGTGGAATAAAGCAGCTTAAATGAAGTCTCACCTCACCTCGTGCTAACTTGGTCAGCCTTCAGAGAGCTTGAAGAAGCACACAGGCAAAAGATTGGTCCAGATCACAGGGGCTAATATTGTCTCACCCCAGGTTACAGCTTCATGCATGTAGATATATGGCAGCGTGAATCAGCTCCCGTAAAAGCAAGATGCTCAGACCAGATAAGGGAGCTATTAATGGCACTCAACCCCAGAAGGTATTGATGGAAGACCTGAATTTGTAACAGTAAGGCACACACAAATACATAGAATTACTGGTAAACAACTGTAACTTGGACAATATGGTACGCCTGAACAGCTGAAACTGAAGCACAGAGGATAGAAAGCAGGTGACCGTGGAATATAGTCAATATTAAATTACCCGACTTATATTCTACCCTACATAAAAACTAAGTGTGATCCAAAACTCGGCTGCCCGTGGCCTAACTCGCACCAAGTCCCATTCACCCATCGCCCCTGTGCTCACTGACCTATTGTCTCCTGGTTAAGCAACGCCTCGATTTCAAAATTCTCATCCTTATTTTTAAATCCCTCCATGGTCTCACCCCTCTCTATCTCTGTATACTCCTCCAGCCCCACAGCCTCCCCCCCACCTCACCCACCCCACCCCGCCCCGCCCCAAGATGTGTCACTCCTGAGCATCCCTAATTGTAATTGCTCAACCATTGGCGGCCGTGCCTTCTGTTGCCTAGGCCCGAAGTTCTGAAACTCCCTGCCTAAACCTCTTCGCTTCTCTACCTCTCTTTCTTCCTTCAAGACGCTCCTTAAAACATACCTCTTTGATCAAGCTTTTCTTCATCTACTTATGCAGCTCAGTGTCAAATTTTAATCACATAATACTCCTCTGAAGTGCCTTGGGACGTTTCACTACATTAAAGGCGCTATATAAATACAAGTTGTTGTTGTTGCTAATTGTAACGTATAAGTTACAAGTGTCAATCATGCTTCTGCTGTGGTTGAGCTATATATTTTTCATACTCCATTATTGCTTGTCACATGTATGTATGCCGCAAAGTGTCACAACATTGGAAAATATACTGCATTTTTAAACCATTTTTCCTCAATCAGTACTAGTTTCTGCAAAACTCAATAGTGTTGGACTTGCTGGGGCTTGCTGCTGGGACAAGTGCATGTTACATTCAATGGGTGCTATTCAGTAGTTCAAGGTATTCTTTTCATAGGATAAAGATAATTAAATAATTTCTCGCAGGAAACCCAGATCTGAAACAGAAGTGTCGACAACACGAGAGAAAAGTGTGTTTTTAAAAAAAAAAGTAGCATTTCCTTTAGAGAATTCAGACAGGGTAAATGCAGAGTATAGTCCCAGCTCAGCTTATTTCATCTGCTTTGTGCAGTGCTTCCTTCTGTGAGTTTTTTGTAAACCCTCGATGATTAGCACACTGCACCACAACCACCGCTTTAGGGAGTAAAAAGGTAACCGATGATCTGAGGAAATCATTTATTTCAACAGTTATTTTGCTTAAATTTGCCAAAGTAAATGTCACTGGTTTCGGTCACTGCGCCATGGTGAAACGGTTGCTTTTCTTTTTTGTTGTACAGAAAAAGACAGGCGAAAGCCCTTATTTGTCCACATTAATCAGTCGATTTCTAAGAAACCTCACCGATTGTCATGGAAACATCTCTGATAACATCACCACACTGAGAAAATAAAAATAAAAATGTTTCAACCCAAAACCTCAGCTATATTAACAACTTAGCACTGGCAGCTGCGTTCCAAAGTGTACATCCACCTACACATTTCCTTTTCCCAATACTTGCAATCAAACAGTCAGAAAACGCACAACACTGGAGTCTGACGTGACAGGCAAAAGCTTTCAGAATATAGTTATAAATGATATTCATCATTTCCTTCAAGGACCTGAAGGGACACTCTGGAATTTTATTGGCTTTTATTATTCTTCAAATGTAAAAAAAAATTGTTTCACATCCTCGCCTCAGTCTTTCAACTCCATATAGCTGCAGGGTTAGTCTTTTCTGAGGGAGCTTTGCTCACACGACAGACTTCTCTATGTTCATCAATCTCCAACAATAGTGTGAGCTAAAATAGTTTAATGTTTCTTAAATTTAAATTAAGAAAATGACTCCACTCTGAACAAGAGCCAATTGGCACAAGTAACAGTTATCTCATTCAAACTCCAGCCCACTGATTTGAGGCATGTGATCTACCACAACTGATCAGAATTTTCAACATTTAAATTCACTGGTAGCACATAGAGGCTAGGTATATTTTATTTTTTGCATTAATTGTTTCTTCAGCTGCGCCTCCCAAACCCACGACCTCTACCACCTGGAAGGACAAGGGCAGCAGGTGCATGGGAACACCATCACCTCCAAGTTACACACCATCCTGACTTGGAACTATATTGCTGTTCCTTCCATCGTCGCTGGGTTCAAATCCTGGAACTCCCTCCTTAACAGCACTGTGGGAGTTCCTTCACCACACGGACTGCAGCGGTTCAAGGCGGCGGCTCACCACCACCTTCTCGAGGGCAATTAGGGATGGGCAATAAATGCTGGCCTTGCCAGTGATGCCCACATCCTGTGACAGGACGGGACAGGTTAGATGTGAGTAGAATGTTCCCGATGTTGGGGAAGTCCAGAACCAGGGGACACAGTCTTAGGATAAGGGTCAGGCCATTTAGGACCGAGATGAGAAGAAACTTCTTCACTCAGAGAGTTGTTAACCTGTGGAATTCCCTACCGCAGAGAGTTGTTGATGCCAGTTCATTGGATATATTCAAAAGGGAGTTAAATATGGCCCTTACGGCTAAAGGGATCAAGGGGTATGAAGAAAAAGCAGGAAAGGGATACTGAGGGAATGATCAGCCGTGATCTTATTGAATGGTGGCACAGGCTCGAAGGGCCGAATGGCCTACTCCTGCACCTATTTTCTATGTTTCTATGAATGAACCAAAGAAAAATCACCAGTCGACAATTTATATACTTCTTTGTTTTGATGCCTGAAGGAAGAACATGCTGCACTCGCTTCTCCTTACCAAAATAATTTATTTCCCAAAAATAACAGAAACTGAAACAAGAAATGTAACGGCAAATCATTATCGGTTGCACTGCGGTGCCACGTTGCTCAAGGAATGAAAATGAGCACGGAGTTTTTCCCTTGGCATTAGTCTGTAATAAACTTGATAATGATAAGGCCCACATTGAACCAGTAGAGGTGAACCAGGTCATCTTAACATGTGATCATCAATACAGAATGGGTCCACAATTAAGGATTTGCTGGATTTCTACACAAATCTTTACAGGCATTCATACTGTTTTTTTTGTAGTCATCAGTTTGAACTTGGTTATCCCTTACTTAGAGGAAGCATGCCAAGAATGGGACTCTGGCTCAACTACCAATCCATCCAAAATAGAGCAAGAACAGCAAACTGGGCCAGATTATGAGGAAGCCACCAAGTTTTAAACTAGATAGAGTTAGCTAATATAAGAATTACAACAGAAGTCCAAAACATGTCAGAATTTCCACAGGTATCCCGGTACTGGCCAAGTTCTTCATAACCGCATGCACCTGAGCTCATCTGTTGTTAAAGTTGGTGCAAGGCATAGCGGGCAGTATAACTGGGGTCTGCTAACTGAGCATCACACTCTACAGACACGGTACTGGTGCCTAAAGTATAATTGCAGCCTGAAAAGCTCCTTGTGTACATGTCCATTTTCATTATTAAAAGGTTTGCAGTCAATGCTTTGCAGAATTTCAGGAGAAATGTTCAGTTCTTTTAATGGCCTGCTCCAAAAGCTTCATTTAAGTGCTGCCACTATGACTATCAGTAAAATGTTCTGCTGTAGCAGAATGCTGCTTTCAGATTATAATGATTGAAAGCATTGATGTCGCATAATCATTGGACACTGATCCCACCTACTAATGAGTAGGGGATACTTTAATTTTCCAAGCGTCACACAATATGGTGACCCAATAGCAAAATGCACTCCTACCAATGCATTAGCACACATGAAGTACTTGGGCATGGATTCAGACTTCAAAGCCCTTCCACAGCAAAACCCCAATCTGATCAGAGCCATCAGGGAAGATGTCAGTCATAAACAAGGCTTCTCCCTATGAGTAAGAAGAGAGAAAATGAAAGATTATCCAAGCTATCCTGTTCTTATACCTGTGCTGGAGGGTGGTTATAAAGCAAAGAGCAAGCAGCAGTCAGGAATGGGGATTTATACAGAGGGACCTAAAACAAATAAAGAAAACACGAATTTCAAAGCAAGACTTACGCTGCAGAGTGCAGTAGATAGGACACTAATAAAATCACTGGTATTACTTGGTGGATAAAAGTGAAACTAGAACCTAATCACACATAGCTGGTTTTAATGAATAAGTTGCAAAGTCATTAATCACACCACAGGTGCAGCGCCTAAAATCCGGAACCTTCGGGACCGAGGCAATTCCGGATTCCGGGCTTTCGATTTGTTTTCTGACGTCACGAATCCAGAAACACCGGAGTCCAGGTTCGGGCATTTCCAAATTTCGGAACATCAGAAAGGGGGGGGAATTCTCGCCGAAGAGCTGTTCGGGCCGTCCAGCCCCGCCGAGGAGGATGTCATCGGGCGGGCCCCGTCGAGGTGGTGTTCGGGCGGGCCGGCCCCGCAGGTGTTTGGGCAGGGCCCGCAAAGGAGGTCGTCAGGTGGGCCGGCGAGAAGGCCCCGAGTTAAGGGCAACGGCGACGAGCGGGGAGAAGCGAACGGCAGCGAGGTAAGGGCAGCGGGGGCGAGGCGAGGCCCGAGGTCGGGCAGCAGTGGGGCCCCCCAAGGTCAGCAGGGTCGTCGGGTCCGGATTCCAGAACCTTTTACACATTCCGGACGACCTTGCCACCGATTGTCCCAGAGTCCGAATTCTTGAACATTCCAGATTCCGGAACTCCAGATTCTCGACGCGGCACCTGTATTATTACTACAGTTGGGGATGACCCACTTTATCACAGTAACAACCACTGTACAACTTGAATTCATAAAATCTGTCATTAACCTGTCATTTAGATAGATTGTGTATTATTTACTAAGAAAAATTACACTTGTCAGAATACATTCTACCAACTGCCATTCATCAGTGCTCGATAATGTCTTAATTTATTTTTGGTAGAACGAACTGTCTCTTCTTTGGCTGGATTTGACTCATTTGTAGTACAGCAAATATTTCCAGGAGCTTAGCCATGCCTCATTCTTTCTCTCGTGCATGGACACAATGACAAACACACATAGAAACATAGAAAATAGGTGGAGGAGTAGGCTATTCGGCCCTTCGAGCCTGCACCGCCATTCAATAAGATCATAGCTGATCATTCCCTCAGTATCCCTTCCCTGCTTTCTCTCCATACTCCTTGATCCCCTTAGCCGTAAGGGCCATATCTAACTCCCTCTTGAATATATCCAATGAACTGGCATCAACAACTCTCTGCAGCAGGGAATTCCACAGGTTAACAACTCTCTGAGTGAAGAAGTTTCTCCTCATCTCAGTCCTAAATGGCCTACCCCTTATCCTAAGACTATGTCCCCTGGTTCTGGACCTCCCCAACATCGGGAACATTCTACCCGCATCTAACCGTCCAGTCCCGTCAGAATCTTATACATTTCCATGAGATCCCCTCTCATCCTTCTAAACTCCAGTGAATAAAGGCCCAGTTGATCCAGTCTCTCCTCATATGACAGTCCAGCCATCCCTGGAATCAGTCTGGTGAACCTTCGCTGCACTCCCTCAATAGCAAGAACGTCCTTCCTCAGATTAGGAGACCAAAACTGAACACAATATTCCAGGTGAGGCCTCACTAAGGCCCTGTACAACTGTAGTAAGACCTCCCTGCTCCTGTACTCAAATCCCCTAGCTAGGAAGGCCAACATACCACTTGCCTTCTTTACCGCCTGCTGTACCTGCACGCCCACTTTCAATGACTGATGAACCATGACACCCAGGTCTCGTTGCACCTCCCCTTTTCCTAATCTGCCGCCATTCAGATAATATTCTGCCTTCGTGTTTTTTCCCCCAAAATGGATAACTTCACATTTATCCACATTAATCTGCATCTGCCATGCATTTGCCCACTCACCTAACCTATCCAAGTCACCCTGAAGCCTCTTAGCGTCCTCCCCACAGCTCACACCGCCACCCAGTTTAGTGTCATCCGCAACTTGGAGATATTACACTCAATTCCTTCATCTAAATCGTTAATATATATTGTAAAGAGCTGGGGTCCCAGCACTGAGCCCTGCGGCACTCCACTAGTCACTGCCTGCCATTCTGAAAAGGACCCGTTTATCCCGACTCTCTGCTTCCTGTCTCCCAACCAGTTCTCTATCCACGTTAGTACATTACCCCCAGTACCATGCGTTTTCATTTTGCACACCAATCTCTTGTGTGGGACCTTGTCAAAAGCCTTTTGAAATTCCAAATACACCACATCCACTGGTTCTCCCTTGTCCACTCTGCTAGTTACATCCTCAAAAAATTCCAGAAGATTCGTCAAGCATGATTTCCCTTTCATAAATCCATGCTGTCTTGGTCCGATCCTGTCACTGCTTTCCAAATGCGCTGCTATTTGATCCTTCATGATTGATTCCAACATTTTCCCCACTACTGATGTCAGGCTAACCGGTCTATAATTACCCGTTTTCTCTCTCCCTCCTTTTTTAAAAAGTGGTGTTACATTAGCTACCCTCCAGTCCATAGGAACTGATCCAGAGTCGATAGACTGTTGGAAAATGATCACCAATGCATCCACTATTTCTAACACAATTTCCAGCCTAATAAGGATATCCTTCAGTTCCTCCTTCTCATTAGACCCACTATCCCCTCGTACATTCGGAAGGTTATTTGTGTCTTCCTTCGTGAAGACAGAACCGAAGTATTGGTTCAATTGGTCTGCTATTTCTTTGTTCCCCATAATAAATTCACCTGAATCCGACAGCAAGGGACCTACGTTTGTCTTTACTAATCCTTTTCTCTTCACATATTTATAGAAGCTTTTGCAGTCAGTTTTTATGTTCCCTGCTAGCTTCCTCTCGTACTCTATTTTCCCCCTCTTAATTAAACCCTTAGTCCTCCTCTGTTGAATTCTAAATTTCTCCCAGTCCTCAGGTTTGTTGCTTTTTTTAGCCAATTTATATATCTCTTCCTTGGTTTTAACACTATCCTTAATTTCCCTTTTTAGCCATGGTTGAGCCACCTTCCCCGTTTTATTTTTACTCCAGACAGGGATGTACAATTGCTGAAGTTCATCTATGTGATCTTTAAATGTTTGCCATTGCTTATCCACCGTCAACCCTTTAAGTATCCTTTGCCAGTCTATTCTAGCCAATTCACGCCTCATACTGTCGAAGTTACCTTTCCTTAAGTTCAGGACCCTAGTTTCCAAATTAACTTTGTCACTCTCCATCTTAATACGTAATTCTACCATATTATGGTCACTCTTCCCCAAGGGGCCTCACACAACAAGATTGCTAATTAGTCCCTTCTCATTACACATCACCCAGTCTAGGATGGCCAGCTCTCTGGTTGGTTCATCGACATATTGGTCCAGAAAACCATTCCTAATACACTCCAGGAAATCCTCCTCCACCGCATTGCTACCAGTTAAGTTAGTGCAATCAATATGTAGATTAAAGTCGCCCACGATTACTGCTGTACCTTTATTGCCCACATTCCTTATTTCTTGTTTGATGCTGTCCTCAATCTCACTACTACTACTTGGTGGTCTATACACAACTCCCACTAGCGTTTTCTGCCCTTTGGTATTCCGTAGCTCCACCCATACCGATTCCACATCATCCAAGCTAATGTCCTTCCTTACAATTGCATTGATTTCCTCTTTAACCAGCAACGCCACCCCGCCTCCTTTTCCTTTCTGTTTAACCTTCCTAAATGTTGAATACCCCTGGATGTTGAGTTCCCAGCCTTGGTCCCCTGGAGCCATGTCTCCGTGATGCCAATCACATTGTATCCGTTAACTGTTATCTGCACAATTAATTCATCCACCTTATTACGAATACTCCTCGCATTGAGGCACAGAGCCTTCAGGCTTGTCTTTTTAAACACACTTTGCCCCTTTAGAATTTTGCTGTAATGTGGCCCTTTTTGATTTTTGCCTTGGGTTTCTCTGCACTCCACTTTTACTATTCGCCTTTCTATCTTTTGCTTCTGACTCCATTTTATTTCCCTCTGTCTCCCTGCATAGGTTCCTGTCCCCCTGCCGTATTAGTTTAACTCCTCCCCAACAGCACGAGCAAACACTCCCCCTGGAACATTGGTTCCGGTCCTGCCCAGGTGCAGACCGTTCGGTTTGTACTGGTACCACCTCCCCCAGAAACGGTTCCAATGTCCCAGGAATTTGAATCCCTCCCTTTTGCACCACTCCTCAAGCCATGTATTCATCCGAGCTATCCTTCGATTCCTGCTCTGACTAGCACGTGGCACTGGTAGCAATCCTGAGATTACTACTTTTGAGGTCCTACTTTTCAATTTAGCTCCTAGCTCCCTAAATTCGTCTCGTAGGACCGCATCCCGTTTTTTTTTTAACCTATATCGTTGGTACCTATATGCACCACGACAACTGGCTGTTCACCCTCCCTTTTCAGAATGTCCTGCACCCGCCCCGAGACATCCTTGACCCTTGCATCCGGGAGGCAACATACCATCCTGGAGTCTCGGTTGCGGCCGCAGAAACGCCCATCTATTCCCCTTACAATCGAATTCCCTATCACTATAGCTCTTCCGCTCTTTTTCCTGCCCTCCTGTGCAACAGAGCCACCCACGGTGTCATGAACCCTTGGTTGGAAACAGATCTCAAAAAATTCCAAGAATGCTTTTCCTTTGGACCGTTCAGTTGAGACACTTTACCAAGTGTCCAGCTGTTCAGGTTGAGAATAAGATACCACGACTCCCAATCTCCACAGCGGATTTCTTTTCAAATAGAATATGCAGTCAGATATAATCAACCATCGTCGAAGTAAACAGAGCCAAGGGTTTTTGCGAGGCTACTTAAATGATGTACTGATCCTTCGAATGTTCCTTTTTCCACCAATATTTTTCTACAAATGTTCTCATCCACTCTAGAAGGTGTTGATACCTTCCAGAAGCTCACCCATTATTCAACCACTGGGGCAAGGGTCGGGATATACAGGGGCTACTGCAAGGATGTCCTCACCCAACCACCACCTACATGAGCTTTCCAGAAGGGGTCATTAGAAACTAATCAGCTATCTTCTCTCCCAGTAGATGACTTTATTGACCTTGGTACCTAATTTAGAAAAGGAAAAAAAGGGAGGGGAAAAAAAAAAATCATAAACGGGTTCCTGTTCCTGAACGCTATCAAGTGGTTCCTGCCAGACAAAGTGTGATTGTAGACACTGGGTGACCAGTCTTGGCTGTGATGGCCACCAAGATCCAATTGTTTGCTGATGCTTACTGTTTATACTCACACATGGTCCCTTGGACCTTGATGACGTCAGTCTTCGCTGCAGTCGCCCTCCTGCACCAGCTCGAGCTGCTCCCTGAAGCGGCATGCCTCCACGCTGCTCCCGGGCCACCGCGCCTCCGCTCCTTTTATGGCCCCGACGTGCCGCTGGTGTTCTCCCGCAGGTCGGGGCCTCCACGCTGGACGTCATCAAGGTCCAGGTCGGTGATTGGAGCGTGGGCAGATACAGCAGGAGTGGTGAGAGAGTGTGGAGGGATGTGATCAGGGCCCAGGAGAGGCACAAGTTCAGGGCCAAGAGGCCAGGGGCAGCACGGCCAGTCCACACTGCGATATATGTGCACACTAGGTCCGTGCAGTCGAGCAGGTCTCCAGTTGTCTTGGTTAATCCTTGCCACTGGACCAAGACCTAGTTCTGTCAAGCCCGTGTGGTGGCTGGTGTGCAACGGACACCACACATTAAAAAAAATCCACGCACAGGCATCTTCACCCTTCAGGATGTAGTTCAGGACCTGGAATATTAGGTCCTTCATTGAAACACCTGTGAACTCATCCTTTCTTGGCGTGGAAGCAAGTCATCCTCATTTCGAGGGACTGCTTATGATTCTGATGATGGTGATGGTGGTCCCTTGGGTGAGCGAAGTGTGCCGGACATCCGTGGAACCATATCCCAGCAGTAGTCCCCGACTGGGGAATGGGGTTGGGTGGCCGTGGGGTCCAGCGTTTCCTGCAGAGCAGTGGCAGCAGCAATGTGATGAGTGAGAGCAGCAGAGCAAGAGGAGCAACCCCAGTAAAAGGGTCAGTGAAAGCTAGGGATATTACTATGGGTAACCAGTGAAACGGTTTCCATTTGGTGTGCAAATGGGGAACAAGAAGATGGAGACCAACTATTTTCACTGTGCGGAGGGAGCTGCACGCTCATTGTGATTTTACATCACACGATGCAATACACGGTGGAATGAGATGCAGGAAGGTGGAGTACAGGCTGGCAGCGGCTCACTCTTGCTTCTCCACACTCACAGAAAGGGAAGTAAAAAAGAACTTGCCCTAACATTTCTTCGCTTTAAGGACCACTGTAGAACTAGAAAAGCTAGTCGGAGCTTTCACGGTGCATGCTCCACATAGTATTTCAGGTACTTTGCAGAAGGGTCTTGAAACAGGTGCATATTTAAATTGATAGAACGCAGATTTCAGGCAGCTTCCAGGGCTACCTAAAAACAGTGAGGATCAATGCGGCCACGGCCATGCCACAGGCACAGATTAGCTGCAGGACTTCACGGCCAGAAATTGGTATACATTGCACCGTGTTACACCCAAAAAAACAGGCGAAATGCAGACCAGTTTCTGTCCAAATAACTTCTGCTGGTCGTGGCCCACCACGTAAACAGAGTGACATTTCTGGTCTAAAACTCAAACATGAACCTGTCCTTTCTCTTCACAGTTGCTGATTAACTTGTTCCTACATTTTGTGTTTTTAGCTCAGATTTATATTTTATTTTTAAATTTGTGCAAAATTTACAATTTTGTACTTTAAATCCATGAGTTTGCAAAACCCAAATGAAGTGGTTTCTTTGGGGCCTCACTTATTTTTGTATGAATGGAAAAATGTTCTGAAAAGATACTTGTTGCATACACTTACAAACCATTCACAGTAAATTCTAAACAGGGACTTTCCAAATGCTAAACAAGGTCAGTCAGATCATCCTGTGGTTAAGAATGGAACCTTAGCTCTTGCATCTTAGTTGTTACCTTTATAACTTGAGTTGCTTTTGCTAGGATGCCAAGTTTACAATGCATGAAACTAGAGAAAGTGCTTTATTTCAACTGTACCCTTGTTTCCCCATGTACCTATGAACTCAGAGAACATTTCAAATATATTGTGCTGAAATATGAAATGGGACTTTCCAGAATGCTAAATAAGGACAGCAAAATCAGTCCCATGATTGAGGTTACTGATATACAAAAATCATGTGGGCTGTCACTCTTTTGAAAGGACTGCACAAGTGTATCCTGCATTTCAAATCTATAGAAATTGTGCATCAACATTAGAACAACTGGACTATACAATTTTAAACAACTGCATTTGACTTTTGGTTAAGTGATGGTTGTATGATTTAAAAGCAAAGATGTCAACTCCAGCTTGGCTAGATAATCTGTGGGAGGCTCAGTACATGATTTTGAAATGCTAATTGTTGCATCTAGGGCTCAATCTTGTTTGCTGAATGTCATTGTGGTGATACTTATATGCTTATACAGTATTTGTGAAAATGTTAATGTTTGTCTTATTGCAGTTTTGAATATTGTAAAGAGTTTGATTTTAAATTGTTAATAGTAGGCAGTTATCTTGTTGGATGTTTACTATTATCAAGCATTTTTAAGCATTGCCTGATCATGTTTTATCCAACACACATCCTCATGGTCAACTATGTTTAAGAATATAATGACCTTGGAGTGGATGCAGCACAGAGTCACCAGAATACTGGGGCAAGGGCTAACTTATGAGGACAGGTTGTATTGACTAGGTTTGTATTCCCTTGAGTATAGACGATTGAGAGGTTATCTAATTGAGGTATTTAAGATGATTAAAAGGACTTGATAGGGTAAATAGGGAGAAGCTATTTCCTCTAGTAATGGAGTCCAGAACAAGGGGACATAACCTTCAAATTAGAGCTAGGCCATTCCAGAGTGATGTCGGGAAGCACATCTTCACACAAAGGGTCGTGGAAATCGGAAACTCTTGCCTCCAAAAAGCTGTTCAGGCTAGGCCAATTGAAAATTTCAAAACAGGTTTTTGTTAAGCAAGGGTATTAAGGTAATGGAACCAAGGTGGGTCGATGGAGATAACAGACATATCAGTCATGGCAGAACTGACTCAAGGGGCTGGATGGCCTTTTCCTATTCCTATATTGATATTGTCAAACCATGATTGGAAGTCTAACCACAGGAAAAATATGCAATATCAAAATATTAGTCCTTGGCTACTGAAGGGAATTTTTCTCGATCCTGATTGGGTGGTCCTCAATAAAGCACAATCCAGGTGTGTATCCAGAAACCGGAGGCAAAACCTACGCTTTAATCTTCACTTCTTTATCTAAAAATTCTAAAGATAATTAATCCTTTGTCTACACTTCGGAGGACATTTCGGATAGATTCTTACTGTGCTAACCTTGAACTTCTGGTACTTTTGTGTTCTATGAATTATGAAATATATTAGTTAATTAAGTCTTAAAACTTTGGATCAGTCTTTGGGATTCCATCACACGGAGTTGATTGAATTGTGTTACATTTTCAATGTAAACTCCAGTGTGCAGTTCACTGCAATTGGAGTCATTATTTTTTTTTGCTTAGCAAAGTCATTTAATGTCTCATATCCCATACATATTTTACAAGTTATAATATAATTTGCTTTTATACATTTTATGGAAAAATTGCATTTAGATGTAAACCAATTCATTACATTTGTGCAGTCCAAATTTTACTTTAGAACAGCCAGTTACTAGCCACCCAATTTTTGAATTCCCCGTACGAGGATCAAAGCCATGACCTTGGCTTTATTAGCACCATGTTCTAACCAACTGAGCTAACCGGCCGCCTAAAATTTCACACAGCAAGTTAAAAAAGACCACCTGCAAGCACAGACTACTTTAATGACGCAGCTTCTGGATTGTGGGTGACGAGGTTCACTTTTGGGAAATGGTACGAAACTGTTGAAAGGTGTAACTTATACTTTTATAAACCTGATGATAATCCTGAATTTTAAACAGTCATGTGGTTGCTGTTAATTACATAATAAACAGAAGTCTATAAATAACACAGGCGTAGGTGAATCACTCACTCAGAGTACGAAGCATCACTATTCTGTTAATCACAACTAAGGCAATCAAGAAAAACCAACGCCCAGCCTCCTAATTCTTGCTACGCCTATTCCACAATATGAGCACATATATGCCAAGATCCCCCATCAATAACCTGGGGGTCACCACTGACCAGAAACTTAACTGGACCAGCCGCATAAATACTATGGCAACAAGAGCAGGTCAGAGGCTGGGTATTCTGCGGCGAGTGTCTCATCTCCTGACTCCCCAAAGCCTTTCCACCATCTACAAGGCACAAGTCAGGAGTGTGCTGGAATAATCTCCATTTACCTGGATGTGCAGCTCCAACAACACTTAAGAAGCTGGACAACATCCAGGACAAAGCAGCCCACTTGATTGTCACCCCATCCACCACCTTAAACATTCACTCCTTCCATCACGACGTACCGTGACAAGATGCACTGCAGCAACTGGCCAAGGCTTCTTCAGCAGCACTTCCCAAACCCACGACCGCTACCATCTAGAAAGATAAGGGCAGCAGGCGCATGGGAACACCACCACCTCCACATTCCCCTCCAAGTCACACCATCCTGACTTGGAAATATATCGCCGTTCCTTCATTGTCGCTGGGTCAAAATCCTGGAACTCCCTCCCGAACAGCACTGTGGGAGTACCTTCACCACACTGACTGCAGCGGTTCAAGGCGGCGGTTCACCACCACCTTCTCAAGGGCAATTAGGGATGGGCAATAAATGCTGGCCTTGCCAGCGACGCCCACATCCCAGAAACGAATAAGCTGCAGGAAAGTCCCAAGGAGAATAAACCTGCACATGAGATTTACAGGTGTCTCTATATACGCCGTTACCTACCCCTAAGAAATGGATGATACTATATCAGTAGTGGTTTCAAAAGGTCCAGGGCAGTTCTATCAGATTCAAAAGAAAAGGCCTGGTCCCATCATGGTTTCAAAGCTGAAGGCTCAATGGCCCATCAGATCTAACACTCACTGTCTAAATTTGCACATGAAGAATTGCAACTTTGGAAAGGTATTTGAAGGACAGCAGCGTCTATGGAACTGGATCCCAGCACAGGTCAGCACCTTTTGGAAAAGGAATAGGGAGAAAACTGGAAATATATCAGTTCAGCAATTCATAAAATTGATACAGATGAGGAAGGTCATTCAGCCCATCTCAGCAGATCCATCCAGTAAGAATCTGCAGTTTCCCCTTCATGGCAAATGCCACTTATTGGTTCAAATAAAATAGTATTCTGAATAAAATGTACCAATGTACTCAATGGAAAACTGTGGAATTCCATTTTTAATTGTTCTCATTCGGAAAATATCCATCCAGACATCATCTTCGCTGATGGGGATAATGTGTTCTAGGTTTCCCACTGTGTTCGCACTACATATAACCCATGGGTGGTAAGTTAACAACTGGTGAAAGTTAAAGACTGTTTTTAAATGTGTGGATATACAGCACAATTAAAGTATTTATGGTGTGTTTTATAGATCATCAAATTCAATGGAAAAATAAAGCATTAGTTTAACATGGAAACAATTAACATTTCAAAAAAGATACTGGACTCAAACTCCGAGCAAAAGAAACTGAAAGACAGAATTTGGGGTATTTCACAGACATGACTTTCCTAATTGTCTTCATAAAGGCTGAACTATTTGAATATTTGGTCAATTGTTTCATTGAAACTGGTCAAGCTACACAGCAATAATGCGTTTAACTAAAAAAAATGTTTAGCAGGATTAAGGAAGTGGGTTTGACTTCTCTGCTTCTATTCCAGATTAGACTGGTAAAGCTCACAGTCATGTGCAATGTTATCCAGCTGGCTGATTCAATTCCTCTCTATTTGTGGTTGGTCTTTTCTGATGCTGTGAATGCACGGGGCAGGAAGGAACCATCACATAAGACCAATGATAAGATAAAATCATTATTGTTTCGTATATATGAGTATTGAAAAAGTTTTATATAATGAACTGTAAATTAAGTGGCAAAGATTAGGATTTTAGGTACAAAGGGAAATCTGCAACTCTGTCCCCTAAAAGCTGTTCAGGCTAGATCAATTGAAAATTTCAAAACAGAGTGATAGATTTTGTTAGCCAAAAGTATTAATGGTTACGGAACCAAGACGGGTAGATGGAGCCATGATCTAATTGAATAGCACACACGCTCAAGAGGCTGAATGGCCTACTCCTATCCTAGAGGTGCTATATAAATGTTAGCTGTTGTTGTTACTGAATACTTATTGGATGTTATTACAAATATTATCTGTGCTACACAGTCGCTGACCTGTGTACCAGGTCTCTCGTTACTGTACAATCGGTATGACTTTTCTGTCTTGATGTAGATATTGCAAATTTCGAGTGCTCCAGACAAACTATTACCTTGAAAATAATGACTTTAGTAGATATTTGGGTTTGGAAATTTCCATCTTGTAGTTACCACAGCCTTCTATGCTGACAGCTTGCATTCAGAAACACATGTTCCGCAACAAACCAAGTTCTATTGTGTGAAATTGTCAGCGTGAATGTTAAGAAGAAACAGAAAAAGATCTGCTTAACCAGTTTTAGAATGAATAGTTTACTAATGACTTGTGTAGTCACTAAACCTAAATGCACAGGTTGAAATATCAATGCTTTCTTTTTCTAAAGGTCATACAGGAAACTATAAACCTGAAATGGGAATCAAAACAGAAGAAGCACCTTCAGTTCATCTCAAAAATCTCTCAAGCTCTCAGCAACTGTTCCATATGTAGAGTTTAAACAACTTTCTGTTAGTTCATTCATATATTTGTGGACTATTTTAAAAAAAATTATTTTTGCCTAGAATATAAATTTGAATTGTTTAACACAGAAAGCATGCTGAAATATGGCGACAGTGTTAAGTCTGAAAGTAAGTACTTTGAAAAGAATGTTTTTATGCCTTAGCAGATCAAAGGTATTTATTAAAACTACCATTGTGGTTGATACTGAAATTTGTAAAAGGCTTTCTGCATCCTCTTTAAACCTTGGCAATAAATTCAGTTATATGTCAGCAGAAATCGCGCAGACATTTTTCTATTGATAGTGGCTACTGAAAGTCAGTGCTGAAACTCGAAAGTTAGCTGGAAGTCTAATATCTAGGTTCTGCAACCCGTCAAACGGTGCCAATAAATTATACTCTCGTTGAGTAATTCAATACTGAAAAAGTGTGGCGGTTTAAAATTAAGGGTGTGCAGTTGTAGTTTTCATGATAAAACTTGCCCATATCTAGTGAGTCACAATAATCTTCAGAACTAGCATGTTTTGTCTTTTTCAAAGAATTATTTTGCAGATCCTAGTAGTTTGGCCTTTAATTACAAACTGGGAGTATTTATATTTGGGTGTTTCTCTGTTCCGTGGCAAGTATCAACTTGTCATGAAGAGCTCACAGTGGCTCCAGAGATTAAACGCAGCACTGAAAACAAAGGATGATTTCTGTGTGCTTGTGAGAAGCACAGTGCTTCAGGTCACAAACCCGTTTTGCTCTCCGTCAATGCGTTCAATTGAGAAACAAAAATCAAGTGGTGTTGTAAAATGCTTTCTGAAACATCCTAAAAAGATAGCTTCATTAACCCTATCTCATTCTGGAATTTTCTCATCCTACACCTTACATTTTTACGAGAATCTTGCCAGCTTCCCCCCTATTCTCCGCCCTCAATAACCTTAGCTCCAAACAAGTAATTACACCAAGACAACATTTTGACTTTCATTGTTTTGATGTAAAGGGAATAAAGAGAGCTAAAGATATTTTTACATTTTTTGCAGACCTCAGTGCAGGTGTTCATTACCACAAGCAGCTGTGCCAGATGTTCTTTGGTTTTTAAAAGCGACATAATCAGGAAGAGAGAATTTAAAGAAAATTACAAAGTAGAAATAGTCACGCAATTCTGGTTCTTCAGGTGTAAATTTTTAATCACCTCAGCTTTATACTTTTCCCCAGTCCCATTTTAGACATCTTCCAACTCCCATCCCAATGCCCAAGCATGTAGCTCTATTTTTTTTTAATTTTAAAATCTTCTTTTCCTGCTTACATAGCTTTGAAAAAACAAGTATCATCTGTTTTTGAATGAGTTGTTAGGATGTGCACAAGCATGGTGTGAGCCCTCTGGCCCATCAGATTTTCCCTCCCTCCCTGTGGGGAGCCGGCGACTGGAAGAGAAATCCAGCTGGCAGTGTTTGGGAAAAGAATGTGTGGGTAAATCCCACTGGAGAAGTGCATCCTCCCTCTCTAATGTGGTAAGTTAGTGCACTGGAGTGCTGCACCATTGGATTCCCAGCAGAACTTTTGTTTTAAAGTACTTTGGATTTTTACATTAACAAAGCACAACATGGTGAATGGTTTCCTCATTCCACCCTGATGCTCTGCCTTCAGTAGGAGTAGGATAATCGTCAGGTAGAAACCCCTTTTTCCCCTCTTTTACTTATCTGTGAAACAGTTAACACCTCACTGAAATGGTGGTACATCTGCTAGTGGTATGCTCTTTTATCTTCCCGACCTGCGGTGGTGTCCTCTCACAGGTCGGGGTGGCCCACAATGTTTCAAGGGCCCCCGCTGCTCTTTTACCCTCCCGACCAGCTTCCAGCACGAGCTGCTACAAGTGTGTGACGGCTTCGAAGTGGGTGACTGTGTGACGTCATCAAAACCCAGGTCGTCGTTTGGAGCGTGAGCAGGAACATCGGCAGGTCCCTGGTACAGCGGAGGAGTGGGAAGGTCATGCTCAAAGGATCCTCGATATATGCTCAAAGGATCAGGATGTTGAAACAGTTTGGGTGGAGATAAGGAATAATAAGGGGATAAAGTCACTGGTGGGCGTAGTCTATATGCCCCCTTACAGTAGCAACTCTGTTGGTTGGAGCATAAACCAAGAAATAGTGGTGGCTTGTAAAAAGGGAACAGCAATAAAGATTTTAACCTCCATATTGATTGGACAAATGAAATTGGTCAGGGTAGCCTTGAGGAAGAGTTCATAGAGTGCATAAGGGACGGGGGTTCCTTGAGCAGTATGTAAGGAAACCAACCAGGGGGCAGGCTATCTTAGATCTGGTCATGTGTAATGAAACAGGATTAATAAACAATCTCCTAGTAAAGGATCCCCTTGGAATGAGTGATCATAGCATGACTGAATTTCAAATTCAGATGGAGGGTGAGAAAGTTGGATCTCTAACCAGTGTACTAAGCTTAAATAAAGGAGACTATGAAGGTATGAGGGCAGATTTGGGTAAAATAGACTGGGAAAATAGATTAAAGTGTAGGTCAGTTGATGAACAGTGGTGTACATTTAAGGAGATATTTCATAACATAAAAATATATTCCAGTGAGGAGGAAAGGGTGCAAGAGAAAAGAAAGCCATCCGTGGCTAACTAAAGAAATAAAGGACCGTATCCGATTAAAAACAAGGGCACACAAAGTGGGCAAAACTAGTGGGAGGACAGAAGATTGGGAAGCTTTTAAAAGCCAGCAAAGAATGACCAACAAATATATTCCAATGAGGGGGTTGGACTTATGAGGAACGGTTGAATAGGTTGGGCCTCTACTCATTGGAATTCAGAAGAATGAGAGGTGATCTTATAGAAACGTATAAGATTATGAAGGGGCTTGACAAGGTGGATGCAGAGAGGATGTTTCCACTGGTGGGGGAAGACTAGAACTAGAGGACATGATCTTAGAATAAGGGGCCACCCATTTAGAACTGTGATGAAGGGAAATTTCTTCTCTGAGGGTTGCGAATCTGTGGAATTCGCTGCCTCAGAGAGCTGTGGAAGCTGGGACAGTAAATAAATTTAAGACAGAAATAGACAGTTTCTTAAATGATAAGGGGATAAGGGGTTATGGGGAGCAGGCAGGGAAGTGGAGCGGAGTCCATGATCAGATCAGCCATGATCTTGAATGACTGAGCAGGTTCGAGGGGCCTTATGGCCTACTCCTGCTCCTATTTCTTATGTTCTTATGTTCTTATGTCAGGGCGGAGGAGCACCGAGAGATCGTGGAGGAAGTGCAGCAAATGAGGATACAGAGTCCAGAAAAGCCAAGGGCCCAGAGGCAGCACGGGCCAGCCCACACTGCGATATGTGTGCGCATTAGATCCGTGCAGCAGAACAGGTCTCCAGTCATCCTGGTTAAACCTTGCCACTGGATAAAGACCTAGCTCTGTCAAGCCCGTGTGGTGGCTGATGTGCAACAGTCACCACACGTTAAAAAAAATCCCCGCACAGGCATCTTCCACCCCCTCAATTCGAGGGACCGCATATGATATGATGATGACATCTGCCAGCACAGGATCCGCCACCACTTCAACATTTACCAAGTAGGCTGAGACCTCAGTACAACATTTCTCTTTGTTTTAATTATTTTTATTACTAGGATAAGTGTACAAATTGAGAAAAGTTAATACAGCATACACTAAGAAGTAAACAACTGTAGACCCAAGGTCCATTTGGATGTACATCCAAGTCAGAATGTACATAGGAAGGATCATATACTCAAAATGATAACCTGTCTTTTCTCTTTAATGAAGACTGACTAGTTAAATATTTCCAACATTTTCTGTTCTTATTTCATAGTATTTTATAGTAGAGAAGGAGGACATTTAGCCTATTGTGCCTGTGCCACCTTTCATAGAATCATAGAAATTTACTGCACGGAAGGAGGCCATTTCGGCCCATCGTGTCCGTGCCGGCTGACCAAAAGCTATCCAGCTAATCCCACTTTCCAGCTCTTGGTCCGTAGCCCTGTAGGTTATGGCACTAAGAGCGCATCCAAGTATTTTTAAAAGGCGGTGAGACTTTCTGCCTCTACCACCCTTTCAGGCAGTGAGTTCCGGACCCCCAGAGCTCTCTTTCTGAAAGAGCTACCAACTTATGCCTACTCCCCAGCCTTTTCTCATACCCTTTTATATTTTTCTTTCAAATATTTATCCATTTCTGTTTTAAAAGCTATTACGGATTCTGCTTCCACCATCATTTCTGGTGAAGAATTTTAAGGTTGGCATCTCTTAACAACCCTCGAGTAAAAAGAACATTTTCCTAAACGCTCTCTTGGTAACAATCCTAAATCTCTCTCCTCTAGTTCAGAATTTACACAACACCAACATCCAAGGGCGGGACTCAAGTACTAGAACAATGCTGTACCGAGTAGACTATTCAGTTACAGAACATGAATTTGACATCAACTTTTGGGCCATTTTAATTGCCATGTGGGAAACTCCGTTCATCATAGGCAGTCTCTTGAAACCAGGATGACTTGCTTCCAGGCCAAAAAAGGATGAGTTCACAGGTGTTTCAATGAAGGACCAATATTCCAGGTCCCGAACTACATAGTCAAGGGTGAAAGATGCCTCTGCATGGATTTTTTTTAACGTGTGGTGACCGTTGCACACCAGCCACCACACGGGCTTGACAGAGCTAGGTCTTGGTCCAGTGGCAAGGATTATCCAAGACTACTGGAGACCAGCTCTGCTGCATGGACCCAGTGCGCACACATATCACAGTGTGGGCTGGTCCATGCTGCCCCTGTCCCCGAACTCACGGCTCTCCTGGGCCCCGATCCCATCCCTCTACAGTCTCTCGCCGCTCCTTCGTCCCGACCTCGCCACTTCTGCTGTGTCTGCCCACGCTCCAATCACCGATTGGAGAACACCAGCGGCAGGTCGGGGCCACAAAAGGAGCGGCCTGGAGGCCTCGGGAGCAGCGTGGCTGCCATGACTACTTCAGGGAGCAGCGCGAGCTGGTGCAGGAGGGCGACCGGACTCCATTAGCACACTAACGTATGGCACTCCCCATGGTGTTCTACTACCTTTCCAATAAAATACACTACAATTCTGATTTTTAAAACACATTCACTTCTCCAGTGCTGACAATACTGCTCCACAATGTAACCGAACATACTGCGGAGTACCAGAAAATCCAGTACAGGGCATGTTGTGCCACCACAGGAATTTGTTGCACTGTGGAGGCGTAGATCACTAACTGCTTCCTGTGATTCCTTACACAATGAATCCTTGGAAAGAAAACATCATTACAACCAAAGGATAAGTAACTCATTCAGTCAACTCACGCCAGGCAGCCGCCTCTTACCAGCACAACAAAAGAGTTCCGCCCCCTCTGTTGGGAAATGATGGATGACAAGAGAACGAACACACAAAAGAAATGGGTGGAGGTTATATTGATGTATTGCATAAAACTCACATATCTCTTAAAAAGAGGCAAGTCAAACCTAAGCCATTCATTTGTGGATAGACGAACAGACATACCAAAAGTGCATGCTGCATCCTGTAAAGATCTGTCATCAACCACAAAAACAACCTGGTAGACATTAATGAAGGATTAATCACAATCACATATTTCTGCTTTCTAGAAAACAAAACTCCAAAAGCACTTAGTTCAGTATTCTCTCTGCTGTCCCAATACAGCAGTTACTGGCCCAGTTTTAAATGATAGTTTTTGTATTCATGCCAGCTCTCATCAAGGGGCCATTCACAGGAGTTCTGAGTGCATTTTCACAGGAAGAATGAATTTCACCATTAAGCCTATTTAGTAAAAAAGGCAGTCTAGTTTAAAACAAGAGCTAACTTTGGCAACAAGTGCTTAACCACGCATTGTACTGCCAGCAGTGCTGACCGAGGAACAAGCTGCTGCCAAAGGGCAAAATCCAACAAACACTGGAATGATTCTGTATGGAAACAGCCAGGCGATGAAAATCCCGAAGACTTGAAATCAGAAATAATATGTCTTGATTTAAAGACACTGGATTGATTTGTAGCAAGAAGTTAAGATAAGCTCAGTTAGCACCCGTGCCAATGTTTAGCCAAATAATCAACAACTGCTTTTAACATACTTATACAGATAATACCTTCATTTTTCTCCTCTAAATTGGTGTTGGGGGCGGGGGGGGGGGGGGGGAAGTCATACAAATACGCGACAAGGCCCCGAAAAGACGCACTAGTTCATGCATCCTGTCCCACACAACTACAATACCTTGTGCATCACCATAAATACACCCCACGCCACCAGAAAACCATCTAATCTCCTGAGTGAGACGAAAAACTAGATAAAACTCAGGTCAATTAGCGAATGAAATCTGGAAAATTTCCCTCTTTAGGTAACCAAAACTAGTCCAGGAGAACACTCTGGTCCTGATTAATGTTATACAGTAACCTAGCTTTTATGGACCCAAGTTTGGCCCTCCGTTTTTTTCGGCACACCTCCAAGTTCCCCGCCGACATTTTACATCAGAAGCAGCGGCAAAAAAAATCTTTGCGATCATGGCCAATTCTCGCACCGTCTGTGGAGCTGACATGGCGCAGAACAAGGGGGGGGGGCGGAGCTAGGTCCCGCCGCTGAAAACAGTGCTGGGACCTCTGCACATGCACGCTAGAGTCTGCGCGCATGTGCAGTAGCTCCTGGCAGACCGTTTCTACAAACACGCGCTGCAGGATGTGTGGGAGGGGCCGAAGCACTCCATCCCTAGCCCTGGCCGAATGGGCTCCCTCATCGGTGGCCCGCGGCATTCCCTAAGGTAGGACTTCTATTTTTTATTTGTACTCATTGATTTTGGTGCTTTAGGTGCAGGGTTCCTTCTATTTTATTGGTTAATTAATTGCTTATTACTTTTTGTGCTTTGTTTGGTGCTTGGTGGTGCTTGAAATATTATTACTTGCGCCGATTCCTTAACTGTAAGTAAGGTCTTTCTGTGCGGACAAAATTGGACACATACATTGCCCTAAGTTAGTTTAGTACAACTTTTTTTTGGCCAAATTGGCATAAATGGTGTAAGTGGCTGGGAACACCCACTTTTGGAAAAAAAAACTGACCTAACTAACTAACTCACTTACACTGGTGCAAATTAAATGGCCATATTTGCAACTAAAAAGATACACCAGAAAAATCAAGTTACACCAAAAAAAACAGTGCAACTCATGGGGAAATTTGGGCCCTAAATGAGGGGATCGCCACCCCAACCAAAAACCAGCCCAGCTCTTGCTTGAAGGAATGTAGCGAATCAGCATCCACCGCACAAGACGGCAGCCTGTTTTACAGGCCCACGATTCTCTGGGTAAAGAACCACCAGGATTGATCTTATCCAGGATTGCCGTATCAAAAGTGTTAAGCTGGGATTTTGAGGCTCATCACATTTTAACCCAAACTACCTAAAATTAATGCAATCTTAAAAAAAAACAACGCATCATTTCTTACACCATATATCAGGAAAAAAAATCACAACACCACTGACATCCAGTAGTGTGCACGCATGCACACACACCCTCCATATGGGGGTGGTGGGGGGGGGGGGTGGGTGGGTGGGTGGGTGGAGGAGGGGGAAGGGGAGTTAAAATTGTCCAGGTTAAGTTGCCAGGAAACCACCCCATTCTGAATTTTAACATGCTCTAATGAGCTGGTGGCAAAGACACCAGCCCAAAGCCAGCGGACTCCTTCTTTACATATGCATACCTTGTCCTAGTAACATCATTAGGAGCCAACCGCAATGTTAACTGATGGCCTAAATGGGGAAATTGCTGTGGTTTTCCTGCCAGTGGGCTAGTGGAAAGTGTTTCTCTGGGCCCCACAGAATAGCTCAGGCCTCCTCTGCGCTTTAATTCCCCCACTCTCCACCACTTCCCAAGTGCAAGACCCTTACAAGACAACCCCAAAAGCCAAACCCATCACCTACCTTGTGGCGGCCTCTGGGCCACACGATTTTTGGCCACTTCCTGGAACGAGCTGAAATTCAGCCGACGGGATTTAAATTAGGCCCAAGAGTTAAAATAGCCTAGGCCTCATATCTGGGGCAGCAGGTGAGAGTCCAACTTGCCTCACTACCCACCATTCCAAAACCCGCCCAGAGTTCAAGATCGGGGCCCATGTGTTGCTAAACTGATACTCGTTTTTGTTCATTTATACTTTCACATAAATCTTACCCATGCTGCCTCTCTGACCCCATGACCTGGTCTGCAAACACAGATTACACAATCAGGTTGCAAGGTATTAGAAGCACCAATGTTGCTGGACCGAGGCATAAACAGGAAATTCATAATTTCTTAGCAACATCACTTACGGCAATTACCGCCACGTTTTACAAGAGAAAAATCTTTGAACTGGTTGTATTGCAATTTAAAACGATTTTGATGTTTGTCTTTGTCAATCATTCTAATAATTTCCTAACACAATGCTCTCTGTACTCTTAAAAAGTATGCCAGAAAACAATTCATTTGGAGTACCTGCTAACTAAACAAAAATAAAACGCATACAAAAACTTTTTTTTCTTGTAGTACAATCAGTTTAAAAGTACTACATCGAAGGTTTTTTCAGGGAGGTTGAAGTCACTATGCAATGATAGGCAAAATGCTAGTGGTACAATGCAAAGCTGCAATGATGACTCATAACAGAAAAACTGAGAGAAAGTGGACAAGAGCCTTGGTGAATAAATTCATGCTCATTGATTTATCTGAAACTTAATTTAAGTTAATCTGAAAACATGCTGTGCATCTGACAGAGAAGGATTACACCAGCATCAAATCTAATTCACCTGAAATCTGCTACCTTAATCCACAAATATTACAGCAGTGAGGATCAACAAAGCTCTTCACAGGAAGTAACTACTGCCTTGACTCACCGAGATTCTGTCCCCATTTTTTACACAATGATTTTTGAAGCACCTTATGAATTAACTCTAGATACAATTTTAAAAAGGGAGAATTTTCCATATTAATACCTGTAGCTGGAATGCAAACGTTATTCCCGCTCCCTAAAGATTCTATTATTATCGGATTTAACCTCGAGCATTTTTGGAGGCTTTGGACCACCCAAAGGCCTGCACTCATTTCATATGTTACTCGTGATGACCAAGAACTCAAACTTCAAAATAAAAATGGGGTGACTTGTTTGTGTTTATGAAGATTCACAGCTGATAGAATCACTTCACCGGTCTCCACAGCAGCTGTCTCTATGGGGAGAAATGTTCGTAATCTTGAACCAAATCTTGGCCAACATAGATCTGAAAAAAGCCAGATTATAAAGCAGTTGTATTGCATTACATCCACAAGCAAGTATGTGTTGATTTTACAAAGGATTGTTGTGCAATTTGACAGTTTGGTATATTTTACCCAGGACTTTTTTTTCAAATCTAAATTTTGATGCGTGACAATGGAGGCGAAAACAGTCTTCCATTAAACAGTTTATTTGAACCTAACATTCATATTTCAAATCAGCCCAAGATAATAAACCTCTCTCAGGCAGTTATTTAAAGATCTGAGCGATGGATTTTAACCATTTTCTTCCACAATGCAAAAAATAAAAACAGCCTTAAAATGGCACTAATTTGGTGCTCAGTTTGAAGAGGCCACAGGCCAGAAGATATGCAATGAAGTGACAGGAAGCATTTGAGGTTGGACCAGTACAAGAACAAACCTGCATTAATATAGCACCTCATCACATCCTTAGGACGTCCGAAAGTGCTTTCTAGCCAATAGATTACTTCTGAGGTGCATTGTTGTTATGCAGGCAATTGCAGCAGGCAATTCACACACAGCAAGGTCACAAGAGCAAACGAATAATGATCATTTAATCTGTTTTTGGTGATATTGGGTGAAGGAGCAATGTTGACCAGGGGCCCGAGAACTCCATCTCCTTCTACACATATTGCCTTTGGATCTATTATTGTCCACCTGAGCAGGGAGGACCTCAGTTTAACATCTCATCCAAAATATAGCACATCTGACGATGTAGCGCTCCCTCAGTACTGCATTGAAGTGTCAGCCTAGATTATGTGCTCAAGTCTGTAGAGAGAATTCTTCATTGCTTCAGTATATACTACACATAATCTATGGATATAGGACACGGTGATTAAATACAAAATAGGGAAACAAATGTACACAATATCCTTTCTCCGGCTGGGAAATATATACGTTTAGAAAGGTTCGATGTAATGTATGACTAAGACTCATGCACTGTTTGGATTAGACAGAGAACTAAAGTAATAGGCATAATAGTAAACATTCTCTAGTGTCTTAATTTTCTCAGTGTTGCAGCTTAGTATTTCTGCAAAAAAAAATTTTTGCTGACAACATATTTAAGCAGACTATTGAGTCACAATCTTTCAGCAATCTATCTGCAACACCTGCTTCCTCATAAGCCATTTCATAGAAAACACTTTGCTTGTTTTCTGAGAAATGTGACAAGCATAGCTTTCATTTACGAAAATAAGAGATGTAGAACTTTGATTTATATTTCAGCAATCAAAGGGTCACGGGCATATGATCAGGGACACAATACTTCTATCTAAATAGAATAATATCGCTATCAGAAATGGACAATATTCTGTGAATAGATCGACTGTTTCGTAGGTCAAGGACTTTAATAGATAAGTTGCTGTATTCCGTAGTCTGTGAAATCCAGTTTGTGCGTCCAACATGCAATGACTGCTAACTGGTCTCTACTCCATCCAGGTTCCTATATTTATATTAAAAAAAAATTCTCTCATTTCCTGACCAATATTTATCCATCAATCAACATTACGAAAACAGATTATCTAATGATCACATTGTTGTTTGGGGGAGCTTTCTGTGTGTAAATTGGCTGCTGCGTTTCCTACATTAAAACAGTGACTACACTTCAAAAAGTATTTCATTGGCTGTAAAGCGATTTGAGACATCCAGTGGTCGTGAAAGGCACTATATAAATGAAAGTCTTTGTTCTTTTATTTCCTCACCTCCTTTCCTAATGTGCTGACTCTTGCTGGATGGAATACAGTTGCAAAAGCACGAGAAAACTCCCAGTATCTCACCCAAGTGGTCCTTCCTTTTTGAATTGTATCTGCAACCTTCATCATCATAGGCAGTCCCTCGAAATCGGGGAAGACTTGCTTCCACTCTAAAAGTGAGTTCTCAGGTGACTGTACAGTCCAATGAGAATTACAGTCTCTGTCACGGGTGGGGCAGACTGTGGTTGAAGGAAAGGGTGGGTGGGGAGTCTGGTTTGCCACACGCTCCTTCCGCTGTCTGCGCTTGGTTTCTGCATGCTCTCGGCGACGAGAGACTCGAGGTACTCGGCGCCCTCCCGGATGCTCTTCTTCCACTTTGGGCGGTCTTGGGCCAGGGATTCCCAGGTGCCGGTGGGGATGTTGCACTTTATCAAGGAGGCTTTGAGGGTGTCCTTGAAACATCTCTCTGCCCACCTGGTGCTCGCTTGCTGTGCAGGAGTTCCGAGTAGAGCGTTTGCTTAGGGAGTCTCGTGTCGGGCATGCAGATGATGTGGCCCGCCCAATGGAGCTGGTCAAGCATGGTCAGTGCTTTGATGCTGGGGATGTTGGCTTGAGCGAGAACATTGATGTTGGTGAGTCTATCCTCCCAATGGATTTGCAGGATCTTGCGGAGGCAGTGCTGGTGATACTTCTCCAGCACTTTGAGGTGTCTGCTGTATATAGTCCATGTCTCTAAGCCATATAGGAGGGCGGATATCACTACTGCCCTGTAGACCATAAGCTTGGTGCCAGGTCTGTATGGTTCAGCAACATCATGGGGTGCATTTACCTACTGGGCCAAGTGTTTTTTGACATTTTTCTCTCCTGCTCTCCTCTCTTGAAGATGATGATTGCTTGCTGATATATATTGCTACAGCCTTCATGTTTGAGTCTTGACAGTGAGGATTGGCGGGCTATTCAACTGCAGAGGCATCAAGACTAATCCTGCCCTTGCTCAACATTCAGACATGTGCATTTCCAGTTGGAGGCACTGCATTGGAATCAAGAAAAAAAAGCAGTTGATATTCCACTCCCTATTCCAGAGTGTTGAGGTCAATTGAAGTTCTTCCACCGCCACCTTAACCAGGCTGGCTAATTCAGTAAAGACCGAGACCAGGAGCTGAGGACGAGTGAATCACTAAAAGCTAACGTACAGGTGCAAAAACTTATTAAAAAGGCGAACGGAATGTTATCTCAAAAGGGATTGGAATACAAAAGTGAGGAAGTGATGCTTCAGTGATACAGACCTTGGTCAGATCAAATCTGGAGTACTGTGCTCTGTATTGGAGGGGGAATAGATATACTGACCTTGGAGTGGGTATAAGCACAGATTCACCAGAATGATACCGGGGCTTAAAGGGTTAAATTAGGACAGATTGCATAAACTTGGCTTGTATTCCCTAGGTTTATATCATCTAATCGAGGCATTTAAAACGATAAAGGGATCTGATGGAGTAGATACAGAGAAATTATTTGCTCTAATGGGGGAAATCGAGAACAAGGGAGAACAAGGTTATAATCAGAGCTAGGCTATTTAGGAGGGAAATTGTGAGGCACTTTTTCCACACAAAGTGTAGTGGAAATTTGGAACTCTCGCCCAAAAGACTGAGGATGCTGAATCAACTGAAATGTTCACTACTGAGATCGATCAGTACTGATATCAAGCGATATGGAGCAACGGTGGGTAAATAGAGCTGAGGCACAGGTCAGCCATGATCTAAATGAATGGCGGAACAGGCTCGAAGGGCTGAGCGGCCTACTCCTGTTCCTATGAATCAAGCCTGGAACCTTCCTGGCCTACAAGGCTCAGCTTGTCTATTCACAGGATAACTTGCTAAGCCACTGAGGTAGCTAGCTTCCCCTACATTCTTTATCTTTAAGGGGATGTGGAAAATGAGTCTGTTGCTTCTCGCAGAAACAAAATGCCCTTCAGTTACTTGAATACAGAAAAAATAAGTAAGTCAGATCGCTAGTTTTGCAAAGTGTTGGTTCAATGTGCTGTACTGTACCATACCATAATAGGACATGTGTGCAATCCTGCTGTTACTCATGTGCTGTGTGAAGCTTCTCATCATAGGAAGGGAGAGAAAACCAGCAGCAAATCGACTCAAGTCACTTGCGCCTCCCAGCAGCTAGCTGCAAAGAAGCATTGGCAGAGGCCAGAGGACAGTTCTCTTACCAGCCCTCCAAACTAAGGAACAAATGGGAGTGGTACATGGGCTCTTCTAAATGCTGCTTTTATCTCTGAATAAACAAAGAACATTCTCTAGACCACAGTACATCAGGATCACAGGTACAAGTCCATTTTAAGATAATTACACACCGACTTCACTTTGAACCAGTACAAAACCGGCAGCCAAGTTCCATTCAAAATAATGGGAATTCCTGAGATTCTTAGACATAAAAGGCATACAGTCCTGTCTGTGCTTTAACGGTATGCTTTTTTCTCGTCCCTTCGAGACTTTTGTTCAAAACATCAAGAATGCAAGTTGTTTTGACTTGCATAATTTAAGTGGCATTTCTCTGAATTGTCTGACATGATGGGCCGAACGGTCTCCTTCTGTGTCATAACTTTTCTATGATTCTACAGTATACTCTTCCGCAAGTTTTCAAATGAAGTTGGTAGATGGGCTTTTCTAAATGCCACTTTTATCCTCTGAATAAATTTGATTGCGATGGATTAATGTTATTCAAAAGGGCATTTGTATCAGAGAGGTCCCAACGTCCCAGGGATAGAGTGCTAGCCAGATTACTATACGGTGATCCCTCCTGAAATGCACATGTGCGCGTATCAGAATCAGGTCTGAATGTCCGCTTCAGTCAAATAGCCTGCTGATGCTTAGGACTGGATTTTCGTTGGGCTTGCGCCTCTATTAGCGCCCCAGAGTGGCGGTAATGGCTCTGGAAATTATTTCTGGCTGGGCGCCCAGCTTCCAGCGCCCCGCTGGGAAATTTGGTGCCGGTTTTGTGGCAGCGCTGAGCAGTACCGCCCGGGAGTGTCAAGCCGGTGTGCAACGCCCCCATTATCGTCCCGATCTCAAAACTTGTTTTGTGCTGACCCAGTAGCGCCCCATAGCTAACCCGCCTGAAAAACCAGGTGGTCAGAGCTGTTCTGGCGATGGTGAGGGAAGGAATGACTACGTGAGGTAAGTGTGATTGGTTTTGTTTTTGCGATTTGTCTTTATGTGGGGTGAGCAAGGTATTGGGAATGTTTTTTGTGGCAATCTTTTTTTCCAGGGAAGCCTCTCTTGGAGTGCTCCAAAGCCGGCTCTTGAGCAATGGATTTTCAGCTGCTCAGCCAACCTAGCGCTCTAAGAGAGATGTGGAACGCCTCTCTTAGCGCTCCACTCCACACTCCGGACCCAGCTGCTGGATTTTGTGGCTGCAGACGTAAACCATTTCCTGGCGCACAATTGACCTCCCCGTCGCCATTATTGCCCGAAAAAGCCTCCAAATCGAAAATCCACTCTTAATGTCTAGATGGAAAATGGCTGCTTGGATGAAATACGGGAGGATTGCTGCTGCTAATGGAACTGTAACCCTACTTAGGTCATGATGTTTAGCAAAGGACGGGAGAGAATTGGAAAAAATAAATTGCAGGATAGAAATTTAATACTGGTCCTGTATTGCTAGAATTCTACTGAATGACAAAGCTAATGGAAAGCAATGTTCTACAATAATGTACCAGATATTAATATCAATTCAAAAGATCATTTGGTTCTTTGAGGTAATAGCCATTTCTAATGTGCCTGGGGTAAAAATTCAACTGCAAGAGCTCAGAGACTTACCAAAGACTGAAAAACAACACACTTCATATACTGTGCAAAAACATCCTGGCTCCCTGGTTATTGTTTGTGTTGTTCTGTACTGGTACAAACTAGGGGGAAGGTCAAATTGCAACTGAAATGAAAGATTACAATTCCCTCAACACAGAAATAGTCACTCCATCTGGCTGATTTTTACTTAAGCAACAGTGACGAGGGCGGGGGGGGGGGGGGGGGGGGGGGGGGGTTGCAGGTCTGCAATTACTGTGGAGTTTTTAAAGCTTGTTCAGAACCAGTTTAACAGGAGCAAAGGCAGACTAGTAAATCCATCCCAGGTGCACAAAGACTCAAAATGCACATCTTGGAATGCCTTTGTGCCATTAGATTTGGAGTATCTGAGCCACACAGGAAAATTTGACCTCTGAAGCCTGTGCCTGACCTCAAGCAGTGGGGGCATTAAATTACATACTGCACCCCTTGGCTGGAGAGGCAGAAAACTAACAAGCAGGGTTCTTGGTCCGATCGCTGCTTACTGACTTGTACAACATCCGCACACTCGCACTTTTTAGTACAAGGAAAGGCTCAACTGCGATTCCTCCCAGCCGCCACCCCCCTCCCCCGCAAACCCTGAATTGCCAATACTCAAGGTCAAGGCTCACACACGGAAAGCAGACACCTGAGTTTAATATTAAGGCTGCTGGCATCTGTGGGGTTATAACCCACTTAAGTGCCTTTACAACAGAAGAAGAGAAAATGGGGGCGGGGGGTATGTAGTGTTTGAAATTTAGTGGACCAATGAATATAGTTTCAGTGTACTGCTGCTTTCTGTGTTTAATCTCACCTCAATCATTTCTTCATTTGAAGTACTGAATAAATTAAAATGTACACGATAGGTAAAGGATTGTGTTTAGTACTTGTGTGCAAAGCGGTTATTAGTTGTCAGAGAAGCGAAGATGTACCAAATATAGAAGTAAAATCCAGATAAAGGGAAAAAAATGCACTTCCATGGTACAACAACAGGAAACAGAACATCAAATGTTTATCTGAAAGTCAAAGGCTGCATACAGTCCAGTACAACTACTACCCACAGTTTAAAGAGAAACAAAAGAATATTTTACATTTTCATGTGGAATCAGTCAGAATTTTTTTTAAAAAATGACCTTTATCCTTAATTTTGCGCAACAATCACAACAATGTTCTAATTTCAGTTCCTGAACAATGGCACTTCGTTTGAAAAAGTATATTGTTGATCAATATAACAAATCAATAGGTTCGCGGTTTCGTGCGGTGTGGTAAATAATGGGCTTACGCCACATAATGCAGCAGCAGCCTAAACCAAGATATTCAACAAGCAATCCTCCAACAGCTCAGTGGCTAAATGCAACATAAAGAATGGCGCTGAGCTGCACGGACCACAGACTTGGTATCGGGGGAAACTGGAGGCTACAGGGGCAATGGGAAAAACTGGGATACAACTCTGGGATGAGTGGAGGAGAGAAGAGGGTAAATTGTTACACAGCAAAGAATAATCCTGAAAGCCCCAATTAATTCCAACATTAACAGCAGCCAAAATATTGAAGTATTGACAGCCTCCGGCAACCCTAATGTTCATACAGCCTCCTTCAGGAGGAAAAACGGCCAATTGAATCCAACAAACTCCATTATTTTTCTTGGTATTCAATTTGCTTATTCCGTGGGTCCAGTTTTTCCTCTTACCCTGAAGTGAAGCTCTCCGCTGACACAATGCATTCTAACTTGCTGTCTGGGGAATAGGTTGTTAGCACAGGAAGCATCACCAAGGGACTGGAATGTCAAGCAACCAGCCCACAGATTCAGCTGTACCAAAACTTAACAGAATAGTGTACAGCTGGAAGCGAATTGCACAGCAATAATCCAACGGAACAGCTCGGGTGACATCAAACCCTGACCATTTTTTTTTGTTTTCTGAACCCCAAGATTTGATTACTGTCTTAATTCTCATACAGGTATCTGTTACCGCTTGTGAAATGCAACAGGCGGGTAACTGTCTTGCTGCAACTGATTTTTATGGCTGGTTATTTTACATAGAAGTTTTCTGATGGTGTCACATGTGGGGAAAAGGACATTACTAATGTTATGACAGGATTGGAAAGTATAAAATGGAGGAGCTGTTGTATATTATCCCCACAGCATATTACAGTAATAGGCAATAAATACCAGCTACGCCCACATCCCGGAACAAATAAAAAGTGTCACTGTGTTGTCCTTATTATGAATACCAGGCTATGAAACTGCTAGACTAATAAGAGCACTGGGGCGCCAAGAAAAAGCTCTGCATATTCTTATACCTTGCTATGTGTTGGGACAGATAACCAGCAAGAAAAATTTTACAACACATTATTACCTACAGTACACCCTGCACCGGGAACGGAGAAAAAATATTCTTGTGTGGACATCAAGTTTGGGAGCCAGATGGAGGTAAAAATCATAAAGTCGTACATCACAGATGCCTGGACCGGCTCTTTGATTGAGCTATCCAATGAGTTCCACTCTTTCCCTCCGTGTTGTATTGTGATGCCTTCTGTAGTTAAATAGTTTGCCTACAGTTACTGTCCAAGCCCACACATGAAAAGAGCGAAACTTGATCCAGCTACTGAAGAGCTACTTGTGCCCACCACTGATGCTCATGCCTTCAGCCATCTAAACCGCAAGCTCTGGAATTCCTGTCCCAAGTCTCCCTGCCTCTCTACCTCCCTGTCCTCTTTTTACACCCTCTTTAAAGCCCACCGCTTTCACTAAGCTTTTAGTCACTTCATTGGCTTGGTGTTGATCTTTGTCCGATTATGCTTCTATGAAGCACAATAGGACGTTTTTCTTCATTAAAGGCTCTTTATAAAGGCAAGTTATTGTTGTGCCTTCAGGAGAGGAAAGAAGAAAAAGGGAGAAATTTGCCAAAAAAGGGACACTCTGAAAATACTGCTCTCCTGGTTTTATTAGCGGCGAACAAGTTTTAAGAAAATCTCAAATATGGAGTACCTTAATATTAAAAATGCTACCATTACTCCCAATGGGTTAATCTGGCAAAAATGTTCAAGGAAGAGCTGAAGCATAATTAACATGGCTAATGAGCAGGAAATGTACGGTTAAATATTTATGTAACATCCAGAAGGGCATTGCTATATTAATGCCGCTGTTTATAGGAGGCCAGGGAACATCTCCATGTTTAGATGCACTCGCCAGGCAATAAGCGAGTGCTCACCAGCACCTCATAAACTTCACTCTTCTGGGGTTTTTAAACCAAACCATCAAAGGATGAAACATCCAAACAGATGGTAACAGCAGATGTGCTGAAAATGTGACCTTTTGCTCGTATCTGTACAAGAGATGGTATATTAAGAATGGATTTATCTCGGATTTAGCAATTCATTTTAACTAAGTGAAAAAATTCAGAGAAATGTTTTGAAACCACCCATTTAAAACATATCAGATATGGACTATTAAGCATGAAGCATAAAACAGCAATTCAGTATGGTTAGAACCAGTGAAATTAACCATTACTACAAAGGCCTGAAATGTCAATTTATCTAGTTTAATGGAATATTCGAATAATGTTCAATACAGGTACAGCGCCAAGAATCCGGAGTTGCGGAATGATCTGTGGCAGGGTCGTCCAGAATCCAGAAAATGTTCCGGAATCCGGACCTGCCGCCGCCCCCCCGCCGACCTCTCCCCCGCCTTGGCCCCCCCCCACCCCACCGCTCCTTACCTCGGCCCCCGCCCCCTCCTCCCCCCCTCCCCACCACTCTTTACCTTGGCCACCCCCCCCTCCCCACCGCTCCTTACCTCGCCCCCCCCCACCGCTCCTTACCTCGGCCCCCGCCCCCTCCTCTCCTCCCCACTTCCCCTTACCTCGGCCCCCCCCCACCGCTCCTTACCTCGGCCCCCGCCCCCTCCTCTCCTCCCCCCCCCTTTACCTCGGCCCCCCCCACCGCTCCTTACCTCGGCCCCCGCCCCCTCCTCTCCTCCCCCCCCCCCAATTACCTCGGCCCCCTCCCCACCGCTCCTTACTTCGGCCCCCGCCCCCTCCTCACCTCGGCCCCCCCCCACCCCCCCTTACCTCGCCCCCCCCCCCACCGCTCCTTACCCCGGCCCCCGCCCCTCCCCTCACCCCCCCCTTACCTCGGCCTCCCACCGCTCCTTACCTCGTCCCACGCCCCCTCCTCTTCCCCCCCCTCCCCCATCCCCCCTTACCTCGGCCCCCGCCCCCTCCTCTCCTCCTCCCCCTCCCTCCCCCCAAGGCATTTCCAGATGCGGGACGCGGAAAGACGTTCCGAAAGTCCAGAAATACACGAACCTGGGCTCGGGCGTTTCCAGATTCGAGTCATCATAAAGACGTTCCGAAGTCTGGAAATGCACAGAATCCGGAGCGGCCTCTGTCCCAAGGCTTCCGGATTCTCGAAGCTGCACCTGTATTCATTTTAGCCAGTAAAATTACTTATTCAACATGACACGATGATACTCAAAGAGGTTTATAGTACTGCAACATGCTATCTTTACTGAACACTGATCCCTATTTACTATTTTTCATGCATTTTTGTAAACTTTGACGAATAGAGAAAAGACTCGCACACCCACCAGAGCAAAGAGCAAATTTTAATCATTATAATAAAGATTCAATTTTTAAAATTGAAATGACGTGAAGAGAAAAATAGATGATGTTTTTACAGCCAACACAACCTGCGTTTTAAAACTGATCCACCTTGACTTCTAATGGGTCCTCAAAGCATGGATGTAGAGAAGTATGGGCACAAATGCACAAGCTAGCTCTCTATGGTGTGACACTGATACACGGCACCAACATGTCAACATAAAATACAGTTGTTATAGCAAGGAAATAAAATAAAGAACACTTTAACTAAAGCAAAATCCCGCGGATGCTGGGAATCCAGAAAAAAACGGAACACTGTATGCTGGTTGACCAAGCACCATGTAATAATTCAGAATTTCTGATCCTATTTGCCTTTATTATAGAATGGATGCCTTCAACAGTTCTTTTACGTAATAGCTAGTGTAAGACATAATCCAGCACAATTTCTATAACCACAACAATTTGGTCCAGCTCAAAACATTCTTACACTTACTGACAAACATTATTGGACCAACATTTACACGCTCCATAAGGATGGCAAAGGAGTTCTAAGATGCTTCTGCATCATCCTCCATAATCCCGACCTCTGACAGCCATAATTTGTACACTTTTTTTTAACAATGGTATGATTGTCAAATCTTGTAAATGTAGCTTGCACATTGCAGGGTGGGGTGTGGTTTAACAGACTCATTATGGGATGAACATAGTCACTAACAAATTACTAATTATCGCTGCTCATTCTGCACTCAAGCTGAAGAAGTAATTTTTTAAATCCCTTGGAAATTACATGAGCGCATAACTTCTGATAATTCCTTGCCCTAGAAATTGGACAAGCCCCAAAAATGGGCGCGGGCTGATCGCGAATCATGCCTGTTCCTTCCGATGCAGGCAGTACGCAAACTTCATGTTGCCTGCTCATTTATAGAATAGTAGCATGCAGCCATGCGCTGAATGAGCTGCTGAGTGACTGCATGCCTCAGTAGGGGGGGCCCCCCCCGAGTTTGTGCGAGGCTAGCACCACTTAAAGTTAGCTTGCACCTCTTAAAGGGGTGATGCCTTTTGGCTGCAGCAGGTGCGGGAAGTGGCTGGGGGAAGACTGTGAGCAAGAAGATGTACTGATGGCGCAACAGGGCAGAGCACAGGCTCCAAGATTCTCTGCGCAGCACTGGAGACCTTGGTGGAGGAGAAGGAGAGAGCCCCTATATCAACATGGGGGGCAGGATGCCTTCCAAACAAAGTCTGAGCAGGCAATGGGAGCAGATAGCAGTCTGGTTTGGTATGGAATGTTTGTTTTGTAGCATTGTGGCCAAAAGGACACTAACGGTCAGTGACAGAGGGAAGGTAAGATGTGGGAGTTTTGGTGAATGGGCAATTAGGGTTGCATTCACTGGTACTGCAGTCGAATGAGTCAATCACGGACAGTCCAGCCAGAAAGGGGCTGTGTTGGTTGCCTCCTCGCTTCTTCCCTCAGCTCTCCGCCGCATGCATGGTGACTATGGCTCTGCCCTCATGATGGTGAGGTTGTGAAGCATGCAGCGGACCACAACGAATCTTGAGACTCGCTCTGGCGAGAACTGCAGAGCTCCTCCAAAGCAGTTCAGGCAGCGGAAGCATGCAGACCAATGGTCTGCTCCATCAGATTCCGTGTGGCAACATAGCTTTCATTATACGCATGCTGCCCACGTGTGCTTGGGTTGCGCACCAGAGTCCTGAGCCAGGTGGTCAGCGGATAGTCCTAGTCACCCAGTAGCCACCCTCTGGTTTGTTGTGGTGGCTCAAATGTGGATGGTCCAGTGGACTGCTGCAGCATGAAGGCATCATAACGGCTGCCAGGGATACAAAGCGCTGACCTGCATGATCGCCTACCAGCTGGACATTGATGGAGTGGAATCCCTTCCAGTTGTAGTACATCTCCGAATCCACATGTGGAGCCTGCAAAGCAACATGTGGGTCGTCGATGGCACACTTCACCATGGGGAAGCCTGCTATCCTGGCAAAGCCGTGTGCTTAATCCACCTGCTTCTCTCTGGCAAGAGAGAATAAAATGTATTCACCTCTCTTTGCATACAGAGCCTCTGACCTCCCTTATGCAACAGTGCACGGCAAGCTGGGAGAAGTTGGAAATATCACCTGCTCCAGCCTGGAAGGAGCCCGCGCACAAGAATTCATGGCCACGCTCACCTTCACAGCCACTGGCAATGCCATCCTCACCCTGACCGAAGGCTGCAATTGTGACTGCAACAGATGGCAGTTTTCAGCGAGCACTTCGTGAAGTGGACACGTCGCACACACTGTTCCTTGCTTAGGTTGCGGTGGGAGTATTGCTCTTCAAGACCCTGGGTGGATATGGCTTCCTGCTGAGAACCCTTCTCCCTCTCCTTCCCCCCCTCTCCTCCTCCCTCTTCAAGCAGCTTGTCCTCCTCAGTGTGGCCTCTGCTCATTCTTCCGGTCATGCTGCAGGCTAAAGGGGATACAAACTACTGCACCCATGTCTGGGAGCAACTGATCTGAGCAGAAGCCTCGAGGTAACCTGCCACACCACTCCCCGGAGACTTCAGCAACTTCAAAGAAGATAACAAACCACCAAACAAACATTCTACAAACTCACCAAGAGCCAGTAGAAATCAATCATAAAGCAGTTGAAGATCCCTTTAAATATCACTGGTTGGGGGTCCTTCCTGCTGCTGAATGCATGTTCAGCTGAGTGTGTTTAAGAGAGGGCGTTAGCTGGTGCATGGAGGCCGAAAATGACAGCGATGTCATCCAATCAGCGTTGCATGTTAATTGATGACATGATCTGCATCACCTGCATAGCACCGTGCACACTCCGTCGTCCGTGCTAACGATTGATCCATGGTCCGCCGTGGCACGCATCAAGGGTGTGCATGCATGGACGCTATTTTGGACTCAAAAAGGCACTGGTAACGCCAAAATACGGGCACTACGGAGCCAGATTTAGCAGCCAGTATCTGGTCACCAAATTGCCGATATTTGGAGCTGCATTTATTGCCCAGTCAATCTAGTCAATGGTCTTATCCTTGTCTGATAAGGTGGCTTACAATGCAGATTCAGCACAACATTGTCACATCACAATCAACAAGATTTTATATATTGATCTTCCCTAGTCATCCTCTAAAATGGTATCAACTCAAAATGTTACTAATAACCAAAAAGAATTCAAAGGTATGTCTTTAACATGGCTGTGCCTCACACACCTGTGTTGCTCTGGCAGGAGACCAAACCAAGTGCTGAAACAGATGCTGCTGTAAGAGATATCAGATAAAGGCACATTAGCTACAGGTTTGTGGGTTTATTGCATGTAGCTTATTACAATAGGTTTAAACAGGTCCCCATTGCTGTCTATAATCATCTCAACTTCATACAAACAGCTTTGATACAGAACAATTAAAGACCCAGCCAAAGTCTGTAGTCATGTTGAAACTTAGCTTAATCTGAAATCAATCCTTCATAATCACACCTGACGAAATGAAATTCTCGTATGTAAGCATTGGCGCAGAGTGATCCTTGGCGTGTGCAAGGTGACCTCTGGCGTTTGTGATTTGACAAAGAATTGGAACGATTGGCTACGAATTTCCCACAAAAAAAAAAAATCTTAAAGTGTACGTACCTTTGGTGGATCAAACAACTCCAAGACATATCCATCACCTTCACAAGACTTTGCCTTGCGCACAAGCAGCCTACATTTTTGCCATCGTGTCCCCATATCCATGCTGACATCATCCACCACCATATAATTTAAAACACCTTCCTTGCGGACGTCACGAACCTCTTCTCGAGACGGAGTCCTTGGCCATGTGAATTTGTAAGCCAGATTTTTAAACCAGTCCTTGTCAGGTGAGCCAGCCACTGCAGAAGCTCCCTCTTTACCTTCTGCAGCTATCGCCTCGGTGGACTTTCTCCGGAACAGACCCCGTATACTGCCTCTCACACTTCTGGTAAACTGACTCAATGCTTTAGGTCGCTCAAGTGACGGGCATGCAGAAACTGAAACATCTTCAGAGCTTCGAGCTTTGGACGAAAATGGGAGATTTGTGTCCGAACCCCTTTCTGTCTGTTCAGCACTGTTCACCTCAGATTCCATCTTGGGTAAAACCAGACCAGAAGAGCCATCGGTATTCTTCCTGCCCGTTTCCCTGTAATCCTGTACTCCTGTAAAGGGCACAATGGTACACCTGTTCATAGCAAATCCCTCCTTTACCTCATTCTTGAAGTACTGCTGAAAGAGATCTGTGAAACGTAAAGAAAAGTTTTCAGCCCCCTGTATGTCGTGATTTGGATTTTCATTTGCAAACAGCAAATACTGCCTAGCAAGCTCCTTGGCAGTGGCATGGGCACGCAGCTCACAAAACTCTTTCCAGCTACGCGGCTGCGTCAAAGATCCTTGTTCTAGAGTGTTGCCATTCATTGCAACATCTGGGACAGCTGGATTTTGCTGGAAAAGGAAAAACAAAATACCATGTTAGAGGTTTTGGAGGAAGATGAAAGATAAGAAAATAAAGATGGCAACCAAACAAAATCTGGGTCAGAGATATATATTACAGCAAAGGCCGTTGTGAAGGAAATGCATCCCTTATCCTGGATGTTCCTATTAAGCAAACAATTTTAAAAGTTCTGCACTGTATATGATCAAAAAGAAAACTAACTCAACTCTAAAGGCAAGATTTAGTTATTGAGAGGGCCTAGAAAGACCTATTGAATGCCTTAGGACTAACAGGCTATATAATGAACTCAAAAACTCTTACTAGGCCTACCTGTACTTCATCTGTTAACGATAATCAGCATTCGACATAAACAGTATTCAATTAAAGACCTATAGGTGCTTCAATTGCTTTTACAGTACTAATATTGGCAACTTTAAAAGAATCATTTGCAGTACAGGTTGAGAATAATGCCTGTGAAACAGAAGCCGATCTGCCATTGGCGATTTTGGTGCTTCCCCCAATGATTCCGTTGATACATGCACTGTGGAACTGAGCCCTGCAGACCAGAAGGGCCAGATTCAATCTACATTAGATACTGAATTATTTGAGCTTACACAGATCAATTGGCTTCAGTGTTCTTGAGCTAATGATGGGGCAGGGTGGGAAGAAAAGAAATCAGCGAGGGTTCACACTCTAGTGACTTAATAACACTACATTATAACACTACACTGTCCTGATTACATACTTGGGGAAATATTGCAATTACACTGTTTTGTGGATTAAATAATTTATATGTTCTAAACACATGAAGCAAACTACTTCTTCACAATACTATAAATGGATCCTAAAGGATAAACGAGTATCACGGTAAACTCCAACATTTGCACACAAGAGATGAAGACGCATCATACTAAAAGAAATGGGCATGAAAAGGATAAAAGGGCACTAGAGAAATAAATGATTGAAAGAAGTAAATTAAATGATACATACATACATCAAATCAAATGAAATAAAGCATCAGTTATGATCACTATTACAAAAATATGTACAAAACTCTAACCATAAATATAAATGTTTTTGAAGAATGAGTTTATTTTGGCAGTAACATTTTGTCTAAAACCATTTGCCTCAGTTGTAGGAATCTCTGCAGAACCACACTCTGAATGAAACGACACATCAGCCCACAGTGAAAGTGGCTGCTCCTGTCCAATAACCATACTGGCCTTCAGAGGACATTAAAGAGCTCCAAACATAATCGCAAAGCTGTGAGGAAGGAAATTACTGTTTTTCATGCACACTTCCAGGTTGCTGGGGCGGGGCGGTGGGGGGGGGGGGGGAGAAGGTTGGGGGAAGAGAGTTCAGAGGACCTGCACTTGCAGCAGACACAAGCTGCTATGTTAATGAGCAAGAGTGATATTTCCAGGCCTTCCATCTTATTTTGCTGGATCCCCTCTTGGCAGAGAGGCCTAACATAGCAGCACCCACAGGAGGTGGGCCTTAGTACTTGCACCCAGTCCATTACGATTGGAGCATCAGAGAAGACCAAACACATGGTGGTTGAACAAGCATCGGGCCTGGAGGCCTTTTAGCAGTGATGTCATTGCTACTGCTACAGGTCCCTCAGCAGTAAAGTTCCCTCTTCCACTTTTGGATGCTAGCTCCCATCAAGGAGCATTCCATTAAAATGGCGCAAATCTATAAATACAGGTAAGTTCAGGTCCTAATTGGAATAAAAGGGCACTTGGGGTAAGCTCCGCCTGACTTGCACTCAGTCGAGGGACAGGGGTGGGAGAAGGAAAATTAGCCCCTTGGTGTCAAATAATGTTTGAGCAACTGTGCATCTGCAGTATTCCAATGTTGCCACAACTCTCTAACTCCACCTTACAGAATAAATAGAATAAAATCCAAGTCCCCCTTGAATGTTCACTGGCCTCAGTTTCACCCCTTCTTTTAAATCAACTGTACATGCAGATAGACTATATTTATTTTAGTAGCAAAGATTTCAGAAAGTTGGGCTGCACAAGTTCTCAATTTTACTTATTTCAGCATTGGAGAGTGGAGATTGTCAACCTGCTAATTATCATAGAGTAAAAACTATTATTGAGCATGCTTAGAGCCCATGAAATACTGTCAAGAAAGCACGAGTAAACATGGAAATCGAATCAAGTTCCAGGCCCCAGAGAAAGAGGCAAACCTGTGCAGAGGGGAGTTGCAGATATTTCTGAGGTAAAACAGGTAGTTTGGTGTTTTTTGAGAATTATTTAATTTTTATGTATTTATGTGAAAATTATATTTATACTATATCCTAGAGTTAGCAGGGAAGGAACTAAGATGGCCACTGAAAGCATTTTCAAAATGACATTTTGAGCAACTACATTAGTTGGCTTTATGGTGCTTGCTAGTTACTGGTACATTTTTGATGCTTCATGTGGCTATTCATCAGTAAATGTTGGCTGCTTGTCTATTGTCAGTTTCCTACTTGTTTAGCTGTGGTTGAGGTTCGCAGCATCAGTTAACAATCACTTGCTACTTGTTATGAATATGGTGATGTACAAGCCAATCAGAAATTCATGGGCGATGCTTGGAGATATGATGAACAATTTCCCTACCCTGTGGATGTGTTACAGTTAGCTCTTTTATTATACAGATATACAAGACTACAAAAAGCTGTATACTTGTGATAGGAGAGTGAACATTAAGACCAGCTGGAGAAATAATTCAGAGAAACAGAAAATATTCTTTGAATTCACTGTACTCTTGGGATAATTAAAAAAACTCCAGTCTGGCTTTATAACATTTTTTTTTAACTGCATAAATGCTATTGCAGTTCTTAGAGAATTAAACAATGAACTTTTTGTTAGTAATCTGTTTACTGTAAATATATGACAGATTTTTACTGGCGTGGATTCATTGCCCATTTTGGAAATGACTGCTGCCTATGCTTTCGGCCACATTGCTGTTTATAGTTAGAACTGTCAATTATCAATCAAGTTTGAGAAAAAAAACATTTTATCTAAATAAATGGATTTGGCATCTTTACTTTTTGCTGCAAAGCTAGTTTGGAAGTACTTAAGATATTTATATAGTGCCGTTTGATGTCCTCAGAATTTCTCAAGAAGTTTCACGTACAATTAATTTCTTTTGAAGTGCCGTCACTGTTGTTATGTAGGCAAATGAAGCAGCCAATATGTGCACAGAAAGGTCCCATAAGCAGCAAGCTAAATGCCTAATTAGTCAAGCTGTCTTGGTGCTATTGGTTGAGATAAGAAAGTTAGCCGGGACACTATCAGACCTCCCTGCTCTTCTAATAATGTTGTGGAATCATTTACATTTGCCTGAACCACCAGAACAAGCAGACTGAGCCTTGATTTAATGTCTCACCATAAGAAAGAACTTGTATTTTTTTGGGTGCCTTTCACAACCTCAGGATGTCCCAAAGCACTTCACAACCAAAGATAGTGCAGCATTCTTTCAAAATATAGGCCCAAATTAAATGTTCAAGTCCTGGACTGGGGCTTGAACCCACAAACATCTGACCGAGAGGCAAGAAAGCTACCAGCCAACATTTACGTTTCAAACTAAAATGAGAAATCCTGTGAAAAATGTAGCAAAAGTCCATTTATGTTGTTGAACAAACGGGGTCACCCAGATCGCAAGAGACGACAGGATTTGTGTGTGGTGATGGTGATGGGGGGGGGGGGGGGGGGGGGGGACGCGAGTATTTTCACCATGGCACAAATTAATAAATTATGGGTTATGAATTCAGTAAAAGTAGATGCATGCAACAACATCACAAAGTGCAATATAACCCCAATAGCTTGAATTGCCAAAGCAGGCACACAAAGTTTCAGTATTCATTTTACACCTCCTTCAATATTACTTAATTTTCACCCCTTTTGAAAACTCATGTTGATATATTCCACATGGGGCAGAAGCCCTCCAGCAGCTTACCAAAGGATCATTATTCATGTGCACGCCTGGACAGTCCCATCAGGCTAATAAACCATGGGAGCCATTACAGCTACGCCCAATCCTGTTCACACTCAATGCCCACACGTGAGCACTGTAGAGCTGCCTGCACAACAATTGCAAGCAGGAAATATAGGTACAGGTAATTTCCTCTCTTTAACCTAGGTAGACAAAAGCCAAATGTAGCATCCCGACTGCCGTACCAACTGAGACAACCCTAAACTTTAGCCTTTTTTTTTTAAAATATAAAAAGTGTTTCCCCCCCCTTCTTTCTGAAAGCACTGATTCATGTTGCACTATGGTTCCAAGGGAACCAGCTGCCCTTTTGTATCTCACCCAAGTGGGAGCTTAAGCAGGGAGTATCAGTAGGCTATTCAATGGCAGCCAATTACAATCCTGTTCTCACTGGGCCCACATACGTTCACTGGATCGTGGTCAGCATTACGAACTCAAGTTGATTTCTCCCCCCCATTCTGTAGCCCAGAGGTGCCGAGACCAACTGCAGCACCCCAACTGAAATCAGCCAACACAAGGCAGACCTGATATCAAACTGAGACCATCCTGTATGGTTCTGAATCAGTGCTCTTATCCATTGTGGGGTGGCGGGGGGAAGGAGGGGGCCTTCAGTTTCAGCATATCTATAATATATTGTATTTGATATGCATGTCACACACTACTCATTTGAGCATCACCATTCTGTGACACAGTGCACCTTCTGTAGCTGCACACTTCTGTAAATAGATGGAGCCCAGAAGCTGCAGATCCCCATACCTAAATCATCACCGAAGCAGAGCCACAAATTTAAATAAACGACACTACAAGCCCAGTCTTACATTTACATCCTGCAAGGCAGTTCTGACAAATAGTCTTCGTCTGAAATATTAATCTAGCTTTTTTCTTTAAATGCCAATGGACCTGCTGCATATGTGTCACTTTATTTTTTATGTCCAATTTTCATTTTTTTTTTAAATCTATGCTCTATAATACAGCATTGTTTTTTTATTCAGAAATTTGCTAAAAGTTAGTTTCTGACTAGATGTAGTCAATATCGTAGATGCATCAGCCATGACCACATTGGTAGCAGCGCCCATCGCACAGTGATTGTGGAGACTATCATGTATGCAAACTCTTTGTATTCACTATATAACTATGTACGATGTACCACCTGAGGGCACTGCTGTTGGAGGCCCAGGGGTTTCCTGCCCTGGTGTGCAGGGGCATATAAAAAGGCAGCCAGCCATGCTGCCCCTCACTTTACAGTCGTATTAAATGGACTAAAGTCACACAGCTCTTACTCACAGTACAAGGCCTCATGGAGTTATTCGATGGTAATTGCAGACATAATAACTGGCGATGAGAATACGGACTTTCACGCGATTATGGCTACCTTTGGCACACTAAAAGATTCGCAGAGGGTGATGATTGGGATGCCTTCACGGAAGAGCTCGAGCAATATTTCGTGGCAAACGACCTGGCAGGGGAAACAGACACATTGGCAGAGAAGCGCAAGGCTATACTGCTGACCAGTTGTGGGCCCGAGGTCTACTGCATCGTCAGGGACTTGCTGGCACACAAGGCCAAGGATAAGACATACGATGAGCTGACTGAACTAATTTGCGATACCATGCAAATGACTTCTTACCAGAATCGGAGCTCACTGGCAAGTACTGTACGTAAAATAACGCCGACTGCAGGCAGAACTGTTGAACTATTAAGAACTGTACAGAGCAGAGCCTACATGCCCGCTGCCGCCAAGGGGTGCAAATGCAAAATCATTAACACAATGCTGGCGTTGCGGGGGTAATCATGGGGCCCATCAATGTCGATTTAAAGACTATGCGTGCAAAAGCTGCAGAACAAGGGGCCACCTCGAATGTGCAAACGTATTGCGACTCACCACATGGCAGTGGAGTCGGCAGAAGAGACCCGATCCAGCATGGATCACAAAGGACAAGCTAGAGAGGCAACTGAGCCCGAGGGAGCAGTGTGCAGGGCGCACACCCTCTCCACAAACAAGTCCTCCCACGATGATAAAAGTCAAATTAAATGGCATTCCTGTATCCATGGAGCTGGATACCGGGGCGAGTCAGTCAATTATTTGCCAGAAGACATTTGAGAGGCTGTGGGGCAACAACAAAGCACAAAGACCCAAGCTGAGCCCGATTCAGATAAAGCTGCGCACTTACACCAAGGAACTGATACTAGTTATTGGCAGTGCGAACGTAAAAGTATCCTATGATGGAGAGGCACACGAGCTGCCACTGTGGATTGTACCAGGCGATGGGCCAACGCTGCTTGGCAGAAGCTGGATGGGGAAGATTCAGTGGAACTGGGAAGACGTCAAAGTATTATCGTCAGTGGACAATGCTTCTTGTGCTCAAGTGCTGAGCAAGTTTGCATCTTTATTTGAACCAGGCATCGGCAACTTCACTGGCGCCAAAGTACAGATCCACTTGGTCCCCGAGGCATGGCCCGTTCATCATAAGGCTCGAGCGGTCCCCTACATGATGAGGGAGAAAGTGGAGATCGAATTGGGCAGACTTCAACGCGAGGGAATCATATCGCCAGTCGAGTTCACGGTGGGCCAGCCCGACTGTTCTGGGACTAAAGAGCGATGGCACGGTCAGAATCTGCAGCAACAACAAAGTAACGGCCAACCGAGTCTCGTTACAGGACCAATACCTACTACCCAAAGCCGATGCCCTTTTCGCGATATTAGCAAGGGGAAAGGCATTCACCAAGCTGGATCTAACCTCCGCTTACATTACCCAGAAGCTGGTTGAGTCGTCGAAAAAATGAACATGCATTAACACGCAAAAAGGATTGTTCATGTACCACAGGTACCCGTTCGGGATTCGCTCGGCTGCAGCCATATTCCAAAGAAACATGGAGAGTCTGTTGAAATCGGTTCCACACACCGTCGTATTTCAGGACGACATCCTCATCACTGGCCGCGACACCTCCGAACACCTACACAACCTGGAAGAAGTTTTAAGTCAACTAAACAGAGTTGGACTCCAGTTGAAAAAATCCAAATGTGTCTTCCTGGCGCCAGAGGTAGAATTCCTGGGGAGGAAGATTGTGGCAGACGGCATCAGACCCATGGACTCGAAGACAGAGGCCATCAAGAATGCACCCACGCCACAAAATGTAATGGAGCTGCGCTCATTTCTGGGACCCAACTATTTCGGTAACTTTCTTCCAGGGTTGAGCACCTTGCTGGAACCATTGCACAAGCTGTTACGCAAGGGAGACGACTGGGCTTGGGATAAAAATCAAGAGGCCGCCTTTGAAAAGGCCAGAAATCTGTTTTCAAATAAGTTGCTGGTATTATATGATCTATGTAAGTGTCTAGTTTTAGCACGTGATGCGTCATCGTACGATGTCGGGTGTGTTTTGCAGCAAGCCAATGCAGTGGGCAAGCTCCAACAGGTTGCACATGCGTCCAGAAGCCATCAATGGCCGAAAGAGGCTACAGCATGGTCGAAATGGAGCCTGTGTTTACGGTGTAAAAAATATGCACCAATATTTGTTTGGAATCAGGTTCAAGTTACAGACGCCCCTAATCTCACTGTTTTCGGAAAGCAAAGGCATAAACACCAATGCTTCATCTAAATCCAAAGACGGGTACTAACACTGTCTGCCTACGACTATGTGATCCGCTACAGGCCAGGCACTGAAAACTGCGCCGATGCTCTCAGCCGACTACCGTTGCCCACCGTGGTGGAAACGATGCAGCCCGCAGACCCGCTACTGGCCATGGATACCTTTGATAGTGAAGGGTCACCCGTAATGGCCTGCCAAATTAAGACCTGGACCAGCCAGGATCCTCTGCTATCCCTTGTAAAAAGTTGCATCCTCAATGGGAGCTAGTCAACGGTCCCTAGAGACATGCAAGACGAGATCAAGCAGTTTCACCGTCGTAAAGATGAAATGTCGATCCATTCAGATTGCCTCTTATAGGCAACCGCGTTATCTTGCCAAGGGCAGGGAAACCTTCATATGTGACCTACACAGCACCCACCCAGGCAATAGTCATGATGAAGGCTATCGCCAGGTCCAACGTCTGGTGGCCGGCATTGACTCAGACCTGGAGTCGTGCATGCACCAGTGTAACACATGTTCACAATTGAGCAATACTCCCAGGGAGGCGCCACTTAGTCTTTGGTACTGACCCTCAAAACCATGGTCCAGGATCCATGTGGATTATGCGGGCCCTTTTCTAGGAAAGATGTTCCTGGTTGTTGTGGAGGCCTATTCAAATGGATTGAATGTGCAATAATGGCATCCAGCATGTCCGCAGCCACCACTGAAAGCCTCAGAGTCATGTTTGCTACCCATGGCTTACTCGACAATCTTGTCAGCGACAATGGTCCATGCTTCACCAGCTCAGAATTCAACGAATTCATGACCCGTAATGGCATCAAGCATGTCAGATCTGCTCCTTACAAACCCGCCTGTCCCGGGTACTGCTCAGCTACAGCACACGACCCCACTCACTTACCAGGGCTCCCCCTGCAGAATGACTAATGAAACGAGCGCTCAAAACCAGGCTCTCCTTAGTACACCCTGGCCTCATTGATCAGATGGAAACCAGGCGTTATCAGCAAAAAACGTACCATGATCGCGCGGCTGTATCACACGACATCACTGTAAATGACCCTGTGTTTGTGCTGAATTACGGTCAGGCTCCCAAATGGGTCGCCGGCACTGTATTAGCCAAGGAGGGGAATAGAGTATTTGTTGTCAAACTACTTAACTGTCAAATGTACAGAAAACATTTGGACCAAACCAAATTACGATTCAAAGATAACCAGGAACCACCGGAAGAGGACCTCATCTTCAGCGACCCACCGACACACACCCAGTCGACAACAGACTGAGCTGCCAACTACGAGGATGATCCCACCATCGCCAACACTCCAGCCCAACCAGTCGCGCTGCAAGACAGCAGTGGCCCAACCAACTCACCCAGGCCAGAAGCGACACTGAGACAGTCAACCAGGGAGCGCAGGGCTCTGGTTCGCTTTAACCTGTAATCAACTTGCATCAAAGACTTTGGGGGGGGGAATGATGTCATGTATGCAAACTCTTTGTATTCACTATGTAACTATGTATGATGTACCACCTGAGGGTGCTGCTGTTGGAGGCCCAGGGGTTTCCTGCCCTGGTGTGCAGGGGCATATAAAAGGCAGCCAGCCATGCTGCCCCTCACTTTGCAGTCGTATTAAATGGACTGAAGTCACACAGCTCTTACTCATGGTACAAGGCCTCGAGTAGTTATTCGATGGTAATTGCAGACATAATAGAGACAAAGTCCCGTCTTCACACTGGAGGACACCATCCATCGTGCTGTGTGGTACTACCACCGTGCTAAATAGGATAGATCGAGCAGCTCAAAACTGGCCATCTATGAAGAGCTGTGGGCCATCAGCAGCAGCAGAATTATATTCCACCACAATCTGTAACCTCATGGCCCGGCATATCCCCCATCAAGCCTGGGGACCAACCCTGCTTCAAAGAAGAGTGTAGAAGAGCATGCCAGGAGCAGTACCACGCATACCTAAAAATGAGGTGTCAACCTGGGGAAGCTGCAATACAGGACTACATGCATGGTAAAAAGTGGAAGCAGTATGCTATAGACAAGACTAAGCGATCCCACAACCAACGGGTCTGATTAAAGCTCTGTAGTCCTGCCACATCCAGTTGTGAATGATGGTGGACCATTAAACAACTAACGAGAGGACGAGGCTCCATGAATGTCCCCATCCTCAATGATGGCAGAGCCCAGCGCGTGAGAGCAAAAGACAAGGCTGAAGCCTTTGCAACAATCTTCAGCCAGAAGTGCCGAGTGGATGCTCCATATCGGCCTCCTCCCGAGATCCCCACCATCACAGAAGCAAGTCTTTAGCCAATTCAATTCACTCCACGTGATATCAAGAAATGTCTGAACGCACTGTATACAGCAAAGGCTATGGGCCCCGACAACATCCTGGTTGTTGTGCTGAACACTTGTGCTCCAAAACTAGCCTCGCCTCTAGCCAAGTTGTTCCAGTATAGCTACAACACTGGCATCTAACCGACAATGTGCAAAACTGCCCAGGTATGTCCTGTCCACAAAAACCAGGACAAATCCAATCCAGCCAATTACTGTCCCATCAGTCTACTCTCAATCATCAGAAAGTGATGGAAGGAGTCATCAACAGTGCTATCAAGTGGTACTTACTCACCAATAATCTGCTCACCGATGCCCAGCTTGGGTTCCACCAGGACTACTCGGCTCCAGACCTCATTACAGCCTTGGTCCAAACATAGTCTAAAGAGCTGAATTTCAGAGGTGAAGTGAGAGTGACTGCCGTTGACATCAAGGCAGCATTTGAGTGAGTGTGACATCAAGGAGCCCTAGTAAAACTGAAGTCAATGGGACTAAGGGGGAAAACTCTCCACTAGCTGGAGTCATACCTAACACAAAGGAAGATGGTTGTGGTCATTGGAGGTCAATCATCTCAGCCCCAGGACATTGCTGAAGGAGTTCCTAGGCCAAACCATCTTCAGCTGCTTCATCAATGACCTGCCCTCCATCATAAGATCAGAAGTGGGGATGTTCGCTGATGAGTGCAGAGTGTTCAGTGCCATTTGCAACTTCACAGATAATAGAGCAGTCCATGCTCGCATGCAGCAAGACCTGGACGACATTCAGACTTGGGCTGATAAGTGGCAAGTAACATTCACGCCAGACAAGTGCCAGGCAATGACTATCTCCAACAAGCGAGAGTCTAACCACCGCCCCTTGACATTCAATGGCATTACCATCACCGAATCCTCCACCATCAACATCCTGGGGGTCACCATTGACCAGAAACTTAACTGGACCAGCCACATAAATACTGTGGTGACAAGAGCAGGTCAGAGGCTGGGTATTCTGCAGCGAGTATCTCACCTCCTGACTCCCCAAAGCCTTTCCACCATCTACAAGGCACAAGTCAGTAGCGTGATGGAATACTCTCCACTTGCCTGGATGAGTGCAGCTCCAACAACACTCAAGAAGCTTGACGCCATTTAGGTCAAAGCAACCTGCTTGATTGGCACCCTATCCACCACCTTAAACATTCACTTCCTCCATCACCAACATACCGTGACTACAGTGTGTACCATCTACAAGATGCACTGCAGTAACTCACCAAGGCTTCTTCAGCAGCACCTCCCAAACCCATGACCTCTACCACCTAGAAGGACAAGGGCAGCAGGCACATAGGAACACCACCACCTCCATTTTCTCCTCCAAGTCACACACCATCTTGACTTGGAAGTATATCACTGTTTCTTCATCGTCGCTGGGTCAAAATCCTGGAACACTCTCCCTAACAGCACTATGGGAGTACCTTCACCACAAGGACTACAGTGGTTCATGGCAGCAGCTCACCACCTCCTTCTCAAGGATAATTAGGGATGGGCAATAAATGCCGGCTTTGCCAGCGATGCCCACATCCCATGAATGAATTTTTTTTAAATATGCCAGAGAGTTTTAGTCGTAATGTAGTACTTTATATTTGGTTTTATCGTTGCGCAACAGAATAAGAATAATCTGGGAAATTCCACTGCAATATTGTCATAAAAGTTATGTGAACTGTTCATGTTAATGTGTAAATGATTACCGCATTTGCTGATGGTTAATGCCAACTTCTGTTCTTTGCCTCAGGTGGAACGTTGTGTTTCTAGGTTGATTCCGGAGGTGAGGGGGTTGACTTATGAAGATAGGTTGAGTAGGTTGGGCCTATACTCATTGGAGTTCAGAAGAATGAGAGGTGATCGTATCGAAACGAAAGATAATGAGGGGGCTCGACAAGGTGGATGTAGAGAGGATATTTCCACTCATACGGGAAAATAAAACTAGGAGGCATAAGGGGCCGGCCATTTACAAGTGAGATGAGGAGGAATTTCTTCTCTCAGAGGGTTGTAAATCTGTGGAATTCTCTGCCCCAGAGAGCTGTGGAGGCTGGGTCATTGAATATATTTAAGGCGGAGATAGACAGATTTTTGAGTGATAAGGGAATAAAGAGTTATGGGGAGCGGGCAGGGAAGTGGAGCCGAGTCCATGATCAGATGAGCCATGATCTTATTGAATGGCGGACCAGGCTCGAGGGGTCAAGTGGCCTACTCCTGCTCCTACTTCTTATGTTCTTGTGTGCCCTGCCTCACATCACAACCAAGAACTGATTTAACTCATGACTGAGACTGACAGATCAAAGCATCAAGCAGCTAAGAAATTTCAATTTACAAATACTCTATTTTAAAAACAAAGGCAATATCCTTGAAAGTCTGAGCACTTGAACTGTAGAGATGTACCTTCAAGTGCCCCACTGGGCCATTTGTACTTCATGTATTTAAATAACAAGAGAAAAAGTAATTATGATTTTTAAATACAATGATATGTTGTGTAAATATCCGTATCATGCTTCTGTGGGTGTCAGTAAGAATTGGACTATTTTTCCCGTGTAATGAATTTTTTCATTAAGAAGTGAATGTGCAGCATTTAAACAACAGGATAAGTGTTAAGTAGATTTAGTGAGCCATTAGATTTGTACATCCTTCCCAAACCTCAGCCTCTAAAAATACCTGAATGAGAGAGTGGGGCAATCATACAACCTGGTTCTGATGTAGGGCAATTGCCTGAAACATTGACTTTTCGTTTCTCCACAGATGCTGTGTCTGACTTCCTGAGTATTTTCAGCATATACAGGGCTTTGATTTTTTATTCCCAAAGTTTTATGTTTGGTACATACCATGGAACCTAACTGGCCCCAGATAAAGTTTAAAATCAATGTTCCCTTTAAGTTTCAGATATTTTAAGTTCAGATACTAACAAACCTCGGTGTTCTAATCTAGGGTTTATCTATGAACAAGGATAGTATTGGGCAGTCCCTCGTGTCGAGGGTGACTTGCTTACACACCAAAAAGGGATGAGTTCACAGGTGTTTCAATGCGGAACCTGACATTCTAGGTCCCGAACTACATACTGAAGGGTGGAAGATGCCTGTGCATGGATTCTTTTAACAAGAGGTGGCAGTTGCACACCAGCCACCACACGGGCTTGACCGAGCTGGGTCTTGATTCAGTGGCAAGGGTTAACCAAGACGACTGGAGACCAAGCTCTGCTGCATGGACCAAGTGCGCACACATGCTGCTACTATCCACAAATCGCAGTGTGGGCTGGCCCGTGCTGCCCCTGGGTCCTCGCCTCTCCTGGGCCCCGATTACGACGCTTCTGGGCCCCAATCTCTTACCGTTCCTCCTCCCCGATCAAAAATGGAGCAGTCAGTAACAGGACATCAATTAGTCTCCTTATCTTGAAGACATCAAATATCGACACACTGTTATTTGAAATATCAAAATACTAAACTCCAGCCTAGTTGAAGTGTTATCAGCAGTAACAAACGCCAACTAACAGAATGAACACAATTCAGTAGGGATGTGAATAACAGCAGCAACAACAACAGAATCCAACCCCTACAATCACTTGTGAACTCGCTGGTGTCTCAGCAAGTTGGGTGACTGAGTGAATCCTTTCCCACACACTGAGCAAGTGGACGGTCTCTCCCAGTGTGAACTCGCTGGTGTTTTAGCAGGTCGGATGACTGAGTGGATCCCATCCCACACTCCGAGCAGGTGAACAGCCTCTCCCAAGTGTGAACTCGCTGATGTGTCAGCAGGCTGCATGACCGAATTAATCCCTTTCCACACTCAGAGCAGGTGAACGGTTTCTCCCTGGTGTGAATCAGTTGGTGCTTTAGAAGTGTGGATGACCAAGTGAATCCCTTCCCACACTGACAGTAGGTAAACGGCCTCTCCCCAGTGTGAACTCACCGGTGTGTTAGCAGGTTGTATGACTTAGTGAATCCCTTTCCACACATGGTGCATGAACAAGACAGCATACAGAACAGCCTTTTGCAAACCTTTGGCCAAAATTCAAAAGAGGACAAACCAGCGAGTAAGAAATATAGGCACAAAATGAAACAAGTTGCCTCGGTTTCGTGAGCCACATCACGGGCATGTGGCCCACAAGCAGTAGTTTGGACACCAATGCCCAAGGTCATCCTGTTCTGCTGGCTACTGGGTTTTTTGTGTTGAAGCAGCCTGAAACAGCTCAAGTGTTTGAAACCACGAACAGTGCTACAAAAAAGATCCCTAGCAATAGAGCAAATCAGGTTACAAATTCAAATTAACTAGATAAATGAAATATACGATTTTATATTTAGTCAATAAACGCCTGCACTGGCAATTTTATTTCATTATCAAGGTGTATAAACTAATGCTGCAGATTTATTTACTTTCTTTGCCAATGTTGCGGGGGGGGGGGGGGGGGAGGGAAGAGAGAAAGAAAAACAAAAAAGAGGAATTATAATGAAAAAAAGTTACTGCACACATGAATTACAAAACGCTGGATCAGTATAAAATCTTCTATACTATTTTTTATGCTGTTAAGTGTTGTGGGTTCAAATGAAACTAAATTACAGTGCTGTTGTGAGTAGATTATATGCTGATAAAACCTCAGTAGTGAGTCTTTGCTCGTATCCTCTATTAAGATTTCCATTTTACAAAGGCTAAGCAACCCAGACTGCGCAGTCACTTTAAAGCCCAATATGTGCATACATGTACTAGAACACGCTACATCTACAGATCTCCAGCAAAGTTAGGTGTGGACGTGTTTGTCTGCGAATATTTTTGCCATATCCCCTTTCCTGGCCCCTACGTTGATCCTTCTATCAGGCTTGACAGCCCATGGATGACTCAGCATCCTTACCAAGCATTACTTCCTATATAATCCTTTAGCCAAAGGCATGAAACAGAAGTTAGTAACTGGATTACGCGGTCAGACAAGCTTTGGTGCACAGGTCCAATTATAGTACATTCTGCAATCTGTCTGGTTGCGGACCACATCTCATTTGAATGCAATATAGAATTCAAGAATACCAACGTTACAAATTCTAGTACATAACATTCAAATTCTTGTCCACAAACTAAACCTCCAAGGTGTTAAATGTCTTGGGCCTGTCAGTGGCAGAATATGAGCAGTTTGTTAGAGTAACTTTTATTGTCATTTTTTAACCACTGACTCTTGCTGGAATGTGTTTCAACAGGCACCAACAACCCTCCAGTTTCTTGCCCAAGTGGGATTCAGACATGGAGTGTCAGTGGGTGATTCAACTGCGTAGGCCATTACAATCGGTTCTTATCCAGCCCACACATGCACCTTTTCCAGTAAGAATCACTGGATACCAATCAGCAAATAGAACTTTTTTTTTAATTAAAGAAAAATTGTGTTTTAAAAAAACTGCTTTTAAACTTTGGTACTTTTGTGCAGCTGGCATTTTGGATTTGAGTAGACCGAAGAAATTTCAAATGTAATTGGTCAGTTGCAATCTGCCAGGTTCCAAGGCAGTGTGTTGGATGCAATAGCAGTCATCAAACTCAGACCTAACTGAGACTGCAGGGCATGTCTGCACTGGTTGAACCTAGCAGAGGGATGACTACATAGGGTACTTCTTCCTTTATTCACATTCTCATTTAGGACTCTGGGCACTAGTGAATTCTAGCTAGCAGGAAGGGTTCCAGGTGGTTGTGGTCACCATAATTATATTTAAGCAGAATTTTTAAAAACTTCCAACAGGATTAAATATGAAGGAAGTTTACATTTTTTATGAATTAACAATTCTATTTAACAGTGTTAAATATAATAAAATAATGTATATCAGTCCATTTGTTTGAATGCTATAATGTTGTACACATCGCTTGTGTTTTAATAGATTAGTACAGCGCTGTATAACGCACTCACCTGGCTACTGTCTTGAACAACTTGGTTTACTTTAGTCAATACGGCGCCAGTATTAACAACGTGGAAAATCCGTATCTTGCAGAGCATCGTCGACACGATGCGAGTGTGATGGTTTTATAGACGGCGACTTCCCCTAGGACCCTCCCTCCGCCCCCTCCTCAGTTCGTGATCGCTTCTACAGAGCCCTGAAACATCGACAGCAGCGGAGCGCCGCTGTGTGAGGAACGCCAAACATTGCTCCAACACCACCATGCGGTGCTCTGCTCCAGCCGCAAAAAAAACGTGCGAGTCGCTGCAGCCAGACCTGCAGCCCTTACACGCGCGCGTCTATTCGCATCTAACAGACGCTGCAAAAGATTCCACACGGCTCCTGTGTAAGGTCTCGATACAGAGAGAAAAGTGAAACTGTAGCCCTTCACTTCCAGAAGAACATTTCTGGAGCCGAAAGGCTCCACACGCGCGGTGTAGCCGCTGTGTGCGCTCTCTAGGTAAGAAGCCTGTTGGTATTATCGGCATCAACCGTGAACTCTCACCGAAAGGCGATGCTTGCGGCGGAGCAGACAGTAAACCCGCCGCTGGACATCAACTGGATACAATGAAGATGTGACAACAACAACAACAACAACAAAAAGGAGTCGCTACCTGCGGCGGAATGCTTCACTCTCTCGCTCACCCATGTTGTCTAAACCTTGCTGTCTCAGGAAGGAAATCCATGCGCGGAAAAAAACCCGCTAAACTCATCATTTCCGCTGACAAGCTGACAGTTGAATGGGGCTTCAAGTCCGATTCCGTCAACATTTAAGCAGCAAAAAGCTGCGACGACAACAACACACACACACACACACTTATCTTTCACCTCCTGTGCTTCTTGTGGCCAGCGATCGCTCACTGGGCTCTGCTCCGCTCAGCACGGCCAACCATTCACTTACGTAATGGACATATTTGAGTTGTGGAGGCTTGAAGTTTAAACCTAATTTGTTGTCCAACAGTGGCCTCTACATGCAGCTTCGTGAAGCCGGGCTCGAACTATTCGGTTACAAGAAAACAATCCGCCCCAGGCACACTCGCTTCCCATAAAAGAATAGCCCCGAAATTTGCGAGCGGATACGAGTTGCAGGCTGAAAACACACAATCGCGTCTGGACTTGGCTTCAGTGCGATTTTATTTGCTGCAGCAATTTAATTAAAAGCGTCCAAAAACATCATTAGGATGTACATGTTCCTTTATGACAACTTTAACACCACACTCGAATATTCATGTTTATTATCTAGCTTCGCCGTTTTTTTTGTAGGAATGTTGCTTATCTTTGACAGTGAAAGAGAAAATGGACACAGACTTACCAGAACTCCACTTATCACGTTGAGATTGATAATGATCGACTTGTACCGGGCTTGACGCATTAGTTTTTAAGCTTCCAACCCTAGCATTCGAAAGTCAAACTTCCTATTTTTAAAGTTGCACTTTGGAAGGCATCAGCAGTGCCGACTTTGAAGTGTTCATTTGCTGACTGAACATATGTTTCTGAACTGCAAATCGGCTGGCAGAATCACCCAAAACATTATTTATAGTACTGAACAGGAATTCTGACTTAATTGTAGTTGACTACCAAATGTGCATGGATTTTATTTTATAGCAAATATTTCAAGAGCTTCTCCTCTATTCATCTAAAATATGTATTCAAGTATATATTCATATAAATTGTGTATACGCGAATGTATATTTAGATTGCAAAAAAAGAACGAAGGGAAGCAGAGGGAGCGAGAGATGGGGAGGGAGGGACAGGGAAGGAGAGAAAGGGGAAGGGAGAGAGGGGAGTGGAGGGAGGGGCGAGGGAACGGAAGGGAAGAGCAGGGGAGGGGGAAGAGAGGGGTAGAGATGGGGAGGGTAGAGATGGGGAGGGGAGAGATGGGGAATGGATGGGAGGGGAGGGGAATGGATGGGAGGGGAGGGGAGGGGAGGGGAATGGATGGGAGGGGAGGGGAAGGGAAGAGAGGGGATGGGAGGGCGAGGGGAGGGGAGAGGGAAGGGAGGGGAATAGTAGGGGAGGAGAAGGGGCAGGGAGGGGAATAGTAGGGGAGGAGAAGGGGCAGGGAGGGGAATAGTAGGGGAGAAGGGGCAGGGAGGAGGAGGGGAAGGGAAGAGAGGGGAGGAGGGAAGGAGAGGGGAGGGGAAGGTGTTATGTTTAGAATAACTCCACAAGACTGAGTACTGTGAGCTTAAACTGATGTGACAGTCTATTTAATAAAACTCCAGAGTGAAGAAGCAACATGGCAAACAACCTTTTATACTTGCTTGCACGAGGTGTGCAGATGATCCTTGGGTCTACAACAGGTGCACCCCCTGGTGGTAAGTCTTACACTAGTACAACATTTACATACATATCACTCCCCCCCCCCCTCCAAAAGTCTTAGGTACTAGTTATTTACAACCCCTGGCGATCAGGGGCTCTTCATTCCCGGGTTGATTGCCTGAGTTGAAGTCCTGGCATGGGTGAGTTGGTCAGATCATTGCTGCACTGCAGCGCGGCTGGTCTGATCGTACTGTCGGGCATGGTGGGTTCATCCTCGTGATTGACAGCAAGGTCGCTTGCTGGTTGGGTGTGTGCTGGTGGATCAATGACGGTAATGTCCTCTTCAAACTGTTCTTGGTTGTCAGTGAATTGCAGTTTGATCTGATCCAAATGCTTTCTGCACGTTTGTCCATTCAGAAGTTTAACACAAACACTCTATTCCCCATCTTGGCTAAAACAGTGCCAGCAACCCATTTGGGACCATGACCATAATTAAGAACAAATACAGAGTCATTAACCTCAATGTCACCCGATACAGCCGCGCTATCGTGGTACACATTATGCCGGTGACGCCAGGTTTCTACATGATCATTGAGATCCAGGTGGACTAAGAAGAGCCTGGTTTTGAGTGCTCTTTTCATTAACAATTCTGCCAGGAGAACCCCGGTAAGCGAGTGGGGTCACGTCCGGTAGCTGAGCAGAACCCGAGATAACTGGGTCTGCAGGGAACCGCCCGTCACACGTTTCAAGCTCTGCTTAATAGTTTGGACTGCCCGTTCCGCTTGACTGTTGGATACGGGCTTAAACGGGACAGACCTGACATATTTGATGCCATTGCGGGTCATGAACTCGTTGAATTCCGAGCTGGTGAAACATGGTCCGTTGTCACTAACAAGGACGTCGGGCAAACCATGGGTGGCGAACATGGCCCGGAGGCTTTCAATGGGGGCAGTGGACGTACATGATGACATTATTACACATTCAATCCATTTAGAGTAAGCGTCCACTGCTACTTGGAACATCTTTCCTAGAAACGGGCCAGCGAAATTTACGTGGACCCTGGACCACGGTTTGGAGGGCCATGACCACAGACTCAGTGGGGCCTCCCTTGGTGCATTGCTCAACTGTGAGCAAGTGTTACATTGGTGTACGCATGACTCCAATTCCGAGTGAATGCCGGGCCACCAAATGTGCGACCTGGCGATAGCCTTCATCATGACTATGCCTGGGTGGGTACTGTGTAGGTCGCGTATAAACGTTTCTCTGCCTTTTTTTGGCAAAACCACATGATTCCCCCATAGGAGACAATCTGATTGGATGGAAATTTCATCCTTGCATCGGTAAAACGGCTTAATTTTTTCTCGCATTTCCCCGGGAACAGCCGACCAGCTCCCATTAAGGACGCAGTTTTTTACTAGTGATAGCACAGGATCCTGGCTAGTCCAGGTCCTGATCTGGCGAGCCATGACGGGTGTCCCCTCACTCTCAAAAGCATCCATTACAAGAAACAAGTCTGCGGATTGCACCATTTCCACCCCGGTGGTGGGCAATGGTAGCTGACTGAGGGCATCAGCACAGTTCTCAGTGCCTGGTCTGTAGCGGATTACATAGTCATACGCAGGTAATGTTAGTGCCCATCTTTGGATGCGGGACGAAGCATAGGTGTTAATACCTTTGCTTTCTGAAAACAGCGAAGTGAGTGGTTTGTGGTCGGTTTTGAGCTTGAACAGGAGTCCAAATAGGTATTGGTGCATTTTCTTAACCCTGTATACGCATGTTAATGCTTCTTTCTCAACCACACTGTAGGCTCTTTCAGCCTTAGACTTCTGGACGCATGTGTAACCGGTTGCAGTTTGCCTGACACATTGGCTTGCTGTAACACACAATCAACCCCGTACAAAGATGCATCACAAGCTAGTACTAAACGTTTACATGGGTCATACAGTACAAGTAACTTTTTAGAACATAGCAGGTTTCTGGCCTTATCGAAGGCTGTGTCTTGAGATTTACCCCAAACCTAGTCGTCACCCTTACGTAGCAATAAATGCAAAGGTTCCAGCAAAGTGCTCAACCTGGGTAGAAAGTTACCAAAATAGTTGAGGAGTCCCAGGAACAAACACAGCTCCATCACATTCTGTGGTCTGGGTGCATTCTTGATGGCCTCCGTCTTAGAGTCCATGGGTCTGATGCCGTCTGCCGCAATCTTTCGCCCCAAAAATTCGACCTCTGGCAGCAGGAAAACACACTTGGAGCATTTCAGCCTGAGTCCCACTCTGTCCAGTCACTTGAGAACCTCTTCCAGGTTGTGCAAGTGTTCGGTGGTTTCACGACCAGTGATCAGGATGTCGTCTTGGAACACAATGGTACGTGGAATCGATTTCAGCAGACTCTCTATGTTACTCTGGAAGATGGCTGCAGCCAAGCGAATCCCAAAAGGGCATCTGTGGTATATAAGCAGTCCTTTGTGCGTGTTGATGCACGTCAATCTTTTCGAAGATTCAGCCAGTTCCTGTGTCGTGTAAGCAGAGGTTAGATCCAGCTTGGTAAACGACTTTCCCCCTGCTAACGTTGCAAACAGGTCCTCCGCTTTGGGTAGTGGGTACTGGTCCTGTAACGAGACTCGGTTGATCATTACTTTGTAGTCTCAGCAGATTCTGACCGTGCCATCGCTTTTCAACACCGGAACAATTGGACTGGCCCACTCGTTGAACTCGACTGGCGATATAATTCCCCCTCGTTGAAGTCTGTCCAGTTCAATCTCGACTTTCACCCGCATCATATGGAACCGCTCAGGCCTTGTGATGAACAGGCCGTGCATCAAGGACTAGATGGATCTGCACTTTGGCGCCTGTGAAGTTGCCGATGCCTGGCTCAAATAGCAACGGAAATTTGCACGAGGCGTCATCCACCGAAGACAGCGCTTTGATGTCGTCCCAGTTCCATCGGATCTTTCCTAGCCAGCTTCTGTCGAACAGCGTTGGTCCATCGCCTGGTACAATCCATAGTGATAAATCATGCACAGCTTCATCGTACGATACCTTCATTGCCGCACTGCCAATGACTGGTATGAGCTCTTTGGTGTAAGTGCGCAGTTTTGTATGAATTGGGTTTAGTTTTGGCCTTTGTGCCTTGTTGCACCACAGTTTCACAAAAGCCTTCTGGCTTATAATTGACTGACTCGCCCCCGTGTCCAATTCCATGGAAACTGGAATGCCGTTTAATTTGACTTTCAACATTATTGGAGGGCTTTTGGTGGTGAAGGTGTGTACCCTATACACTTCCTCTTCAGCCTCAGGTTGAGTTGCCTCTCTTACTCGTTCAGCGTGATCGGCGCCGGATTGGTCATCTTCTGCCGACTCTGTCACGTGACGAGTTGCAGCATGTTTGCACATTCGCTGGAGGTGCCCCATTATTTTACAGCCTTTGCACACGTAGTGCTTGAATCGACTTTGATGGGCTCGATGATTACCCCCGCAGCGCCAACATGGTGGGGCGTTCACGCCCCACAACAGATTCTGAGTCATCCTAGGTCTGGCCTCTGCAGGCGTGTAGGCCCTGCCATGTACAGTTCTGCCTGCTGAAGACGTTATTTTATGCACAGTACTAGCCGGTGAGCTTCGATGCTGAGAAGATATCTGCTTACTGTTATCATTCGTGGACATGAAAGCCTGGGCTATCGTGATGGCCTTGCTCAGATCTAGGGATTCAGCAGACAGCAGTTTGCGAAGAATGACCTCGTGGCCGATTCCAAACAACTAAAAGTCCCGCAACATTTCCTCCAAAAATTCAGCAAATTCGCAGTCCCGCAAGGCGTCTTAGATCAGCGACATGGTGCGTGTAAAAGCGATACCTGGCCATTAAGATGCTCTCCTTCGGTTTGAGGTGTTCCCAAACCAGCGTACACAACTCTGCATATGTTTTGTCCGTTGGTTTCGTCAGCGCTAGCAGATTTTTGATGAGGTCATAATTCGTGGACCCACAAACGGTGAGGAGAATCGCCCTGCGCTTGACCGCGTTACTGTCCATATCGAGCTCGTTGGCCATGAAGTTCTGGTCAAGACGCTCAACGAAGGCTTCCCAATCATCACCCTCAACAAATTTCTCAAGAATACCAATGGCAGCCATAACTGCGTGAAAGTTCATGATCTGTTATTCGTCGCCAATTGTTATGTTCAGAATAACTCCACAAGACTGTATGCTGTAAGCTCAAACTGATGTGACCTTAGTCTCTTTAATAAATCTCCAGAGTGAAGAAGCAGCATGGCAGACAACCTTTTATACTTGCTTGCACGAGGTTTGCAGGTGACCCTTGCGTCTCCAACAGGTGCAACCCCTGGTGGCAAGTCTGACATTATTACAAAGTTTACATATATAACAGAAGGGAAGAGAGGGAAGTGGAAGGGAAGAGAGGGAATGGGAGGGCGAGAGCAGGGAAGTGGAGGGGAAGAGGGGAGGGGGAAGAGAGGGGAGGGGAGGGAAGGAGAAGAGAGGGGAGGGAAGGAGAAGAGAGGGGAGGGGGGAAGAAGAGAGGAGAGGGGAGGGGAGGGGAGGGAAAGAGAGGGAAGGGGAAGAGGGGGAGGGAATAGAGGGGAGAAGGGAAGGGAGAGGGAAGGGGGGGGGAGAGCGGGGAGAGGAGGGGTGGGAAGGGAAGGGGAAGAGAAGGAAGGGGTGGGAAGGGAAGGGGAAGAGAAGGAAGGGGTGG